>NC_054377.1:98584003-98928003 GCF_017654675.1 Xenopus laevis | reverse complement strand
TGAGCACTTCAAAAACAATTGATACCATCAGAAGTGACATTAGAATACTCAACCCCCCTAGACTTCCACCACCCTCCCTCCACACTCCCCAGTCTCTCCTGTGCTCCTTTGCCCCTGTGACTGATAAAGTCTGAAAACTTTTGGCCTCTTCACCTTACTACCTGCCTGCTTAATACCAATCCTTGTCTAATCCAAGCCTTAACTCATCTGTTAAATCTTTCACTCTCAACTGGAATTTTTCCTACTCAACTAAAAAATGTTCTTGTCACCCCAATTCTGAAAAAAATCCTCTCTTGGGCCCTCCAATCTTGATAACCTCCGACCTATCTCTTTGCTACCTTTCATCTCTAAACTACTTGAGTGCCTAGTCTACAACTGACTAACATCATTCTCTCTGACAATAACCTGCTGGACCCCCTGCAATCTGATTTTAAGCAACAAAACTCCATTGAAACTGCCCTAACCCGACTAACGAATTACCTTTTAACAACTAAAGCCAACAACCATTTCTCACTACTTATTGATCTTGATCTCTCCACTGCATTTGACACTGTGGATCACCCTCTCCTCCTTCAGTCCCTCCATTCGCTTGGCCTTAATGACACGGCCCTGTCCTGGTTCTCTTCTTACCTGACTAATTGTCAGTGTCTCCTACATTGAAGTAGCATCTTCTCTCCTACCTCTTTCTATTGGGGTTCCTTAAACTACCTTAAATTAAACCTATCACAGCTAACAATTACACTATCACCACATCTCGCCACGCCCGGTGCCTTGGGGTTATCTTAGATTCTGCCCTGTCCTTCACTCCTCATATCCAGTCACTTATTAAATCATGTCACTTCCACCTAAGGAACATAAACAAAATATGATCATTTATCACCCAAGATGCCGCCAAAATTCTTATTCACTCTCTAGTCATACCACACCTAGACTTCTGTAACTCTCTATTAATTGGCCTACCCCGACAGAGACTTTCACCTCTCCAGTCCATAATGAACATTGTCGCAAGGCTTATAAACCTCAACATCCGCTTTTCTTCTGCCATGCCACTCTGCCTATCCCTGCACTGGCTTCTGTTACCTTTCAGAATTAAATTCAAATTAATGACCTTGACATCCAAAGCACTTCATAAATCTGCCCCACCCAACATCTCTGAACTCAACTCTATAAACTAACCCAACCGCTTACTACGCTCCTCTACTGACCTGCTACTCAACTCTTCTCTCATTACCTCCTCACATGCTCGCATTCAAGACTTTGCAAGGGCTTCACCCCTCCTCTGGAATTCTCTCCCAGGATCTGTCAAGTTTCTCCCAACCTTTCTGCTTTCAAAAGATCTCTTTAAACGCAATTAAATAGAGAAGACTACCCTCACTCTGCTTAACTACCAAATGCAATACCATATACAGTACCACATCTCTCACCCACTTAATTCTGATCTTGTCCACTCCCATACCTTGTGTCATATTCCCTTCCCTTTTGATTGTAAGCTCTTTTGCACAGGGCTTTCCTCACCTTTTGTACCTGTATTGGTTGTGATGTATGTAACTCCATCTCCATCTACGTATGTAATTGATGTGATTTAGTTGTATAAACACATTTATTTTACAGTGCTAAGCAATATGTTGGCACTCTATAAATACATGTTAAAATAATAATATGTAAATATACGATTTGCAGACATAACATCATTTAACTGTAGGTGATAAATATGAAAGATATCATTGGGCTTATAATAGTATTTTGAAGATTTGTTCTGCCTATATAATTTTATAATTCTTTTCTAAATGCATTAAAGAAAACACTTTAAAATCTTTTAGCTGTATGGTATCCTCATTGCAATACAAGTTTGACAAACATTATATGATTCTATCTGAGAGACTCTTTGCTGAATAAATATAATACAACCACAGTACTCATAAATAAGGTATCGTTAAACACTGAAGGGGAACACTACATGGTGCTTAACAGAGTATGAATAATATATATATTAGTAACTAAAATGAACCACAGTTTTCTACTGGTTCATGATTTCAATCTCTTTGCAATCATTACCTGGAGATTTGCAAGAACTCTAGACAAAGAAATGCTAAATTTAATTTGAAGATTTAATAGTATAGAGAAGTCAACATGAAACAAATTCAGAAAATGAGCATTTAAATACTTCATACTATTTAAATACTGCAATGAAGCAGGACATAAATCCAGCAAATAATACATATACTTCACTACTTATGTATAGTACATATGGATCATGCTTTAATTGTACATTCTGAACAAAATAGTGCCAAATTACACACTCTTTTTTTTTTTTACAATTGTAGTAAATGCTGTTCCTTTGTAACATGTTGCACTTATTAGCTTTTACTTTAAATCAGTCATAAGTATATTTCATTGTTTTCTATGGAGAAATAGTGAGTTTTACAATGGAGGAAATAATAAAATATATTTCTAGCCAGCTAGACATTATAGCATCTGTATAGTAACAGATAAAGCAGATTTTAGGCTTTTGTCACCTAACTATAGCTCAGTGGCAAAAGCCTAAAACTTGCATTATCTGTACCACTGGCCTACTTTTTTCTTAAATGGTAGCAAGCTAAATAAACCATTCTCCTAACTCGATATGCTAAAAACATACAAAATTACATTATGAAATATGCATTTTAATAGTGATGGGCGAATTTATTCGCCAGGCGCGAATTCAGGCAAAAACGGGCATCGGCGTCAAAAACGGGCGTCGGCATCAAAAAAACGGATGCCGGCATCAAAAACGAGACGCTGTCGCAGTTTCACAAATTTTTCGCCATTTCGCGCAAATTCGCCCATCACTACATATGAAATTCTTACTTTTTCAAACTTTTATTCTGTTTATGATACCTTTCATTGTTAAATATATTCAATGTTAAAGGGATGTTTTGCTCAGCTTACTATAGTATACACATGCTGAATTACCTATTTTAGGCTGTTTTGGTTTTTAGGAAGTATGCAGCTACTCCCTCCTAACGCATTTTGCATCATTGGCTGCTTCATTAGAGGATGATGAAATTCCCAATAGTGCAACATTTGTAAGAAGGGAGGAGCTTAGGGACCACAGAGCACAGAGGTAAATCTCTCCTTTTGGTATACTATAACTTTGAATATGTTTATGATTGTTATGTGTGCCAAATAAAAGAGATACTACCTATCATTTGTATTAACATACTGTAAGGGGCAGATTTATCAAAATGTGAGTTTAGAGCTTAATAAATCCAAACTCACCCACATTCAATTATCAAATGGTGAGTTCTAACGTTCACCTGTTTATAGATACAATTCTAAAAGTCCCAAAGGAATGAACAGAACGTGGGTGAGTTTTGATTTATTAAGCTCTAGACTCATATTTTGATAAATCTGCCCCTAAGAGATAAATGTAGGATCTGGATATGAGTTGAAACATTCTAATAGCACCACAATTCTACAGATATTAAGTACAGTATGTCGAGTACAGTAGAAACACAAAAAAAGTAAATTGAGGCATCAAAGAAATGAAACACGTTAAAGCATTTAATTAGACAAAGTAAACCTTTTCTTCTATGCAGGTATTTTCAACAATTTCCAGCTATTAGAAAATAAGGGAATACAGCTGTATCCTAAACTGGGAACATATATCCAATACAATTCTTCTTTCACATCTCATAAGTAACCATGGAAATAGTGGCAAATATTAAATCAAAACAGCACGGACTGTAAACATATGAGTGCCAGTAACAGTAACTATGATTATATAGATACTTAAATAATAAGTATATAAATAGACTCTAAACACAAGGACTGTGATATGTACAAAAACAGGTTACACACAGCCACAGTTAGCACGAATGACTATTTCACAAGCTTAAATAATACTTTTGTAAACTCTGTTGGTGCCTTTATTTCACTCAGCTTTGAATAGAATAAGAATAGTGTAATATATGCATGTCCTGGCATTTACAAAATGGCAGTTGTGTTGGCTCACTGGCTCCTATGACCTGACAATCGTGAAATGTTAACTGTGTGTCTGGTTCATGAGAATATTATATTTTATTGTACCTACGACATCACAGTAATTTGGGACCCGAATTACGTAAATCAAATTGAGCAGGTCAAGGCAGAAAAAAATATCAAATGTAAATTTAAAGGTGCTGTGTGTGTGTTGAGGCAGGCTAGAATTTTGATAATGTTCGATACATGAACTGAAAAGACTATGCAATATGTGCCATATTTAACTGTGCTGGAATTACAGCATTCATTGGGGATAATGGAGTGTTCCTTTTGAGCTTACTGTGGCATTTTGTATGCCATACCAGCTTTAAAACTCATGTTAACTGTTATATGGTTAACTGTCCTGGAACAGCCTTCAAAGAAATGTCCTGAGCAGTATCTATTGAGTTTTAAAATAAAATAGCTGCTGTCTTCATCTACATTTTAAACTTAATTGTAAATCACATATTCACATTAAATATTCTAAAATCCCTGGTTAATTCTGATCCAGAAGGCATTGCAGCAACCTGTAATTTGCCATAATCCTGCTGCTGGGATTGCCACCATTATACCTGATTTGGCCAAACTTTGTCTTAAATGGCAAGTCAAGACCCCTCATTTAACTTGAGCCCTACACCACCTATTACTATTTTAAGTCAGTATTACATTTAAACTTATTTAAACTCGTATGCCCCCCAGCAAACAGTATGACTAAGTTGTTAGACCATGTTGTGCTTACTCTTAACTCAGAAGCTCTAGTAAGAAATACAGGGAATATGTAAGCCCCAGCTAATTAGTTTATACTTGTAAAGGCCACATGGCTGTTAAGAATTGACCAGCTGCTAGAAATTATAAAAAGTCATTATTTGTATACAAAAAGAATGTGAATGATTGCCAGTACATGGTTTATGTTTTTATATATACTATAAATACTTGGATCTATGGACATTGTTGAGTAACTAAGGGGTTAACTGGAGAGAAAACCCATTGGTAATGTCATGTCCTGTATGCAATTTCCTGTGCTAATATGTATAAGCACTTGTGATAATGAGAATGTCGCCCCTAAATATGTTGCCCTAGGCCTGGGCCTTTGTGGCCTCGACACAAATCTGGGCCTGCATGGGTTCAGTAGTCACACCTTTTAAGGTATGCAACAGGAACTCACTAATAGGATATGACATCACACCATATTCTGGCACATTTAGTTAACCCTTTAGAGTCACTTTATTAACCTCATCTTGACTACTACTACTTTTACTCTAACACAGGAGATAAATCAAAATAAGAAAAACAGTGGAATATATTATCTACCAAAAAAACATACAAATCATAATCCTTGTTTAACCCATTCGGGGCTAATGAATTTAATTGATGAATCTGCCATACCTCTAATGACTTCAAATGAGGGCTGCCATGACAGATGAATTGCATCAAGCTTGAACACAATGTAAGCATTATGGATGTCTTATCAATTGATGACATTTGTCTGCATTGTTTTGATGGCTATATAATACTAGAAAGGGTTTGTAAATCTTAAACTGATCATTCTTTTTTCCAGTGGTTAAACCAACAATAAATAATGCTTTGTAAATCTGCCCATAAGTAATTCTTTAATCATGGATATGGGAATTGTAACCTTAAAACCAAGTTAAAACTATGTCTAAGTCAGACCAAGGATAACTTTAACATAGTTGGCCAGCTTGAATTTATTCAGTACAGATGAAGCCACTTGGATTTGTGAGTTAAATGCGTCATGACTCAAGGTTAATTAAAGAAACTGTGTTATCTAAAGTCATTTTAACTCATTTAATGCATTTAACCTTTTCATTAGCATACCAAAGCACCATTGTTCACAATGGGGAATGCTTTAATTAGATGGGATGCTGTGACGCAATTGTCTGTGTTAAATGGGATAAGTGGGATATCTGTGTTTAGTTATTCTGTGTCAAACAGGCAAACCAAAGTGGCTGCATCTGTATATGGACAAACAATCCCTGTTTTGTTTAAAAGGGAGAGCCGTTTCTGGTAGATGAATGCACTTTGATGTAATTGGCCTGCTTATATATATTCAATACATGGAAAAACAATCCCTGTTTTGTTTAAAGGGGAGGGCATTTTTTGGGAAATTAATGCACAATTGTCTTAATGCCCTTAGCATATTGATTATGGGTGAGTGCAGAGAACATTGTGTCTATATTTTAATTTTAACCTTGATTATTTGCATTATTTCCATTCCTGTGGAAAGGATTTGATAAGGTTGCTCCTACTACTGTTCTTACTACTTAAGAGCAGATCTTGGACTGATAATTAATTTAGCTCTCTTGGGAGTTTCATTACAATGTGCTGAAAGTTAAATGCTTGGGCTATTATTTTTTTTAATTAATCATAAATACTTTAGCAATTTTTTTGTCCAAACAGAATGTATGTTTACAGTGTTACATATTTGTCTGGTTGAATGCATACAGTACGTTGTTAATAATTGTTATCCTTAAAATTGTGTCAGTAATCCCATTTCATATCTTTTCAATAGGGGTTAACTACTGTTAGTATGTTGTTACATTCTAATATTATGTATTAGTATTTAAGGACACAGAATATACTATATACTTGTACACATACAAGATAACTACTAATAGTATGTTGTTACATTCTAATATTATGTATTAGTATTTAAGGACACAGAATATACTATATACTTGTACACATACAAGATATACATATTAAATCTTGCTTAGAATTGCAGAGATTTACATATTTATACATACAGTGAAACCTCAATTTTACATCCCCATGATTTTACCTTTTCCCTCATTTTCCATATTTTTTTGTAAACTTCTGAAATCTTTCTTGTATAATGTGATTAGCAAAACAGGCCCATTTTGTTTCGTCTAAAAATCCACAAAACAGTGGAAAAAAGGCAAAATTAAGAAATAACTGTTTTTCATAGGGGAAACAGGCACCCATATTGGCAATTCCTTCTAAACATGGCAAAAAAATGCTGCAAAAAAACTTTCAAATTCAAGCATAGATTTGCAGACAATTTTTCTGCTGGCTTTACTGGGAATTTCAGTGCAGATAGATATAAAGAAACTACTGTAACTACTTTTCTGTATTAATATGGAAAATATGATTTATGTGGCTGATTTATGCAAAAAATGTATACAGTACATACTAAAAAATATATATGTGCATTCATTGTAAACTATATTTCACATGATCCATTTTTTTCATTGTTCCTAAAAACTGTAATTTACTTTACTTGGTAATCAATACATCAGTTCTGATGCCCTTGATTTCTTAACAAAAAAAGCTAGCTATAATTTGTTCTAATATGAAATATGTACAGTAGCTGTAATAATGTTCTGATTTGTGAGTCAGAAAAAATAATGAAAGCTTTCTATGTTTCATAAATAATTACCCAGCAAGGAATTGATTTATAGTCTACTGTACTTCTATAATGGACTGCATAGAGGCATTGTTATAGAGATCAGTGTGAGAGGTTGGGGTGTTAAATGATAAAAGAATACAGTTGCAAGGGGAAGAGGCAAAAGAAAAAATAGGGGTAAAAGTCAATTAGTGGATCAAAAGATGAAAGAGCAATTTCTGAAATAAAGTAGTAATAATTATTCAGGCTTAGAGAGTACTGGAAATAAAATATGACACATTGCTGAATGCGATGAAAAAAGCATTTAGTCGTCAAAATGGCTGGAAACAGTGTGTAGTTCTAAATATAAAAGAAACTTGCCAATTATTGCACAGGATTTTTCATCAGGCATTATTTTTGGCCAATACATTTTTCCAATAAATCATTCCCTCATTTAAAAATGTGCTTTATACATTGCTAAGAAAGATTACTTTTCAACTGAAAATTCAAATTATAAATACATAAGACAGAAATAGCACTGAAATGAAAATACATAAAAATCACTTTTTTTAGGGTAATTAGGTTTCCTGCAGGATTCCTAGCCATCTGCTGGAATTCTTATTTAAATAAATTAATCTATAATTGTCCCATAGCCTTTGCACATTTAGTATCTTGGACCCCAAAAGAACAACTTATCTGAGATGTTGAATAGCATAGCAGGTTATGGGCAATGTTTTTTTTAGTTCAATATATTGAGTGCTGTTGATCGATATGAACCATAGAAGCATTTTTCTTGTTGATCAGTCAAATAATATTTAGTGATCTAATGAATCTGGCCCTTGTTTTTTTGGAACAAATTATGAGTTTACTAGATTGATCTCTAATATATACAAAACTAATATTTATACAAAACTCTAACTAGTAAAATACAAATAAAATAAGACTGATACACATGCGATAAATATCACTTTAGATGATTTGCTGTAAATTCCAGCCCCTATATTAAAGGGCACAGACACACGTATCTTCTTTATAAATGTATTCATTCATTAAGGGGCAGATTTATCAAGGGTCGAACATCGAAGTAAAAAATACTTCGAAATTCGACCATCGAATTTAAATACTTCGAATATCGAATTAGATCTTTCTTCATCGAATTTGGGTATTCTTCGGTCAAAGTAAAATCGCTCAAGCCAACGATTAAATCCTTCGAAACGAACGTTTCGAACAATTTTATCATATGATCGAAGATCTTCTACTTCAAAAAACTTGGTTGTAGAAGGTCCCCATAGGCTAACATAGCACTTCGGCAGGTTTAATTTGGCGAAGTATTGAAGTCGAAGTTTTTTTAAAGAGACAGTACTTCGATTATCGAATGGTCGAATATTCAAACTATTTTACTTTTAATCGAATTCGAAGTCGTAATATCCGATTTGAGATAGTCGAAGTATCCAAAAAATTACTTTGAATTTTGAATTTTTTTACTTCGAAAATTCCCTCAAATTCACTTTGACCCTTGATAAATTTGCCCCTAAAACTATCTTAACCCTTAAGATTCACTAGTCTGAAATATGCTCCAAAGTAATTTTTGAGAATTAAAAATATTTTCACTAGTCTGAAATATGCTCCGAAGAATTTTTTTGAGAAATATTTTCACCTTTTTTCAAGACTTTACTTTTCATGGTTATTTTTGAAATTTCCCCTGAGAACAGTAAGGTTTAAGCTTTCAGTAGCACTTTTAAGGAAGAAGGGAAGTCTTCTTCCACTTGGGGGTGCAAAATGTTAGGCACCCCCAAGTGATTTTATATACTTACCTGAAACCCCCGACCTATGCTCCTCCTGCACCGGCCCGGGGTTATTCCAGTGAGCACCACGGAGCGATCCTCTTCCAGCTTCTTCCAGCCGGTGCAGTTTTCTGCTGATAGGAGCACTAGCCTGGGGTCAGTCAGAAGTACGTAAGTAAAGTAAATACAGGTCACGTAAGAAAATACAATCACTTGGGGTACCTAACATTTGGCATTTGGAAGAAGACATTCCTTCTTCTTTAAAGAGGGAATTATCACCTATGTTGTTATATGTTTTCAAATGTATTAAATAAAAAGGACTTGTACTGAAAATGAGTTTAATAAAAAAAGAAACTGATATTTTCTTTGTTTTTTTAAAAAGCACTAATGACTTGTTATTTTGCCTTTAACCTCTCTCTCACCTTGAAGTTAGCAACATTAGTTTAAAGAGAGGGATAATGAGCTCTGAATAATGAGACACTCCCTTCCCCTAATTGCCTGCTGCGATGTCATTCATAAACAGACTAAAAAAAATTGAAACACTGAAATCTGTAGTATCTTTCCTACAATTCTAATGCATCTGAAGAAAGTACTTTACCCAGGTAAATATTCTAATTTTACGTACAGTACCAGCCATATTCCTTGTTTAGGAAAAACCCCACCGCCTCTTCATAGAAGGTGATTATATTTGTATTATATTTATATTTTGTAATTCCTGGTTACGATCTGTAATCAATATATTGTGTAGCAGTTCTTAATAGAATATCTTAGTAGCCCTGCATAAAATGTTTTCAGTATTGATGCTTAATGCTGTAATTTTCGATTCCAGATTTTGTTCCTATTAGTGATGGGCGAATTTATTCGCCAGGCGCGAATTCGCGCAATTCGCCGCCAGTGAATAAATTCGCGAAACTCCCGCGAAAATTTGCGGAAAAAATGGGCGCCGGCGTCGGAAAAACGGGCGCCGGCGTCAAAAACGGGCGCCGGCGTCAAAAACGAGACGCCGGCGCCGTTTCGCGAATTTTTCGCCGTTCCGCGAATTTCGAGAATTTTTCGGCGAAGCGAAATGGCGCAAATTCGCCCATCACTAGTTCCTATTATAATATTATAATATTATAAACATTTTTCAGTGTTGCTGCACCAACCCTTAAAAATAACTGTAAATTTTAGAAATAAAGTTTTTTTACACAATGCTAGGCTGTGAAAAAGGGAGAGTCCCGACATTTTTCGTCTGGCAGAGATCGGTCGTTTGGTCAATCGGACAGGTTAGAAAATCAGCTGGCGATAATATTTTCAGTGGGAGACTGTCAGGGGCAGAACATCGTCTGATCTGTTCTTTTACTACTTTATTTGATCTGAATGGTTAGTGGCAGGTCGGGAGATGGGAATGTCCGATTGTTCGAGGATTCGAACGATCGGATCTTTGCATCTATGGCCAGCTTTAAAGTCCAGGTGCACAGCCAATAGCTCTCAGAGTATATGCAAGGTGTAAGGACCAGCACTCCGTAATTGAAAAATTAATAAAGTTTCTGATTCCACAGTAACATGGTGGAATTAATAAAGTTTCTCTATTCCACCATGTTACTGTGATTCCACAGTAACATGATGGAATAAATAAACTTTATTAATATTTAAATTATGGAGTGCTGGTCCTTACACCTTGCATATACTCTGAGAGCTATTGGCTGTGCACCTGGACTTTAGGTTGTTTAAGTGCAGGCTTCATTTTCATTTTTTATATATAGAAAGAGATATATTTCAGGTCATGTGTGCCTGTGTAATATTTACACAGTTATTTTTAAGGGATGGTGCAGCATATATATATATATATATATATATATATATATATATATATATATATATATATATATATATATATATATATATATATATATATATATATATATATATATATATATATATATAATAAACAAAAAAGTCCAGACGACTTATCTTGTGAAGAAAACGAAAATTCTTTATCAAGCAAGAATATGCAAGAATATGCAACTTTTCGAAGCTCACACTTCTTTATCAAGCAATCTAGTGTACAGTCAATGATCTCACATCCTTAAAAAGGTTACAGCTGTAAACACGCCCCCAGGGGGGTGGTATAAATTTAAATGCGGTATATGACCATTATAACAAAATGAGAAAAATAGACCATTAACGTCTAGGTATACACATAGAAACCAATAGGTTAATCAAATGTATCATAGTACAAACATAAACAGCAAAATATGCAACAGAAATATATAACATGATGTTACCACATATATTAAGGATGTGTCTTTATCCCAACCTCTACCCTATCTGCATAGGTTATCTCGTTACCTCACTATATGAAAGCATGCAAGTCGTACTCTCTATTTAACCCTTTAGGGTATAATGTTTGTAAAGTATGTATCCAAAATTTTTCTCGTTTCTGGAGTTGCAGGAGTCTATTGCCCCCCCCAACGTGGGGGGGCAATAGACTCCAGCACAAGGAATCTGAGGGTTGCTACGGAATGTCGTGCTGAGTGAAAATGAGCTGGAACCGGTAATTTAAGTACCTCCTTCCGAATCGTGGACTTATGCTGACTAATGCGATCATGGATGGGTTGGATTGTTTCCCCAATGTAGGCAAGGCCACATGGGCATTTGAGCATGTAAAATACATACTCCGTGTAACACGTGAAGTGTCCTCGCAGCTCGAACTTCCTCCCTGTCTGTGGATGAGTGAACACATTAGTGCGAATCACACTGGAACATTGATTACATCTCCCACACGGAAACATACCATTCCTTAAGGGATCTAAAACCCTCTGTACCTGAACCTTCTGGGTACCAAGATCTGTCTTGACCAATCTGTCTCTAAGGTTCTTTGTACGTTTGTAAAATAATAATGGTGGCTCCTGAAAGTCAGGAATAGTAGGATAAGCTTTACACAATAATGACCAATGCTTATATATGATATGGTGAATTTTGCGAGTACACGGATGATAGGTATGGACAAATGGTATACGTGAGGTTCAGGTACAGAGGGTTTTAGCTCCCTTAAGGAATGGTATGTTTCCGTGTGGGAGATGTAATCAATGTCAATCAATCAATCATGCGAAACATCAATCATGCGAAACTGGCATGACAATTCCGACACCATTGATAATAACAAATTTATGCAAGCCCATTGACTTTAATGCAATTGGACAAAATAGGTGTGCGGTGAATTGTTGGTGGTGTCCAAATTCACGTTTTGCGAATTTTTCGCTTTTTCGCGAATTTTTGGGTGAAGCGAAATGGGACAAATGTGCCCATCATTGGTGGTAAGTTCACTACTAGGATACCTGGGAAAGTCCAGAACAGAGCCTATGGGGCAAATTCACTAAGCGCCGAAGCGCCGAACGCTAGCGTTAATTCGCTAGCGTTTGGCATTTTCGTTACTGCGCAAATTCACTAACGAACGCTGGCGTTGTTTCGCTAGTGTTACTTCGCACCCTTACGCCTGGCGAATTTTCGCTAGCGACGTAACTACGCAAATTCACTAACTTGCACAGTGTACTGAACGCTACCTTTTACGCTAGACTTCCTTCGCCACCTCAGACCTGGCGAAGCGCAATAGAGTAGATAGGGATTGTTTCAAAAAAAGTCAAAAATTTTTCTTAGTCCCAAAAAACGCTGGCGTGTTTTCTACATTATGGGTGATAGGCTGAAAAAGATCGAAAAAATTTTTGGGGCTCCCCTCCTTCCCCCCTACATTTCCTGACTCATGGCAACTTACCTAAACAATGGGCACATGTGTAGGGCAAAATAAATATTTTATTTGGTGATTTGAAGGTTTTCTGGGCATTTGTAGTGATGATACGTATTCCTCCATTGAAATTTGAATTTGGCGCCGTATGCAAATTAGCCTTCGCTAGCGTAACTTCGCTTTACATAGCGAATCAACGCTAGTGCAACTTCGCAACCTTACGCTACCCCTGAGTGCAACTTCGGATTTTAGTGAATTTGCGGAGCGCTGGCGAAACTACGCCTGGCAAAGTGCGGCGAAGTGCGGTGAAGTTGCGCCTGGCGCAACTTCGAATCTTAGTGAATTTGCCCTATATATCTCCCAGGTTCCTAACGGAGTGTTTCTGGGACTGCCAGTCCAGCCTGGGTGTTTTGTTTTTTCCCCGGCATCTCAGGTGGATAATTAAAAAGGTAGCTCAAGCCAGATTGGGGAGCTCCAGTCTGGGAAAAGACACAGAAAAGCTGCCCATGTATGCTTACTGAGGGGCTTGATATCACCACATGGTTTGAGACTATTTTGACTGAATATTTTCTGTTTTGGAGAGACAGACAATAGACCTGTTCCTGGTTAGTTAGGACAACTGGCCTGCGTTAGTTAGAAGCCCATTAAGTGGCAAAGAATTTTATTTTTTATTTGTTTATTTTGTTTATTTGCTGCAAGTGAAAATAAACTGCAGAAAAGAGACTACACTTACCAGGTTTCAATGTCTCATCCAGAACTATATTTTTGTTCAGTGCCTTTGTAGACCCCAGACCTCCAACCAGTGGTGTAACTACTTGGTCCAATAGCAAATTCATTTTAGGGCCCCCCAACATATACACAGGTTGTCCTTTTTTCCCAATATCTGTCGAAATCACTGTTGCCCTAAGCATGGGTCCCCAAATGCCTATATATCTTACTGTTATAACTGTATGATCACTTGAGCGAATCTATCCATCATCTATCTATCTATCCATCCATCCATCCATCCATCCATCCATCCATCCATCTATCAATCTATCTCTGTGAATATTAAAAAGAGTAAAATCCAAGATAGAACTTCGCAAAACTCCAGAAAAATCTGTGAAATGCATTGAAGTCAATGGGCATCAAAATTATTTTGACTCTCAACAATTTGGACATGAGCGACTCTTTTCTCCAAATGCATTAAAGTCAATGGGCGTCCGAATAATTTTGACATGAAACAATTTTAATGAGCAACAATGTATTTGTCGCATCGAATTTTTACCACAGTATTTTTCGCAAATTTCAAAGAAAACAAAAAGAAAATCCTGAATTTTGCAGCGAATCCATGCCTGGCGAATAAATTTGCCCATCACTAGTTATAACTGTTACATGGTATATTATATGAATAACTTAATTACTCTGAGTATTTTCTTTAGTGTGTATTAAAGTGGAAAAACCCATTATAGTACTTATGTATTATTTATATTTTGATGCAGTAGATTAAAGTTTATATAGTTCTGCTTCAAGGTTTTCATGAACACACAGAAGATTTTACTGTTTCGACATAACCACAAGAACATAAACTTTAAGCAAGATCCAGTGTATTAGCCACTGGGCATACATGTTTGTTAGGTAAATACTGAAGGTTAATATCACAGCTAAGACTTTCTTAAAGTCATTTCAAGTTTCTTAGCAGTTCAGTTTGCAGACCGTTTCTTTCTAGTTGACACTATCACTTAGTCATTCAGCTTTTATGGTCCTAGGCTATTTCCCAATCAATATTTTTAAAAAATACATTAGAAAAGAGGTTCTCTTTTAAAAGAGAGTACATGCATTGATTTTTTTCATCCTAGAAAATCAGAGGAATGCAAGGAAGTAAAATTGTGTTTGTTAGCTCTGTTTATTCAGTCATAGGCATACCAACTGTAAATATATTTTTTTCAGTTTGCTGGTTATGAACAGGTTGCCTTTTTTCATTAAATAGGTGACATTTTTCATGCTGGTGTCGCGTCTATCTATCTTATTTCTGGCAAAGCTGTCTGCCTTTCAGTCAGCATCTGACTAAAGATCAATGAGAAAAAGCTTTTTGAAGGTGCTTTCAGGACCTGTAGCAAGGGAGATGATCAGAAAGCTGCCACGAGCTCTAGGCCCTCTTGATAAATGAGGAAATATACTGGTCTTCTATAAACTGCTGTCACATCAGTTACAAACTCTAATTAGAGCTACTTTTCCATTGAAAGTGTCCACTACATTAAATACCACTTCTACTTATTGCAATTAGCTTGTACATTGACTTATATTCTTTACCACAGGGCTATTAGAGATGGAAAGACAATGGCAACTATTAAATAATGCATTCAATTACATTTGAATCTAATAGCACTTAGATTTGAATATATGAGTGTGAAGTCCCATTAGGATTAATACTGAGGCTTGTCCAAAAACAGAAAAAAAAATCATCATTAGCAGAAGCATGTTGTGAGAGTCTTTAATAATGATATAAAAATCATAATAACCATTTGTATGTACACACCAGAAATGCTCATGTAAAGGCAAGTTGTAATGTATTCTAGTTAACTGTACACTGTTACTTGCATAACATAAATATATTGTTATCTCTGTTCATGCAAATGTCTTACATGTGAGCTGGGACAAAATGGTTATAGGGACAGGGTGACACAAAGGAACAAAGTAATGTTAGAGCAAGGGACAGTGATACACTTTAGGGAATTCAATCTGCCATTCTCCATTGATCTCATTTCAATAGAGCTTCTTAAACAGTGGGGATCTTTAGTGATTTAATCCAAGTGGAAAAGACTTGCAAATTCATAAGGATTCATGAGCAAGGCTGTTCAAAACTGCTGATGATGTGAACATGATTTGAAAGAAATTTATTGAAATACATTTTGAGCGTTTGCATGACAAGACATTCCCCTGGATACTTTTCTAATCATCAAACTAGGCCACGAGAAAATTTACTAAATTTGGAGTCCCTCAAATCCCATTTAACCAAAGATAGGCAGTTTCATTTCCTTGATCCCCCAATCCATGTAACTAATATACTTATATATAGCGCAGTGATCCATAGTAAACCCACACCATTACATGGAGTGAGGCAATGTAAAAGATACCAAAGAGTGTCCGCACCCTTCACTTGGCCAGTGCATTATGGGACAGTAAATAAACCATTGTCCCCAGTGTCCCCTTACACCTTAGCAAAAAAAGAACTCATTAGAGTTCAGTACCCTGGGTGGTCAAGTACTGAATCTGTAATCCCTGAGATTTATGGTGGAATAAAATGTGTACTGCCCCTGCCCTTGCCCTGCCTCTGCCCTGTCTCTGCCCATATGGTTGACTCCTAAAAATATCTGTAATGCTGCTTTCTTTTGTGAGGTTTTAGCCTTAAAATTAGGCATACTGATAAAAGCATTGAAAAAAATACACGTGGGGCAGATTTATCAAGGGTCGAAGTGAATTTGAGGGAGTTTTCGAAGTTAAAAAATGTGAAATTCAAAGTAATTTTTTGGATACTGCGACCATCGAATAGGATACTACGACTTCGAATTTACTTCAAATACTTCGCCAAATTAAACCTGCCGAAGTGCTATGTTAGCCTATGGGGACCTTCTACAACCAATTTCTAAGTCTTTACACATCAAAGTAAAATCGCTCGATCGTACACTAAAATCGTTCGAATCGAACAATTATACTTCGATCATTTGATGGCCAAATTTGGTGAAAAATCCTTCAACTTCGATATTTAAAGTCGAAGTATTTTAATTCGATGGTCGAATTTCGAAGTATTTTTTACTTCGAAATTAGACCCTTGACAAATCTGCCCTGTAGTGTTCCATGTTCTAGCTCACCTTATCTTCAAGCTCAAGTGTCTAATAATTAATAATTATTGCATAAAAATGCTAATCAGTCTGAGAATGTTACATATACTCAGTTTCAAGTTTGTGAGCTGAAAAGTCTAATCAAAAGTTTTCTAAATATTTTAAGAAAATTAAAATTTAATTAAAAATTCTGTATTGTTTCTGAAATAATCATATTACTCTTCACTCTCCCTCTCCCAGCAATTTGCCTTTTTTCATTCTCTCATGCAGGAATGAGAGTCAAATATTGATCGAGAGGTCTAATACATCTTTTAGAGGAGGAGGCTCCCTTTGCCTAGAAGTGCTCACTGTTTCAAAATAAATGACTGACAGAAATTGTGTCTCTCTACATGCAGAATTTGTGCCAAAGTTATTATGTAAGTGAGCTCTAATCGTTTTCTAAGCAAATGGAGTTCACCTAAAATATATATTAGACATAACTGTCAATCAAAATGTAACTCTGACTCCTGCATGAAGAGAGAATGAAGAGAGACAGATTGCTGAGAGGGAAGTAGTAAAGAGTAACTTGATTATTTCTAAAATGGTACAGAGATTTTAACTCATAATCTTTGGAAAGTTTCATATTTTCATGCCATGCATTAAAGTTTCTTTTTATTTTACATTTTCACAATAGTTCCCCTTTAAGATTTAAGAAGCTCTGTATTCTTTAATTAACTCAATTAAATTGAAAGTGTGTTTTTTGAAGTTTGGAAAAGAGCAAGGCAATACTCGGCATATAAAAACATGATGAAAAAAACATATTGAGAATGCTGTAAATGTGATCTCTGGATGACAATGAAGGAATACACTTTATGATGCAGAATGTCCTGCTAGAGGTACAAATTTAGCTATGACCATTGGAATGAATTTCCGGGACACTGTTGGTGCATGTGTTATACAGTTAATATTGTTGTGGGTAGTGTAATGTATTATTTCAGAGACTGTGAAATATGCAATTTATTTGTTAGTGAAATGGGAAAAATGTGTTTGTTGAGTTGCATGTGATGAAAGATGTCTGTTGCATTATGAGCACAACTAGTAGGTAAAGCTGATTATAGCATGCTGCCCAGTTACACTGTAATGCTGGATAATGCATCATATTGTGGGTAAAATTCATGGCAAATGATGTGATATTTTTAACTTTCCCCCTTCTATCCTTTTTTTCTTATGTTCATAAGAACGTATCTCAACAAATGTGCACATTCCCCTGTGAAATCCTAAACAGTTTTTGTCTATTATTATTATTGCCAGTTACATGTTTACATGTTGTATTGTCCGAGCTTTGTGAAATCATCTGCTAAGTTCCTAGTAAAAAAGACAATAGTTATACTTGACTTGACTAGTCAAGGCAATTTTTAATTGCTTAATTAAATTATCTTGGTCACTTAAAATAATGAAAATTGGTTACAACTTAGTAATTAATTCTGATTATGCTTCATTTACAGTATATAAAGCAGAGGAGGAAGGGTGATTTTTAAATGGTTAGGCTGGGAAAGGATATTTATTATAATCATAATCAGAAATATTAAATTATTGGTTGCAGATTCTAACATGGAACTGAATGGCTGGAAAGGCTTCGTTAAACCAAAGGAAGAAAACGCATAATAAATATTATTGGTTTACTAAGAGAAGACAACATGGTTTCCCGCTGTGGCTGAAATTTTAGACATACAGTAAATGTATGTTTGTAATATTGGCCGCTAACACAAAAATCATTCTTAATTCATTCGCAATGTGAATGAATGTTCGCAAAGTGAACAATGTTGCATCTGCAAACACTTTTGTACAGCAGGGAGTGCATTGTTTATTATAATACACAAGTTGCATTCAGTCATTTGACAGAAATGACATCACTAAACACAGATAATAACTAATGACATCACTAAGGACAGTTTATATGGATATAAGTCATGGGATATTCTTGGGTCTTGTGTATTTTATATCACTACCTAGATAATAGTTAATAAACCAGGCATATTCAGTTTTTCTTCTATATAAAAATATTGTCAGACATTTGACCCAAGAGTTGTTATTTTAATCTAAACTAGTCCAAATAAAGTGTGTCTGAATTTCCCCAAGAAATCCAGTGAAGATTTCTTGTGGCTTGTGAATTATGTGAGTTGATGTTTGCCCAATATGGCCATCAATGTAATGGTCCAAATGAGGCTGATGCAATGGTGTAACATACCCTGGTAGACTAGTGGGCCAGCGGGGATGCCCGCCACATGGTTATTCTTCCTCAATCACTAGTAAGCACTAGGGCGCACGTGACGTTATCATGCTGAGTGGTGCAAAATTCGAATATTTAAAGGGGTTCTGAGCTCAAACTAATTGCCCATTGTTAGGTCTAACTTGTTAGTTCCTGGGTGTGATTCTTGTCCTGTTTGATTCCTGTTTTGACCCTTGCCTGCCTGACTATTCTGAACTGGCAAATTTTTTCGCCTTGTTTTGCTGCGGAAATGACGTCCGTAGACTTATATGACGTTCTGCGTTAAAAAAATGTTGACGCCCATAGACTTTAATGGGCGTTGGCGACATTTTGCCAGAAGCAATTTTTGGCTAAACGAAATGGGTCAAATTCACCCTAATCCTGACCCTTGCCTGCTTGACTATTCTGATTCTACCAGTATTGACCCTTGCCTGACTATCTGTTGAATGCTGCCTGTACCGACCCCGGGCCTGATTAACCTTGTTTGAACTCCGCCTGAACCGACCACTGCCTGTCTGACCCTGCTTGTATTCTGCCTGTATCAACCCCGGCCTGCCTGACTACGCTTTTCGTCTATTTCCTGAACTAAAGCCTTCTGTCCAAAACCTATATAAACATATGGACAGCCAGAAAAAAAAAGGGGGCTGGGTGAAAGTTACTGGGATTGAATTAACGAAAGCTGAAGTTAAAAAAGTGGTTAAAGAAGGAGAGTGGGTTGTAGCTGCAGAGATAAGAGTGGAAATAGTCTGATGGTAGTGTGGAGAACGTAGGTGGTTGGAGATGCCTTGTATATCTTAAAAAGAAAGAACATTGTGTTTACTCTGTGACTTCTGTCTATGGCCACCCCACTATTTCAACATTATTTGTACACTAGCTGAATACAGCAGCTTTATATGCAACATTTTATTTGTGTTGCACCCTTATGCATGGAGGCATAGAGACTTTTCACACTCATAATTACCAACCAAATTTCTTCAGCAGGTAAAATCAGTTGATAGATTTTTGTTTTAGACAAAAAGGCTGCACTACTAAACACTGATTGTATATATGCAATGATGTTTGATCCACACTGAATAAGGGGATCCTTGAGGATATTTACAAGAGTGACAGTACCCTTATGCTTCTTTATGACAAGTTAAGGTATTTTCCAAAACAGACTAAATTAAATTAATATATTTACCCCTATTCATCACAACAATTAATCCTCAATTTGTTTCAAAGTCTTATTTAATTAATTATTTTCATGTTACCTTTTAAACATTCTAATTACAGCTGCTTCGCATTATTTAGCTTTAGCTTTATTAGCTATTAACTTATGGTTCTGATAATTCAAGTGCAGCCATAAGAACTACTAGATCAGATGGCTGCAATTATCAGAACCATAAGTCTTTCAAGAGAAACAACCCAGTTAGACTAATATACAGTATGCTTCTAGGATGTAAAAAGTTTTGAGTTATTTTTTAGTAAAGGGGAAAGATAAAAATATAGATAATAGTACGTTTTATTTACTTTTAATACTTTCAGTTATTAAATAGGTACAATAAGAACAAATATGTGTTTATTTCTGAAAAAAAATGAAATATAATAAACTTGGTAGAATAAAAATGTGAAAAAAAATTGAATGCAGCAAATTAGTATTCTGATAATCATCTTCTCTACCAATTTACCAAAAATTCAGAAAACTTGAAAAACTACCTTTAAAATGTCCCATCATTCATCATCCAGACAAAAGTATATCAATTCCCATTCTGGGTTACCATTCTGTACTTGCAAAATTATTTTGCCTTATTCATGCTTTAAAATACCTTTGTGGGATCATGTTTATTGATCAAAGTACACACAAAGTTTAGGGCATGGCAGTGATTTATTGTTATCATATTCATGATATATAAATCTATCTATCATCTATCTAGTGGTGCTTGCCATTAGAAGATAGATAAAACAAGGACTTAACTACAGAAGGATTATTTTTTATGAAGAGTGAGAGGTAACAGTAGGATAAAGTAAAAGCATTTAAATGAAACCTTGGAGAATTATTTACTCTCATTACTGTACATGACAAATTAAGTCCTGTTCTCAAAAAGATTTATACGTGTGATTCTAATTCCACTGTGGCATATATAAAAGTAGAGTCTCTATATTAGGAATCCCATTTTAGAGTGTATATCACTTAAGAAAGGTTAAATACTAACCTGTGACATTTAAATTTATTGAACAATTCCAGAGCATTATTCCTATTCATTTATATGTGTTTGTTTTACATCTTTGTATAGAAATAAATGACATTGTGGCTAGTGATGGGTGAATTTATTTGCCAGGCGTGAATTTGCGCGATTCGGCGCCGACAAATAAATTTGTGAAACAGCTGCAAAAATTCGCTGGCGAAAGTGCCGTTTCGCAAATTTTTCGCCATTTCGCGAATTCGCCCATCACTAATTGTGGCTTACCAGCTTGTCCCCAAAAGCTATGCTGCACTCTGAAGGTATAAAAATGCACTTCCTTTATTGAAGGAGGCAGGCATACTCACATCACATCACTAGTCACTACACTTCTTCCATCCCCCCCACCCTCATCACATGTATAACTGTGTACCCTGTGTATGGGTATCAGGTCCTCCATTTCGGCACATAAACTGGATTTTGGGGTGATACGAAACCTGCTGTAATAACAATGTCTACAAAATGGTGTCCGCCTACTGGCTGTGCTTGTGAATTCCAAGATAAAATGATACAAGATTTAAAGAATTTATATATTTATATATTTTGTTCAACTAACATGATAGAAAATTATTTCAAATCATTTGCTGCCCGCGCTCTTCGTGGTTACCGGCCACTTCCTCAGAAGGTAGCCACGGAACTTGTAAAGTGGGCAGCTACAATATGTTCTGGGCATGCCTTTACCATTTTTAATGATTCTTTATACATTTCTATTAATGATTCTTTATACATTTCTATTTTTTAACGGATGAATAATCAGCTCTCAGGATAGCACCACAAATTGAATATTATTGAGGTGGGGACCGTTGTCTAAGTCATCTGATTCCACCTGGCAGGAGGCTACTTCTTTGTGGCACTGTGGTATCAGTGCACATATAACCTCCAGGTGCTAATTCTTGATACTCTTCACACTTGCAGAGTTTTTGGAGTTCATGCTTAATTATTGATAGATTGAACTTAATCTCAGCCATTCTAGTACTGATCAGTTTTGCACATACATCCTTTATCTCGCAAATAGTGATGGGCTAATTTCTCCTGTTTCACTTCGCGGAAAAATTTGCAAATTTCCTGTGAAATTTGCGTAATTCGCAAAACAGAGAAAAATTCCCGAAAAAAATCATGAAACTTAACACCTGCGTCCAATTTTGGACACTCATCTGAAAAGTCGCTTGTGTCAATTTTGACGCTGGCGTTAAAGTCAATGGGTGTCTGAATAGTGTTGATACGCGTAGATTTTGACGCAAATGACTTTTCGGACGCATGTCCAAAAATTTTTTACGCCAGAAAATTTTCTCAAGAGATTTGCAAGTTTATTCACCGGGAGCGAAATGCAGAATTTCACTGCAAATTCGTGACAGGCAAATTTATTCGCCCATCACTACTCGCAAACATTGTAGCAGCCTTTGATGACTGGCCACTATCTTGATTTATTTTCCTTTTGCAGGAATACGTTTCAAATTACACGGCCGCTTCAGTCATCATTTTCAGCATCCTGTTTTGTCCGAGTTAATGGTACCTTTGAGGTAAAGCCATTGGTGCTGTGGTACCTCTGTTTTTTACTGGTAAAGTCAGAATTTTTCGGGGTCACTAAGGCCTGAAGAGCAGAGCTTTAATTAACACGGCCAACATGCAGCTGCTGTGATGCCCCTCAGTCTACCAATCTCAAATAATTGTTGCTTCCAGTTCATATGTTATTAAACATACAGTAGAGCCCACATTGTACAGATTGTATTCATTTATTAATAAGAAAGCACACATGTAACTACAAGAGACAATCTGCGTGTGCTGATTGATTACTGTGATTGTGAAACAGAGGGGTACCACCTTCATCTCAGCTCTGCTGCTGTATCTCAGCGAAAATGTCCTGTGGACAGATTGTGGGAAGGGGGGAATTTAAATTTTTATTCCATTTGGCTTTTTCAGTCTGATTATCATGTCCTTGTAATTTTGACTTTTTTGTTCTATTTCCTTTTGCTTTTCTTGTCCTTTTCCCCATACACACACTGGTAAACATTTTGATATAATTAATAATGTAGCAGGATCTCACTTTATATCTAGGCTAAAACATTTAAAATCTAATTAGTTAAATCTGGCAATGCTGTAACTCAAATGCAGTATTCATAAAAAGAGATAAAAAAAATTAGCAGATGAGCTGATTAGCATATGTACATATTTTATTCTAGAACTGAGTATACAATAAGTGATTTCTAGTCAATTACATTCAACAAACATTTCAATATTGCTCTTGTGTATACAGTCTTGCAAAGGTTCTTTAACATTAATTATAATTCACAATTATACAATGTGAAGAGCTTGTCGAAAATATATTGTTGCTAATATTGTAAATTCAATATTATGCAATTATATTATTCTAAGAAATCCCTTTACGCTCTGTTATAATTACCCACATGTTAACCACCCCATCAGAAGCATGCAAGTCACTTGATATAAAATGAAAATACAGGTAGTTTTTCACTATTTATTATTAGCTCATAAAATTAGTTTACATATGTACAGGAAAAATGTATCTGGAAAATAAAATCAACCAGACAGTAGTCTGAATTTGAAGAGGTAAGGAAGAGAATGAATTATTATTAAAAAGTGACAATAACAATAACATTTTAGCTTCAAAGGATAATACTTTTTTGGCTGCCATGTATTAGAGTTCAATGCAGAAAAATGTCTGGTACTTTTCATTCTTTAAATAAGTTAGAGATCAGTATGGAGAAATCTCAGGGTTTCCATTTACAGTAATTCCCATGGAATTTTAAAAACACGAGGTCACACCTAGAGGAAGCAACATTATGCTCAGCACTTAAATGGGAATTCTGCTATATTTTAAGTCTCAGTTTTAGGGGGTTATTTACTAAACTCTGATTGCAAAAATCATGAATAATTTGTGATTTTTTTAGTATAAAATCGAACTTTTAAAAAATCACAAATTTTTTGAAATTTATTATACTCTGAATATGGAAAAGTCCAAATCAGAAAATCTGGCATCTCAGACCTGTCGAGGTTGCATATAAGTCAATGGGAGAAGTCCCAATGATTTCTTGATGCACGCTGTGTTTCGTGCAATACCCCGTAGATTTCGGAGTTTCGGGAAAAAAGCATACAAAAACCTGAGTTTTCAGGTGGGAAATCTGAAAAAATTGTGAAATTTGGATTTTTTCCTGCAAACCACATTTTGAGGAAAATCAATAAAGAATAAGTGGAAAAAACCCATGCGGATGTAATTTGATTTTTGGCAGAACATGTCGAGATAAATTCGGACTTTGATAAATAACCCTCTAAGACATTTACTATGGGTCGAATATCGAGGGTTAATTAACCCTTGATATTCGACCATCAAAGTTAAATCCTTCAACTTCGAAGTCGAAGGATTTACCACAATTTGTTCGATCGAAGGATCAAAGGAAAAATCGTTTGATCGAACGATTTTCCTTCGATCACAAATTGCCTAGAAATCCTATGGGGACCTTCCCCATAGGCTAACATTGGTGCTCGGTAGGTTTTAGGTGGCGAAGTAGGCGGTCAAAGTTTTTTTTAAAGAGACAGTATGTCGACTATCGAATGGTCGAATAGTCGAAAGATTTTTAGTTCGAATCGTTTGAATCGAAGTCGAAGGTCGAAGTAGCCAATTCGATGGTCAAAGTAGCCAAAAAAATACTTCAAAATTCGAAGTATTTTTCCTTCTAATCCTTCATTCGAGCTAAGTAAATGTGCCCATTTATGTTGGAAAATAAGGATACTCATTTTGTATGAACACAAAGGTGTTACATAGGGAGAATTTAATGTTTTTGTTTGAGTCAGTCCTTAAAGGGTAAATCTGGCAAATTCCACTGTATCTTATAGAAAATAAAAAGTTTATTATATTTTCCTTAGATATTCCATACTGGAAAGTTAGAGGCTTATTTATATTAATTCAATATAAATTTGTGAGGTTTTTCCTCTCAAAAATAAATTCACATGTTTAAAAACCTCCAATGTGTACTTATTTATTAAGAGATCTGAATAGAAAAAGCTGAAATGGATAAAAACACAGAACAAATCTGAATAAAAATATGAAAACCTCTTAATCCTTGTTTTCGCACAAATTTTTGTGCAATTACAAACAACCCCCCCCCCAAAAAAAACTCTAAAAGCTTGAAGCAAAAAAGATTTTACAAGTAGAAAAGGACAGATCCCATTGACTTCTACATGACCTCACCAGTATGCACATACAGGTATGGGATCTTGTAAGACGCGTCGGGAGATGTTGCGTTCTCTTACCTCCCAGCGCATCTCTTCAAAGAAGTCTGTGCACAGGTGCGCACTTCTGGGTATGCTGCCACTTTGATGCACACGTCACGGCACCAAGTTTTGTGACTGCCTGAATAGGCGCTACATTTGAATTTTGGCGCCAAATCAGCTTTAAAGACCCAGTCCTCCATTTTGTGAGTGCCCAAGCTAGGCTTCAAATTATCTGTTCCTGCTCAAGCGTATTCCTGTTTATTGACTTCCTGGTTTTGACATTTGCCTGATCTTTTGACTACGACTATTGCCGTCTGCCTTAAACTTTTCGCCTAACTCCAACTATGCCTTCTCTTGATCGCTGCCGGTACCTAGTTTACATTGTTTCTACGCACTTCCTTGTTGGCTTTCGTAGCAGAAAGCCCGGGGGCCCAAAAGGGCGTCGGTGAACACTGGAACCCAGAGGGTTTACCTGTGCACCCTAAGGTACTATTCACTACACAAGGTTCCTAATAATGAGATCTTTAGATATCTTTTATCTGGAAACCTGTTATCCAGAGGGCTCTGAATTACGGAAAGGATGTTTCCCATAGACTCCATTTTATCCAAATAATCAAAATTTGTAAAAATGATTTCCCTTTTCTCTGTAAAATGTGTCTAAACCTTGGTATAGACTGTATCAGAAAGCTACTGTATATAGCCAATAGAAACATGCATGTGCGTAAAATAGGACTTTATAGTAGACTTCTCTTCTGTTTAAATTTGAAACAATAAATAATACATTTAGGGTTAAAGGTGAATTTGATAATATGGCTTTCCTTTCAGTTGAGTTATGATGTTCTGCATTACAATTGCTATAAAAAAAACAACAAAAAAAACAAAACAACATAGTTGATATAAAGTTCATTTGTACTCTGGACTAGCAAAAATACATGATAGCTCTGTACACTGCCAAGACTGACAATAGGGGTATGGTGTGGGTAGTGTTTATCCTCAAAAGTCTTGATTATGGCTTTCTTTTTGCAATAAATCATAAACTTGATGCGAGTACATTTACTGTACAATTTAAAGTTGTGAATAATGAAATTGACTTTTCTCTACCCTACTTTTATGTGCATCTTTTATTCTGTTTAAGGAAACAGCTGTTCCAGGCTTTATCAGACTGCATACAAATATGAAGAGATAAGTGCTTACTTGGCAAACCATACTTTGTTTTCATAACATAGCATTCAAAAGAGACTTATTTCCCCCAAAATCAATACAAACCTTTTCAATGCTTTAGCCTAAAAATGTGTCAATTTAGCTGTTATTCACTATAGATATAGCAAATGATTCTCTCTTCGTTGCATTGATTTTGATCACTGCCAAGATACAAGGAAAAACAGAAATTGCAAAAGAACGAATACTTTCTGTATTGTCAGGAACAATTACTAGTGAGTTCCTATACCTACAGTAAAATGCACTCAAGTTTATCTAAATGGCAACGATGAGCAGGACAATTTTACTGCAATTGTAATCTTCTAGCTGGGATAAAGAAAACAGGCTCATGCCTCACACTGGGGAAAAGAAGTATTATAAGATTACAGGAAGCGGATCTGTGCAGTATAATGTTTCCCACATTCCAGATCTGGTTTTCTTAATTTGAGTAGCACTGCTGAAATATCACAGAAGCAAATCATTGTTGCATTATATTTGCTAAATTACAACCAGACACCATTTCTTTATCCTTGATGCCCTCTAGCCATAATGGCTCTTGATTTGATTTCACAAATGCTGATACATATTATGTCTTTCCTAAACCTATTCCATTGCTCTGCTTCTAGAGTCACAAGAAAAGGAAAACAATTTGGACACTTTTCAGTATATTAAAAAATGCATGGTATTATTTGTTATTGAGCAGTTTAGGATTCGTGCAATTCACGACACAAAGAGCCATTGTTCATTTCCTTAGCACATCATAATATTATCTGGGCATCTAGTTAGCATCAGTACAATCAAACCACACAGATGGACTTTATTCATACATCAGGTTTACACTATTCCCCTAGAATGCAACTGATTTAAATTCAAAAACAGAGTGGTTTTGTGTTAGAAGCTTGACTTTAGCCTACGTCAAACCACCTTGTATACACATCATTTAGACATGCAAGCATTGGAACTTCCAGAGTGACAAATATATATCAGTTGCCTAAGCAAAGGAAGGGGCAAATTGCATAGGCATTGCCCTGGACACAAGTACTCTGAGGTGCAACTTAGAAATGAGATACCTCTGTGTTGTAGAAAGAGAATCACTTATGGACTTTTCTTTGGCCAGATATTTTAACCTGGCCACCATAATTTTTTCATTTTCATTTTTTTTCATTAAAATGTCCCTTTTCACAAAGTATGAAAGAGAAGGGTTTGGAAACACAGTGCATAACCATTACCCAATACAGTCCTATAATAGAATAAAATGCCAGCAGACAATAAACTTTATTCTGAATGCAATAGAGATGGGAGGTTCTTTGCTTGGAAAGATGAGACATTGTTCCTTGCATCTTGTGCATTTTATAAATGAATGCTTGCAAAAACAGGCAGAAAGATATTAATTGAAGGTACTGTATACAGTATGAACTTTATTTTATACAAACGTGTGTTCATATGCCCCATTAACTATTTATATAGTTTCTTTTCCAGAACAATAATTCCCCCTGTGCACAAAGGGAGGACTTTATAAAATTGGTTTGGTGAGATGGGAATGGAACAAACTGACAGGTGAGCACTTTACTGAATACCTGTGGTATGAATTGGAATGCAGACTGTGAGTCAAAATTGAATACCCAATATCAGTGCCTGAAGCAGGAGCTGTATTGAAAAGGCAAAGCAGTTACAGAGGTGCAGAGTTTTCATAGCTGAACCCAAATGCTGTTTATGTAGCTTACCACCAAAGTACTCTCTAAAAAAATGCACACACACACACACATATATATGTATTTGTATATATATATATATATATATATATATATATATATTTTTTTTTTTTTTTTTTTTTTTTTTTAATTATTATTTATTTTTTTTCAAAGAAGACTTTGTGCAAAAAAAAATAAAGATTATATTTTATGTGAGCATATAAACAGCCAACGTGACGTTTGGCCTTTAGAAAGGTCCCGAAGTGGACCGAAACGTCACTTTGGCTGTTTATATGCTCACATAAAATATACTTTATTTTTTTGCACAAAGGTGTTGCTGGTCTTCTTTGAAAATACCGTGCACCTGGGCACATAATGGAAGCAGAGTGCCACCCTTCAGTTTGATATATATATATATATATACACACATATATTAATCTGCTTTGCATTGACTGAGCAAACAAGGGAGTTGTCTTCATGATTAATATATAGTGGATAATGTACCCCCTACTGTAATTTATAAAGATATTATAAGTTATAAGTATAAGACTTCTGATATCTTTATAAATTTAGGTAGGGGGTACATTATGCATTATAATCTACAGGATTTTTTGTGTGAAATGTCTCACTTTCATGTATGTTCTTCAAAATGCTACACTGTGTTGTGTTTACTTTTGTGTCTGCTAAACTTGTGTTTGTTCCCTGTGTGTGTTCACATTATTTAATTTTGTTTCTTGAGTTTCCCTATAGTTCTATTTGTACCTTTATTTTTATTGCTTCCAGTTTTGTTCAGCTTCTTGTTCTTATGCCTGCCATTGGTGACGTCATCAGCTGCTACGGAGTTTGGGGAAAGGCACCATAAGGAGTGAGAGAGTGACAAGAGAAGACACGGAGCTTGGGAGGGGCAGCAAAGCATGAGAGGAAGAGAGATTTTCAGCGAGCAAACTTGCCATGGTGGGAGGGGGAGAGAGACTGGAGTGAGATCCTGCGAGACAAGAGACGCATCATGGGGAGGGCGGAGCGAAATTGGAGACGAAGGGGCAGGGAGATTGACGTGCAGATAGCTGTGAGGCAGAGAGACACAAGTGCGCCATGTGAAGAAAGATAGCTCCTGTGTCTGAAAGTAAGATGGGAGGGGAGACGAGTGAAAGGAAAGCAGCAGGGAGGGAGCAGCAGCGCAGGTGCTGTCTCTGTCTTATAATCAGCGCGTTCTGACGTAAGAACGTGCCGTTTATAAGGATATAATTTACAGTCTGGCCCATAGGGAATTAGCTGGTCTGTAGATTATATTTATATACAACAACTGTACTGCAGCTCTACACAGCTACCCAAATGCTTTCATGGCACTTAATCTCAGACCTGGTTTGTGTTTTTAAGCCTTATGCTGATATGAAAGAACATTAATGGACAATACAACTTTATTATTTTCCTCTTGTACCACAGTGTTGTTCATTGTAAAGAAAATAAGCAATAGCGAATTTGATAAAGTTGAAATGCATTATTTTTAAAAAGTGACAAAGGAATAGCATACGTTGGACCTTGGGATGCAATTTTACTTTGCACTCACTCACTTATACAGACACACACAGACATATACATGCACAAATATCTGTATATACAGGAAGCTACCTGTTAAATTATAGTACAGCTGAAGAAAAGTCATTTCTCAGAACAGAAAATGAACAGAAAATGCCATAGCTTTCCAAACAATGAAATTGGTTTTGCTTTGATATAATTACTGATATTGCTGCCCTAGAGAGTGTATCCTGCTTTGCATTATAGGACAAAATTTAAAAACCATTTATTTAAAATTAGGTTATATGATTTTATGCTGAATAGTAATTCCTGCATAATTTTTGCAGCACTGTAACAATTTGAATGCATTGATACTGGGGCAGCCATATATTCTATATTAAAATCATTTCTAGCTTTTGAAACTAAATCATACTAAGTTATAGGGATGTCTGATTTTTGTATGACTGCCATTTAATATCTCATCTCATACAGAAAGCATTAAAATAGAGAAATACTAAACTGAACTGACTGGTATGGGATCTATCATCCCGAATGTTCGGGACCTGGGGGTTTCCACATAACACATGTTTCCATAATTTGTACCTTAAGTCTACTAGAAAATCATGTAAACATTAAATAAACCCAATAGGCTGGTTTTGCTTCCAATAAGGATTAATTATATCTTAGTTTGGATCAAGTACTGTTTTATTATTGCAGAGAAAAAGGAAATATTTTTTTTTTTAAATTTTGATTATTTGACTAAAATAGAGTCTATGGGAGACAGCCTTTCTGTAATACAGAACTTTCTGGATAATAGGTTTCCATATAGCGGATCCCATGCCTGTATTAGTTTATGAAATATGAAATATTATTTTATACATGTATGCTTTAATATTTGATACTGTAACTCGTGGTGTATACTATTGTTCAGCACTGGATCCTGCAGCTTCTCTACATCATCCGGAAGGGGAGTCTTCACTTATTTATTAAAATATTTGCAGATGATGCAAAATTTAAATAAATACAGTGAAAAAAATATGTTTTACTTTTACAGGGTAGTTAAATGCATTGAAAGAATAATTAATAGAAAAGAGATGCGCATCACTCTTGCATACTTTTTTAGGGTTGAAGGTGCAATAGATGTACTGAAGTGCCAGTACTGTAAACTAAAGAAGTATGCGAGAGAGGTGCGTCACTCCGTGCCAGTACGTGTCTATTGCCAACACCTTCAGCACACAGGCAACAGTATAGAGCAAGTGGCAGATCATTTCACTAATGTGCCCAAATATTACTGCTTTGGCTATGCGATTTCTTGTTTAAATGAGGCACGGAGAATAAGTCCAATCAGACTCCGCTTCTCCACTTCCTAAACGCCGTGTACGCGTCCATCTCCAGGAGTGAATGATCCTGATCACAAGCAGCTACATCAGAATGGATGTCAGGCTGAATGGTCGGCCCTCACACATTTTCACTAAATCTGGCCCTCATTGCAAAAAATTTGGACACCCCTGGATTAAGCATTCAAATGTAGTGTCAGGCAGCAGCTGTTAAGATAGTCTTGTATAAATAGGTTTATAGGTACAGTTTGTGTTTGTTTGTATTTGTAAAACTATCTGAATGAAGAAGGGGCATGTGTTATGTATAAAATATATAAATTATATAATTTCTAATTAGAAAAAAACTCAAATTTATAAAACTTGATTGAGTTAGAATTAATCTCAAAAACCCAAATTGAAAAAAAACTTTAATGTTGTTTATACTACTTGCCAGTTTTTAGATGGTAAAAAAGTAAAAAGTTTAGTCAAAGTCGATAAATCTTACCCATCGTGTTTGGGAAAATGCAAATTATCAGACTAAATTTGAAAGGTATTTTGTGCATTATGTATAATGAGAATTTTTTACTTACATGCTGTCCATTGGTCCAATATTCCTGTGGGAATGGGCCATTCCATTGTCGCATGTGCCTTAATTTGTGTAAATAGAAATTTTATTACAGAGCAAACACATGATATCAAAGTGTATGCATACATTGTACAGAATCAAATATATATATATATATATATATATATATATATATATATATATATATATATATATATATATATATATATATATATATATATATATATATATATATATATTGTGGATGTTGTATAGTGTTAAATAAAAGTAAAGGGGTGATCTGCTATAATTAGTTTTCAATATAAAATGGAACATCACTGAGAGAGTTGGTGGGGATGATTTGCATAATGGTAGAAGTTTTGCCAGTTTATATATTAGGAGTAAATGTGTAATGAAAATCAGTAAACCAGTGATGCTGTAAAGTGGTAACCTACTATTAGTGATGGGCGAATTTATTCGCCAGGCGCGAATTCGCGGTGAATTCGCGCGATTCACCACCAGCGAATAAATTTGCGAAAATTCGCGGCAAAAATTCGCCGGCGGAAATTTTTTTTTTTTTCGGAGAAACGGACGCCGGCGCCAAAAACGGGCGCCGGCGTCAAAAACGAGACGCCGGCGCGATTTTGCGAATTTTTCGCCGTTTTGCGAATTTCGCGCGAAATTGACGAATTTTTCGGCGAAGCGAAACGGCGCAAATTCGCCCATCACTACCTACTATCCTTTGCATCATCTAGTATGGCCTAACAGTAGGAGGTTGTTCCTTAGTAACTATGGGGTTCTGTACTATGCTAGCTCACATAAAATAATAATTTGGGATACATTATATGTTATACCAGCAGTTAGCTGTGGAATGGTGAATGTAAATTGTTAAAACTCGATTTGAAACTGGAATCAGGTTCTTCTTGAGGACATCATCATGTTTCATCATCAAACTTTGTCTTCTTATGTTTTAAATACAGATGATCTCATACTGCTGCAGTAGGTGCAGGTGCAATAGTTATGTAACACTTTCATGGGTTTACTGAGTAGTGCCCAAAGCCATAACACATATTTGCTGTTTTTTATTTTTGTTTTGCAAAACATTTGTTTTGGAAACTACCTTGGTGTTCTAGGTATGTTTGTATTCTTATTTGCTTTCTTCCTCTTCTTAATCACATTGTTTATTGATTCTCATTCCAAACTAACTGTGACATATGTGCTGAACATGGCTACCTTGAATTAATAAAAATATTATTGAAAATGCTGAGATTTAAAGGACGGTAAGTAAAGGAGCTTAAGGACTAAATATATGGAACACATCCCATGTCCGTTTCATTACCATTTTTATTTTGTCTCATAGGCAGGCTTATAGTCTGGATATTGTAATGTGCATGTATATTATTTGCATTATGAAAGCTTGACCACATTCCACAGAGTTATAATATGATACCATATCTCTACTGTAATGAATTTGCCCAAAACAACAAAGCCACAATGCCTTACTTACTTCTGTGGCTAATGGGTTACTTATAATGCATACTTAAGAGAAGCCAGCAATATTTCCTACGTTTTCAATCTACAAAGTGAAGGTTAAAAAGTGCATTGTCAATTATCTTAATGTTCATTCAATTAATTTGATTTCCTTCTTTGCTTTCTTTAAGGAATTCAACTATTTATTTTTTTTACATCTTTTTTATCTTTGAAAATTTTACACTGATCGATTACATGGCAATTGCAAATTAATTTTGACATGGGGTTATGAACTTTAGCATGTTTTACCTACTGATCATTATTTGAAAAAGAATTATAGCTTGCTATTATAACTAGTCAGCCAAAGGTTGCCTTCTTCCTAATGACTTGGCTCAGTACTTAGTTCCATATAATACATTTTATGAGTGAGGGAAATAGTATTTGTTTGAGAGATCTCATGTAACAGTGATATCCTGTTCAAATGTAATTTTAAAAACAATGAGAGTCATTAACTCTCATGCAGAAAGCAAGATAAAGACAGATAGCACTATATGGTTCTTTAATAAGTAATTTACCCTCGATTTGAAACATGAGATTGTCAAGTAATTGTATTAATGTATAAGCAGGTCGGTAAAACTGGGCATTTTTCTCAATTTGTCCAATTTTAATCATTTTTAAATAGCGTTTTCAACCCATTGAGAAACAATAATGGGCAAATGGGTTGCTTTAGTGTTTGAATTATTAATTTTGTTGTTTTACACCTTAAAGGATATTATTTTTACACAAAGATAACAAACCTGCACATACAGTATAAACCCCTCTTATATTTGAACTACCCTTTTTGATTGGCATATAGTAGCTACCCGTTACTGTCATCCACACTACACTTTATTTTATATAGGAAGCAGATGGGTTCACAATATTTTATTGTAAGCATTATCTGTGTATCTTTGTGGGAATGTAATGCTAATCTGCGCTATCCAGACCAAAAGTAGTTGATGTCCAGCTAGTAATAGGAGCATGGGTTACATTGCGACTCACACATCAGGATCAGGGCCTTCGCTAAGTGGAAGTTTCCCATTAGGTGTAGTAGAAATCCAACACTCAGGCTACAGTATAGCAAAAATAGGAAAGATTGGACACCAGGAGGTTCTTTTGGTGAAATAACAGAATGGTAGATTATTGTTACAAGAGCAATGTCCTCAGGTTTACTCACAGTTGTTAAGAGGTATAGGTAGATGTAACATCACATGCTAGAATAGGTTGGATGACACAGCTGAGGAGTGTGACTCCCATAAGGCATTGTAGTCAAGTAGTAATCAGGAATCCCAGGCAAATGTACCTTGAAGTGGTCCGATTCCCACCCAGTGCAGTGGTCAGGGAGAAGAAGTCTAGCCTGACACCCTATCCACTGTGGTCCCTTCACTGAAGGCATTCAAGAAGCCTTTGGGAAGCGACTCCCTGCTACAGATCCTCGATGGAGCACAAAGTTGCTCTTGCTATATAATCTCTCTATCTCACTCTCCTAGAGAGTGTATAACAGATTTAACCTAATTCTAGCTAACCTCATTCGCGGGGTTCCCTGGTCCTCGACTTAGTCGCTAAAGGTACAGGTCCCTTAATGGCGGTGGCTTTACTGGGCCTTGGTGTTCCCAGGCTCAATGAGCACAACCAGTTGGATAGGACACCAGCAGCTAAACAGGAAGATCCACCCCTTTCCAAACACTATATGGAAGTGTGGCAGGAAGTGGTCATTACACCTCTTGGCCAATAACCGATAGGTGAATATTTAAACTAGATACATGGGGGCAAATTTACTAAAGTGTGAAGCGGCTAACGCTAGTGCCAATTCGCCAGCGTGACATAATTTCGTTACTTTGCCAATTTACTAACGGGTGCTGGCGTAAATTCACTAGTGAAGTGGACCTACTCTAGCGCTACTACGCACCTTTATGCCAGGTGAAGTTGCGCTATGGCGAAGGGACATAACTACACTAATTCACTAACTTGTGCATTTTACTGAATGTTACCTCTTGCGCCAGACTTGCCTTCGCCACCTAAGACCAGGCGAAGTGCAATAGAGTAGATAGGGATTGCTTCAAAAAAAGTTGACATTTGTTCTAAGTCCCAAAAAACGCTGGCGTCTTTTACTTTTTTAAGGGTGATAGGCTGAAAAAGATTGTACATTTTTTTGGGGGTACCCTCCTTCCCCCCTACATTTCCTAACATATGGCACCTAAAATATACAGTGGGCACATGTATAGGGCAAAATAGCAGCTCTATTTTATTTTATAAAGCTTTCCCAGGCTTGTGTAGTGTAATGTATTTGCTGCTACATATACGTCCATTGTACTTTAACTTGGCACCGTATGCAAATTAGACATTGCTATCATAACTTCGCTTTGTTTGCCGAATTAACGCTAGTGCAACTTCGCTACCTTTCGCCTCCCTGAGGGCAACTTCGGATTTTAGTGAGTAAGCGGCACCCTGGCGAAGTGCAGCGAAGGCATCGCTAGTGGATTTTCGGTGCTTAGTGAATTTGCCCCATGGGCTTTTGCCTAGCAACTAGGGGAAAAGGAGGACAGGTATGGATTAAAAGCTATAGGAGCCTAGCAGATCCTATAGGTCCCTACAGGAATTATGCTGACAAATATGATTGCTTTAATATGTCAGCAATATACCTTTTCCCCATGCATGGTGGCATTTTGCAGCAAACTCTGTTTGATCTGTATAGAAATCACCCATTCCAACTTGACTTTTATAGTATTCCCCTGAGAGACCCATAGTGCCCCATTAACTTGCTGGAGCACATGCAAAGGGAGAGCCTAGAATGCCAGCATTGAAACACACACAAATCATTAGATCAAATGCATTTACTGGAGAAACTGTGAGGCTGGTACAGGAAAAAGTAATCATAGAACTCCCTTTGCTGCAACTTATATAAAAAAAATCAAACCAACATATTCACATATTTTTTTCATAGTGTGTAAAGGTCTACCACATAGTGATATGTAAATACTACATATTAACATAATTATTTTTATAGGGCATGTTTATGAAAGCAAGTGCAAAATGTGAAATAATGCAAATTATTCACAAATTAGTTTTGCATATACATAACAATTTAACTAGTGCCCTATTGGCCTGCTCTGATGAGTTGTGAAAAACTCTACTTAAGTGCTTAGTCTAGAGTAGATGAATGAAAAGAAAGCCTTGATAGGTTGAAACAACACATGCCATTTACTTGTCCAGTGACTCAAAGTCTAATGGTGTTATTGATGCTATGCAAGACAATCACACAAAATGCCATAAAAAGTCACAACTTGTGCATGATTTTCCAAAATGGAGGCTTATTTTCACCTACATTGATGAATCACAGGCATGATACAGTACATGCTATTTAGTGGGGACCTACAATAAGGCTGAAATCCTCTCCAAAAATGCAAATATAGTTATTTGCACCAACATTTGCCGTATTTATGAATTAAAATTGAGAAGTAATTCATTTTATAAAATTATTTTTAGATTTAAAACTTCTCAGATTTCATGGATATCATCATCATCTTTGCATCAAGCACTGTAAAGCAAAAATAATCCGCAAAATATTGTATACAAGCCATCAGAAGAATAAAGGAATTTTAGAACACATCTAATATTTGTCAATGAAATTGGTATATCCTTGCTATTAAGTTCATGGAATTTTTGAATTACAGATGATATCTAGTCATAACATAGTGTGATTTGCATTGTAATTGTAAATGTTCAGTGCAATACATAAAGAGAACAACAGAGGCTAGCCCTACCCCCGCCAATATAAAAATACATCTCTGCATATCCCCTTATGCTTTACTCCCTTATGTCTACTGTTATTGGTGCAGTTGTTTTGCAGAAACATATCTTGGGTCAAACATAAGTGTAATGTTCCGTGTAATAGTAGCCTACAGAGTATGTATTGACTAAAACAATAAATCAAAGATTCAGCTAGTGCATGGTGAGCTGCTAGGCAATCATCATATCATAAATTATGTGTCCTTTATGTTAAAAGCAGCATGTCCATTTCTCTGAGACATTTTGTTTCAAATAACTGGTTTCTGTGGCTCAGGGGTTAAGTAGGTTTTATGCTTCATGGACAGTCTTGGATTTATGTAGTACTGATGATGAATGCTTTTTCCTCATCTCCAGAATCAGGAAGGTGCCCTCTAAGACACTGAATCATATAGCTTTTAGTCCCTTCCTCCATCAATTCTGAAGACTGGTCTAAAATATTCAGTAGATTGGCTCTGACAGCATCATACTGGATGACCAAGCACTGGAAACGATACTAAGCTGTGTTATTAATCCCAGAGAAACATACTAAACTCTATTAAACAGTAATAATGCATACTTATTTTCTAACATGCATTACTTAAGCCGCTATTCATTCACTGAAATCAAAATTAGCAGCAAATGTCATCATAAATAAATAAATGGATAAATAAATATATATGCAAAAACATATCCCATGCAGTATAGTAAGTGTATAGGAACATATATAAATAAACAAAACCTTGGAGGCTAGGAAAGGGAAATTAAAAGAAATACTGTAGTTCATTCAACAAAACAATTTAGTTCCCATTGGTTAAATAGTACCCAAGATAAATTCCCAAAAATCCCCCTTCTTCAAAAGGGTAGATTCTAAATTTCCTTTTCTAATGCCAGGCACGACTCTATCTATGATTTGGAAAACAACACATGTCCTACCATTATGTTGTTCCATAAGATGCTTCGATATAGCTGAACTAGCATCTTTGCGGGAGACGCAGTTTAAATGCTCAGAAATGCGTTTCCTAATAGGTCGGCTCATCTTCCCTACATAAAGTATAGTAGGCCATGTAGATATCAGGATTTTAGATTTAAGCCAAAAGTGGTTATTATCAAAGAACAAAGATTATAGAATATGACACTAAATACAGAATTGCTGTGTTGTAGAAGAAGCTCAAGGTTAAAGGCCATTCTGTTATTAGAATGTAGAATGTTTGCACAGAAAAGGGATTACATCTGTTGTCTCATGTCACAAGTATAGTGCAAGGTTAAGCAAGACACATCGTCTCAGAAACTACAGCATAGATACCATTCTGGACACTCTGTAGTTACACCTTATTTGGCTATTGTACTGAGACTGTGAGTCTGTCCCTAGATGGAAATAGTGACATAGTTATGCTAAAACAAGAATGATGATTGGATGCCTCTGGATCAGCCCCATGGAAGAAGAAATGGTTAAATAGTCATCTGTTGTATTGCTTATTGTCCCCCAACATCCTCACGAGCTTTCAGGGCGTGTGAGCTATTATTTAATACTCTGTATTGTAATACTCTGTATTAATGTATACCTCAAATAAAGCTGTCTGGTTAATTTCCTGAGAGAATCTGTTTGGTTCAAGTCAGGCCCAGGGGGAACTTCGGGGCCAGGCTGTAATGGAATCTTCTGACCTGCTCCAAGATGGCGTCCAAAATGGCGATTCCTCTTCCCTGCACATGGTTCCGGCTGGTCGCAATCCTCCTGCATCATCTCCTTCTCGCCCTGTGATTGGTCGCCGGCGACGGAACGGACGCCGGCGTCAGAATCGGGCGCCGGCGTCAAGGCGTCAGCGTGGGGACGCTGGCGTCTGCGTCTGACGCAAGCGCGTCAATTTTGGCGCCAATAGACTGGACTATAAAGACCCTCATTTCCTTCCTGACCTTGCCCAATTATAGGTCTGTTTCATATAGTTCCTGGGTGCGATATATTCTGTCTTGATCTTCCGTGTTTTGAACCTTTGCCTGTTATCGACTTTGAATCTGTGCTGCCTGTCTTGACCATCCTGCTTGTTTGACGACCATTCTTTGATAAACCCTTTTCTGTACTGCGAACCTGATTTGTTGCTTCCTCTTTGGTCCTTACTTCAACTGCGCCTTCGGGCATTACAGTATAATTGGGCCATGGACCCCTCGGAGGAGGCCCAAGTACCCCTCGATGTCGGAGGGGCCATTCGGGGGTTGGCTTCTCGCATGAAATCCTATGAAGCCCAGCAGTCTCAAATTGGCCAGGCTATTGATGTTATCCTGGAGAAATTGACTGCCATGTCTCCTGCGGCTCCTGCGGCTGTGCCTGTTCCTGTCATTCCTGCTCCTCTTCAGGTGTCTGAACCTCGTGTTCCCGCTCCACCTCTTTTCAGCGGAGACCCAAAAGCTTGTCGATGTTTTATTAACCAATGTGAAATTCAATTCACTCTGCAGCCAGGCCAGTTCGTCTCCGAGCAAGCCAAGGTTGGTTATGTCATCTCCCGTCTGCAGGGGAAGGCTCTGGAATGGGCATCACCCCTTTGGGAGAAGAGAGACCCGCTGATCGACAACGCCGGGGCTTTTCTCCAAGAACTCCGGACGGTGTTTGATGCTCCAGGTCGTACTACTGCAGCCTCGGCTCGACTGTTCCAGCTTCAACAAGGCACTCGCTCAGTCCCCGAGTATGCCATTGAATTTCGTACTCTGGTGGCAGAGACCTCCTGGAATAACGATGGTTACCACGCGGCCTTTTACAACGGCTTGGCTATACGCATTAAGAATGACCTAGTTTCCCGGGAAATTCCTTCTCGGTGGGAGGATCTGGTGGCCTTGGCGGTGAAGGTGGATACCCGGCAGAGGGAGTTCCAGCTCGAACTCGACCGAGAGCGTACAAAAAGGTACCCCCGGTTCCAACCTTCTTTGGCCCCCCGCTTCCAGAGACCCCTGCTTTTCAATCCTGTTCCCCCAGTGCTTCCTCCTGCTCCTATGGATTCTGCTTCTTCCTCCTTGCCGGCTGAAGAACCCATGCAGATTGGGCGGGCCCGTCTGTCCGAACAGGAGAAACTCCGGAGAAGGGCGGCCGGTCTATGCCTTTACTGTGGGGGTAAAACCCACTTTGCCCAGGAGTGTCCAGTGAAGCCGGGAAACGCCAAAGCCTAGGTAAGCATGGGGAGACTTACCTGGGTGGGATTTGTCATTCTCCCCATTCCTCTGCTCTACGTTTCCTTCTTCCGGTGCAGATCCAGCTTGGCTCTCTAAAGTTTTCTTCACAAGCCTTTCTAGATTCCGGTGCTGCAGGAAACTTCATGGACCGAACCTTTGCAGGACTCCATTCCATCCCTCTTCAATCCTTGGCTGTTCCTCTTCGTGTCCTGGCGATTGATGATCGTCCCCTGTCGTCTGCCTTCATCTCGCATTCTACTCAGGAACTTTCCTTCAAGGTGGGCACCATGCATTTGGAGAGACTATCCTTCCTCCTCATTGATTGCCCTTCCACTCCGGTTGTCCTGGGTCTGCCATGGTTATGTGTACATAATCCAGTCATTGACTGGTCCTCATTGCAAGTTTCCAGATGGAGTCCTTTTTGTTTACAAAACTGCCTACCCACTGTTCCGGTTGTCAAAGTTTCTTCTGTGTCCTCTAATTCCTCTATTCCCTCTGTGTACCAAGCATTTTCCGATGTATTTAACAAGTGTTCCGCTGAGACTCTTCCTCCCCATCGGCCTTTACGATTGCCCTGTGGAACTTCTATCCGGCTCTATGCCCCCCAGGGGCCGCACCTACCCACTCTCCCCTTCGGAAACTTCTGCTATGAAGTTATACATCCAGGAGAATCTCCAGAGAGGATTCATCCGTCCTTCCACCTCCCCTGCTGGAGCAGGTTTCTTCTTTGTTGAGAAAAAGGATGGTAGTTTGCGGCCCTGCATCGACTACAGAGGACTCAACAAGATCACAGTTAAAAACAGGTACCCTCTTCCTCTTATTTCTGAACTGTTCGATCAGCTTAGGGGTGCCAATATCTTTACAAAGCTGGATCTTCGGGGGGCATACAATCTTATCCGGATCCGTGAAGGGGACGAGTGGAAGACCGCCTTTAATACCCGTGATGGACATTACGAGTATTTGGTCATGCCCTTTGGTCTCTGTAATGCTCCTGCGGTCTTCCAGGAGTTCGTTAATGATATTTTTCGGGATTTGTTGGGTCTATGTGTGGTCGTTTATCTAGATGACATTCTTGTTTTTTCTAAAGACCTTTCGGAACATCGTGCCCATGTACGTGAGGTCCTCTCCAGACTAAGGAAGAACAGTCTCTTTGCTAAATTGGAGAAATGCACCTTTGAAGTCTCTTCCATTTCTTTCCTTGGCTATATTATTTCTCCTCTAGGTTTCAAGATGGATCCTGCCAAAGTGTCTGCAATCCTGGACTGGCCTCTTCCTACCAGTGTCAAAGCCATTCAGAGGTTTGTTGGCTTTGCCAATTATTACAGACAGTTTATAAAAAATTTTTCTTCCAGACTCTCTCCAATTCTGGCCCTGATTCGTAAGGGGGGCAAACCTCAACACTGGTCTCCCCAAGCCCTGGAATCCTTCAAGTCCCTCAAAGAGGCCTTTTCTTCCGCTCCAATTCTTCGGCACCCGGATCCCCTACAACCCTTCTTCATGGAAGTTGACGCCTCTGATGTCGGAGCTGGTGCAGTCTTATCACAGAGATCCATCTCTGACGGTAAACTTCATCCTTGTGCGTTCTTTTCTAAAAAATTTTCTGCCCCTGAACAGAACTATGATGTGGGGAATCGGGAACTACTCGCCATCAAATTAGCCTTGGAGGAATGGAGACACTTACTGGAGGGTTCTTCGGTTCCTGTGACGATTTTTACCGACCATAAAAATCTTGAGTTCATCCAAACCCTCAAACGTCTGAATCCCCGACAAGCCAGGTGGGCACTTTTCTTTTCCCGTTTTAATTTTGTCATTACTTTTCGTCCTGGCTCCAGAAACAGGAAGGCCGATGCCTTATCCAGAAGCTTTATTCCCGAAGATTCTGTGTCCAAGGAACCTGAACCTATTGTACCCTCTATCAAGATTATTGCTGCCTTGTTCCCTTCCTGTGCCTCCCAATTGTTGTCCGCTCAAGATTCTGCTCCTGCGGAAACTCCTCTTGGTGTTGCTTTTGTCCCTCCTGAATTTCGTCTTACTATTTTGTCTCAGTCTCATTGTTCCAAACAGGCTGGACATCCTGGAATTCAGAAGACGACCGAGCTTTTGTCTCGTCTAGTATGGTGGCCAACCTTAAGAAAGGACGTTAAAGATTTTGTCTCCTCATGTTCCACGTGTGCTGTGTCTAAATCCGGACATTCTCCTCCCAAGGGTTTTCTTCTTCCACTACCCATCCCATCTCGACCCTGGACTCATCTCGCCATGGACTTTATTGTAGATTTGCCCATTTCCTCCGGCCACACTGTCATTTGGGTTGTTATCGACAGATTCAGTAAGATGGCTCATTTCACTCCTCTCCGCAAACTGCCTTCCGCTCCAGAACTTTCTGAACTATTTATTAAACATATTTTTCGCCTCCATGGCTTTCCTGCAGAAATTGTGTCCGATCGTGGCCCCCAATTTGTGTCTAAGTTTTGGAGGTCACTGTGTAAAGCTTTAAATATTTCTCTTCAATTTTCTTCTTCTTATCATCCTCAGTCCAATGGTTCCGCTGAACGTGTTAACCAGGCCTTGGAGCAATTTCTTCGTTGCCATGTATCCTTGTGTCAAGACGACTGGTCGGACCTTCTTCCCTGGCGGAGTTTGCTCATAACAATTCTTTTCATTCTTCTTCCCAGAAATCTCCTTTCTTCTGTGTGTATGGCCGAAACCCATTGGCATTCCCTCAGGATCTCTTACTCACAAACGTTCCTGCTGCTAATGATCAAGCCGCTCATATGCTGGCCATCTGGCAGGCCACCACTGCTAATTTGGAAAAAAGTTCGTCCTCCCAGAAGAAGTTTGCCGACAGGAAAAGAATTGCCGCTCCACCCTATGCTCCTGGTGACAAGGTCTGGTTGTCTACACGGAATATTCGCCTCAAGATTCCCACTCCCAAGCTTGGCCCCAAATTCATCGGTCCCTTTCCCATCATCGAGGTCATCAACCCTGTGGCAGTTCGTCTTCTTCTTCCTCCCGAGATGCGGATCCCTAATGCTTTTCATGTGTCTCTCCTTAAACCTGCAGTGTCTTCCTCCTCTTCTTCTTCCACAGCTCCTGTTGTTATCGATGACCATCTAGAATTTGAAGTCAGCAGGATTCTGGACTCTCGTTTTTCCAGGGGCGCTCTCCAGTATCTTGTCGAATGGAAGGGTTTCGGTCCCGAGGAATGCTCTTGGGTGAAAAAATCTGATGTCCATGCCCCCATCCTTGTTCGCAGGTTTCATAGGCAGTTTCCTTCTCGTCCTGGTCCCGGTGGTCCTGAGGCCCCCCCTAAGGAAGGGGGTACTGTAATGGAATCTTCTGACCTGCTCCAAGATGGCGTCCAAAATGGCGATTCCTCTTCCCTGCACATGGTTCCGGCTGGTCGCAATCCTCCTGCATCATCTCCTTCTCGCCCTGTGATTGGTCGCCGGCGACGGAACGGACGCCGGCGTCAGAATCGGGCGCCGGCGTCAAGGCGTCAGCGTGGGGACGCTGGCGTCTGCGTCTGACGCAAGCGCGTCAATTTTGGCGCCAATAGACTGGACTATAAAGACCCTCATTTCCTTCCTGACCTTGCCCAATTATAGGTCTGTTTCATATAGTTCCTGGGTGCGATATATTCTGTCTTGATCTTCCGTGTTTTGAACCTTTGCCTGTTATCGACTTTGAATCTGTGCTGCCTGTCTTGACCATCCTGCTTGTTTGACGACCATTCTTTGATAAACCCTTTTCTGTACTGCGAACCTGATTTGTTGCTTCCTCTTTGGTCCTTACTTCAACTGCGCCTTCGGGCATTACACAGGCTCGATTTGAGTAAGTATTTATTTAAATCCAAGAGGGACTTACTCATCGTGGCTGAGAATCTTATATCCCTGGAGGACTATAGGAGCATAAATCCGACAGGCCACATTCACAAGTCTCTAAATAAACAACCTTACTGGTACTGCAATTGGCATAAAATAGTATTGCATAATTTTTGTTACCATTTCTGCCTACAAAATATTTAGATGGAAACATATACCTACAGACATTGCAAAAAGTGCCACCACACCTTTGACATCCAACCACTGCTTTGGTCTGCATTGTTTGCCCCCATCATATAAACTGGACGAAAGAGAAGAAGAACCTATACTCTTGCCTTTCTTGAAAGTAAAACTCGGCTGTTTTGGCAACAAAGACTTCAAAACAATCCTTGAACAATCCTTCTAACCTAGTGGCTATTCTTTGAGAAAGTGATTATCACACGGGGGGTATCAAAGATATATAATTAATAGGAAGTAAGATGCGGTGAGTCTCTTTTTGTTTCCTTTGTCAAGATACCTGTGGAATGTCTACTTTCATTATCTACATTAACGATTGCACATTTGCCCCATTGCATAGAGTTGTAATAAAATGTCTTTAAAAAATATTTTTTGCCATTGTTAAGCAAGTCTAAAAATGTATATGAACAAAGACTATTGTATAAACTGTTCAATAAGTACATTTAAATTTTTGAGATTATTTTATGTAATTTGTTTCCACTTATGATTTTTATTACATTTCCTCATAAATGGTTACATCTCATACAGCAAATACACATTAACAGTAAGCTACTTATAAGTTTTACTGATATATTATTGGATATATTCTTTTGTTTTCTGCATACAAGCATGGACTGCACCCAAAACATGTGTGCTGACTTAAATGGTGCTTAAAGATGTAATTTCTGTAACAAGACTCACTGCAATTTCTGTATTATAATAAAAAAGGACTCCCTGTTGTGTGGTCTCCCTAGATTAGGTCATCACCCAGATACAAAATCTATCTAAGACACTTACCCCCAAATGTAATATTTGGCATTCGCACTTTTGCGAGTATATTTGCGCTAAGCAGAATGCAATATTTTTCGCACAGATATATTACATAAGCACATATAACATATAATAACATATAATAACAGTAGCAAACGCAAAAATAAGATGAGTCGCAATGAAAGATGTTTTCACTGGAAAAAAACTAATAACCATATACCTTTACCACATATAAAAAAAAATGCTGATATATATCTTTACCATATATAACTTGACCACATTTTTAAATTACATGAAGAATAGTGAAAAAACTTACGCAATGCGAACAGTGGAATTGCTCCACGAATATCTTTCTGCAAAAGTTGTACATACACCTTCTTCTCACAACACTGATAGCAAAGTCACGTGAACACAATTACATTGCGATTAGATTGCGAATAACATTTGCACTGAACAGCGACTACAGACACGACTCGCTAAAAAACCAAGCACAATATAAGCAATTTGCGATAAGAAGTTTTATTACATTGATAGCACAACAGCGCAATAGAGCGCAATAACAAAAGTTTGCAAAGTGGAGGGAAACGGCGGAAACAGTTGCAAATGTAGCAGAACAGTCGCAAAGCAAATTATTACATACCTACTCTCGCGCGCAAACTACTCGCAATTCACTTTGTGAACAGTTTATGCGATTGCGCGTGATATTACATTCCCCCGTTACTTTCCCCTCTCTATCATGTGGTTGAATGTCTATTGCTAAACCCTATAAAACCAAACAGTCTTTTACACCCAACTAAAATATTGTTATTGATAAACTGGAAACCTTTCGGTGCTACTATGTACCCCTTTCTCAAAGCAAACAAACTCCCACCAGTTCCTTGGCTCCCCTTCATAAGCGGCATGTGTGCTACTATATAGACTATGTCAGAACATGTCACTACATTAAAATATATGATTCCATGAAAACGAAGGCTGTGGCATTTTGTGGTGTGTCGTGCACAAATCAAAGCATCTGCTCCATCTGTAGTTAAAGTCTAGGGATTTCCCTATAATCTGCTCATTTTGCTTCTGGTCAAAAGATATGTGGTTACAAAGAACATGTTGCATTAACATATTTTTATTGCACCTTAAACAGAAATATTACAAAAAGCTTTGATCTTCTGTACATTCTGACAATGTGACATATTGCCCTTAGGTAATATATAGCTCATTAGCTTTCAAAATGAATTAAAAAAGGAAAGTGCTTACGGTATTTAGACAGATGTAGGAAGGCTGCTGGATGCATTTGAGGTTCAAAACCATTTGTTAAATATTTTGCATTTTGTAAAGGTGCTTTACCGCTTTGGTGTCCTTGCTGCAATTACTGACAGCTTGACAGGAAAGAAGATCCAGGGAACCTCATCACAGCAGACATTACTTAGGGTCAGATTTCCATTTCTGTGGTTTTCTTTACTAAATATACAGTTATCAATAATGGATTATGTTATTATTGACAAATTGTCATATCATAAAAGGTGCTTTTACTCACACAGAAACATGATTATATAACAGTCTCTCACAGCTTGCATTGTAGATTGTAGACTACTTGACTACCCCAGGGACAGACAACCTGTTAGTCACAGTTCAGCATCAGAAATCAACACTCTATCTCTTAGTCAGCCACAGGGCTGAACTAAGCCTACTGGGTGCCCTAGGCAACCAGGCCAGCAACCAGCCCCCCCCGTGCGTGTGCATGCACGAATCATGACACAGAGGGGGAGGGCCAGTGACAGAGGGCAGGGCCAGAGTGGATAGAGTGTCAGATGGGGAGGCGCGGTGACGGGAAAGCTGCAGAGGGGAGTGCAGAGCAGTAGAGGGAAGTGACTACAAACTAGGGGTAGGCAGAACAGGTACCTGCACAGTGCCACCCTATCGCTAGCAAGCACAGGGATGAGCCAGACCCCGCCCCCCAAGTATGGGACAACAGCCCTTTGCCCTTTTACCTCTGTTGGCAGCTCTGTTCTCAGCCGACGTAGTTTTTTTACTATATCCTTTACATAATGCTTTCACAGACAAAATATTTTGTTTTATTAAATACTAACTACATCTACGTGTTTTGGTCCTGCGTGGATTTTGTGTATAAAAATATTGTAAATATAGAGATGTGTGTTAAAACTAGCAAACATAACATTCCTTGTGATTACATTTTGGCAATGGTGATAAAATGAAGTTACCAGTAGTGAAACAGACATACCTGCTATTTATCACTTCTTATTGTTCACAAATTATCAAACAAATAGAAGTGATTTGACAGTCTCAAACACTGGTGCTATAACATCTTTGGAAAGGGCATATCATGCATAGGTGAGCAACTGTACTGGGAGAGAGCAAAAAACATCACTCTCGGATCAGAGGGCTCATTGATGACCAGAAGCTAAAAGAAGCACACAATAGAGTGAAACAATATTATTTTTCCTAGAAAAGGTCAAAGAAATGTCCACAGAATTATCTCAGAGGACACAAACGGTAGAGAGGAAAAAACAGGCACAATATTAAACTATCACATTTGAACAATATTTTAGTAATTGAAGGTTCTAAAATAGTTAAGAAGCTTAATAATAAAAATAAATCAAATTCTATGTATTTGACTATCAGTCTATCATTTACTGTATTAATCAGTGTATTCTTTTAAGATGGGTCATACATGCAATGATTTTTAACAGAGTTTCAACTATACCCGCCAAACTGCCTGTACATATATATCAGCAGTTACATTTTTGTGTAATTATGAAATAATTAATATGGTTTTGGGTTAAATATCATGAAATACCAATGTCCTACACAGAACTTAATGTAAAAATTTGTGCTCGAAAGGTGCTTAAAAATAGCAAAGGAAGAGTGTTTAATGAATAATACTAATAATGATGTGTCCTTTAAAGTGTAGCAACCATATTATATTTCTTAAGGGCACTTGTGTTTATCACATTACAAATTAATACATTTATATTGCCTCATAAAGTATTTTATGGTTTTTTTTTATGTTTACATTTACATTTGACAATTAACCTGATATTAAATATGCATTCCTCTACAGTTTGGGTAGCATTTAATTTTTAATTATTTACTTTAGAAATTATTTCTGTACATAATAAAAATTTTTTTTTTTTTACTGTGTCTCAGTTTTATGGTTTTATTTAAGGTTTTATTTCAATTGATCTTCTAGATTAAAATAGTGTTATAACCTTAATCATTGATGCAATCATGCAATTGATGTCATATGGGATTCTGTGTGATTTTAAAAAGAGTTTTCTAACCAAAAATATCAGTTATCTTGGTATTTTTATGTCCCATATTAAAAAACTTAGAGATGGTGTGAGAAAGTTAATTTGTGGACTAGTGGTTCAGCAGGGATGCCCACCACACTCACGGGGATGCCCTCCACCTTCCTCCTTCATTCTCTATTCATGATCTGTGCTCTTCCGGGTTTCACGTGGTGCTCAGGACTTCTCCTCTTCTTTCTTTGACGCACATCATGAAGTCATCGGGGTTGGTGCAAAAATTCAAATATTTAAAGGCACATCTTTCTTTTTGTCCTTGCCCAACGTAAGGTCTATTTCTATAGTTCCCGGGTGTGTTTCCTGTGTGTTTCTGATCTGTTCTTGCCTGTCCCTGACCTTGTCTAGTTCGCTGCCTGTCCTGACCCTTGCCTGTGTACTGATGACTCTCTCAGATCCTGCCTTGTACTGCAATGTTGGTGTGTTTGACTTGGCCTGTGACCTTGACTAACCTCTTGAATGTCTACTGCTGCTCCCGATTGGTGTCGACCTGACCTGTCCCTCGACCATGCTTCTTGTTCTCCATTTGAGTACTACATTCAATTTTCTTGCCTGCCCAGAACTCTCTTCCTGGTCCTCTCACGATAAGACCTGGCGGTACCCGAATAGCGGAGGAACTAATAGGAATGGAGAACAAGGAGCATGGTCAAGGGACAGGCCGGGTCGATACCAATCAGGAGAGGCAGTACAGATTTGAGAGATGAGAGAGTAGTCAAGGTCACAGGCCGATTCAAACATATTAATATCGCAGTACAAAGCAGAATCCGAAAGAGTAGTTAGTACGCAGGCAAAGGTCAGGACCAGCAGTGGACTAGATAAGCTTGGGGTCAGGCAGGGTCAGGAACAGATCAGAACACTTAGGGGCATATTTATCAAGGGTCGAATTACAAATTTGAAAAATTCAAAATTCGAATTCAAAAAGACCAACCGAAATTAAGTATTTTTTTTGCCGAATAGGTCCGTTTTCGATTGAATAGGTTCGTATTTGAATCCTACGAATCAAAGTAAAAGTGCATATGATCGAATTTGAATTGAAGTTTTTCCTAAAAAAAACTTTGATTTTTTAAAGTCCACCAATTCACTCCAAATAGGTTCTAGGAGGTTAAAACCCATAGGTTAAAACAGAAATTCGGCAGGTTTTAGATGGCGAATGGTCAAATTTTCAAAGAGACAGTACATGATAAATTTCGATATTCTAATTTTTTTCCAAATTCTAATAGAATTTGGACTATTCCCTAGTCAAACTACACAAAAAATAGCATGAAATTTGAATTTTTTGAATTCAAAAATTCACCTCGACCTTTGATAAATCTTAGAAATAGCACCCAGGAACTATGAACATAGACCTTACATTGGGCAAGGAAAATTGGACGGGCCCCTTCAAATATTTGTAATTTGTGGCAACCACAATGATGTCAGACGCAACAATCACACTAAAACCTGGAAGCGGTGAACAAACGCTTCATTTGCGCATCAGTGCGCAAAGAGCAGAAAGAGGCGGATGTCCCTGCACCGCTAAAGCATCTGGTACCCTTACACTTAGTAGCAAAATTCATGTTTTTATGAGCGGCAAAACATTTCACAGAATCTGCACTAAAATTTCTCCATACATTTTGTTTTGTCAAAAAATGCTCTTTTTCAAGTGGGGGGAAGAATTTTGAATGCCTTCAATGCAGAAAAAAATGTCCCTTGGCACCAATGCATTTGGTTCAAGAAAAAGATGCACACTTACTTAAATGCATTTGATGTGAGAAAAACAGCCATAGAATTCATTGCATTTTGTGCAAGAAAAAAACATCCTTTGACTGCAATGCATTTGGTGTGAGAAAATGCATTTGACTCATGCATTTGGGGAAATTTCACCATTTTGTGGATTTATATGCGATTTTGGAAATTTTTTGGTGAAGCAAAGTGGGTCAGTTTCACTCATCATTATTTAAGACCACTAATTTTTATAGTTAATCTGATGGTGAAAAATAAGAGGAGCAAGTGGGAAAAACAAGAGAGAAAAAAATGAAATGACTGTAACGTACAAGTATCTCTCAAAGTAATGGAAATACCACACTAATGAAGCAGTTATGTTTGGTCAGAAAAGGTTTAAGATGGAAGGAGGTTTAAAATGTACATTTCAAGCATACTGTATGTTACTGTACAAAGAGTTTATTTTAGTGCTTGAAGCTATACTGTATTTCACTGAAGGTATAAAACTGAAGTACTTATACCATTATAAATGTAATTAGTTATTAGATCTTGTTTAAATTTCGCTATTCTTCTAAATCCTTCTAAATCCAAATTCAAAAATGCAACAAGGTTTTTATACATTTGTGTTTCCCAAAAGGCATGAAAGTAATTTTGGAAGATTACAGCTTTGGAAATAAAGGGATTTTTTAGGAGAGGCTTTAGTAAACAATGGCTAATTTGGTTTTCAGCATAAATATTTAAAGGGAACAGTTACATGTTTGTAAAAATGTTGCAATCAAAAGGCTGATTGGCTTCTAAAGCCATATAAATCTTGAATGCATTTTGAATGCAACAGGGACGTTTGCAGTAAACCCTTCCTGATTCCTTATAGGCAATTTCAAGCAGTTTTTTTAAACTCATATTTTTATTTTCTACACAGTGCCGTAATTTTAATGTTTTTATTTGATCTCACATTTTTAAATTACTACATTATTTAATTGACTGATACAGAGGAAAGTGCTTAAAAGAGTCTATTTTAAAATTACCTTTAAGAAATATCCTGAGACAACTTGCAAGTAGTGTTTCTTTTTTTATGTGTTTTTCTAATACTTAAAGAGGTTGTTCACTTTTGAGTTAACTTATATAGTATGATGTAGAGGGTGATATTCTGAGACGATTTGCAATCGGTTTTCATTTTTTATTAATTAAGGTTTTTGAGTTATTTAGCTTTTTATTCAGCAGCTCTTCAATTTCCATTATAAACAAAATTACCCTAGCAACCATGCATTGATTTGAACAAGAGAATGGAACATGAATAGGGGAGGCCTGAATAGAAGGATGAGTAATAAAATGTAGCAATAACAATACATTTGTAGCCTTACAGCGAAGCCCATTTGAAAGCTGGAAAGAGTCATAAGATAAAGGCAAATAATTATAATAACTATAAAAAATAAATAATGAAAACCAAAGGAAAAGTTGCTTCGAATTTGCCATTATATTACATACTAAAAGTTTACCCCTTTAAGTTTACAGTATGTTCATGCAATGATTAGGTTTCAAATTTGTAACTGATATCTGGTTCTAGGGCTAAAATATCCTTTGAGTTAGAACGGCAGTCAATCAATAGGAGAGGACCTCATGGTCAGTTTGATTATGGTTGTTATTGCTGCTCCTCCCTTTTACCTCTGAGAAAAGGTTTAACCTTAATTCAAGCTTTACATTGTAATGTTTCCACACATTTTACACTGGTGATTGGAAAGCTGCTAAATGCCTACAAAAACAAACAAAATGAGGCAACTGCAGCTAACATGGAAGATAAACAAGTAAGATATATGGCCAGACCTGACCTCTGGAATTGTGAGACTTCATAGAGACAGAGAGAGAAACCCATTTATTTTTTTTTATTAAGATCCCCACACAGTGTACAGGAACCGGAGTGAGACAAAAATAAGAGGTTAACACCTACAAAAACAAAACACACATGAAACACTTATAGGGTACTTACAAGTCATATGCATAATGAGACAGTTCCAAGAGAAGACAATAGCACACATGCAAAGAAGAAAGGTATTGGATGTTTACATCAGTTGGATTAGGAGTTGCCATTTTTTTTATTACTATTGTTCATTTGTGATTGTCTTGTGATAGACTGTGAAGAGGTTTATCATCTAGGAAACCTAAACATTTGCCCCGATGGGAATATCCCTTAACACCATGGTTACACCACAATAAAAGGATTGTGGGTGATGGTCGGCCAAAGCTTTAGGGGCCCCTCTTCTGCTCTTGTCATTTTTATTTTAAGGGTTACCGTATGATTTAACATTCATATTGAATAAATGTAATAGTATAATTAAGAATCATTTTGAAAGTTTGCAGTATCTAAACACTGATGTAATTAAGTTGTGGTCCCTGAAGCCCATGAGGGCCCTGTTTCTTGTATACTGTGATATCATATTAACAATGAAATCATGGCACAAATAGTATTAAAATAACAAGCTGAAGCAACCTATAATAATAACAGCAAACTCCTACAAGTATTGCAATAACAAAACAATTCTAATGAAATGAGACAACCACCCATCATCTGAAACTTTCTTCAGTTAGCCACAAAAAAACCGGTTATCATTTTTTCATATGGAAATTAGACCAGTCTACTTCAAAACTAAACATTATTTTCTTCCAAAAGTTTTATAAAATGATTCAACCATTGCATGAAGCTATCTATTAAATCTGCCAGTAACACTACTTCAGGAAAGAATTTTAACACAATTCAAAATCCTCATTATATAAAAAAAACATCTTCAACTGAAGATGACATCTCCTGTCTGGGTAGGTTCTATATATTGGCACTGCCTTCTATAAGTAAGTAAAGCTGGCACTTAAAAACACACCAGTTTTTTACAAGGTCAACAAATAGTCTGTGTCTGAGGTGCCTCATTTATGGGCCCAAAATTCTCAGTATTAAATCTGTTCTGCTCCATACATGTCCAGTCCAGCTATTTGTTCAGACTAGCCTTCAAAATGATATACACATCGTGGATTTATTGTACTACATAGTGCTGTGTTATTGGCAGTGAAAGATACTTTGCCTTCCATACCTATTCTTTCTAAGGTAAGTAGAGACATAACCATGCTAGTCAAATGATGTTGATTGAGAAGGAATTGAGTGAGAAGGAGCCATGTTCTGTGGCATGTCAGTACAACACAAATGTGCCTTTTAACACACAACTCGCCCTTAAGTGAACTTGATTCAATAGGCATACATTTGATAAGCAATCTGCAGTTTAGGAAATTGTGTTTGAGCACAGCACAAGATCACTGTTACCACTGCAGACATAAAACATTCACAACATATGCAGAAAGATGTTTCAGGTTTGCCCAAAGAAAGAGAATTTTGTATGTTCTAAATATGGATGCAACATTTGCTTCTCTAGTGCGTTTTTGTTTCAGTAGGACAACACAGATCTATGGGCACAATTGTAATTGGGCAAACACACAAGAAAGATGTTAGAGCAAATGCACTTAGATGTTTCAAGTGTTTCCCAGATGTTATTGTGATGTTATTGTGAAGGGCACCACTAGATGCTATTGTGGCATCCCTCAGGGAGGAGAATCCAGCATTTTTGGATGAATATTTTATATAAAAAAAATGGGACTTTTTGTTTGGTGCTCAATACCATTGGATTGTGTTGTGAGTCCTGAAGAGATGCATCAGTTCAGTTTGTGGCCATAGAAGGACTGGGTGAAGAGGTATTGGCTTTTTAGTGGGCCCATATACAGGATCAGACTCCCTTCTAAGTCCCCTTGCCCTAGCCTGTTGGGCAGCATGTGGGGGTGGTGGTAGAGGTGCAGAAGAGGGCCCAGGGAGTGTCAAATCCGAGTTTTCACTCGATTTTTTGGAGTTTTTTCCCGACCCGACTTTTTCAAGTTATTTTATTGATAAATACATTAAAATCTTGAATGGGAGTTTGGTAGAGCTTGATGTAATAAAAAAATTAGAGAAATTCAAGTTTTAGTAAATAACCCCCTTAATAAACCAAATACTATTATTTTGCCACCAATATGAATTCACGCAGCTTAGCTACCATCAGGTACAATGTACCGTTTTATTACTACAGAAAAAAGGAACTCTATGTATTCTAAAGGACTCTATGGAAGATGGCCTTCCTGAAATTTACAGCTTTCTTGATATTGGGTTTCTGGATAAGAGACCTATACGCAGCTGTGTCTGTGCCAGTTTCTTATTTCAGTGCAATAGTGCCACTTTAAATAGTTTTGGAAGAGACATAGATATATAGTGCACACCCCACTAGTACTGTATTTTCCAAGGTTGGGAAACTTATTTTATGAATAAAAAAACGTAAATCTCTTATGTTATTTTTATGGGTTTTTTTGTTTCAGCAATTTCACAATATTTTTTAGTAGTACATTACAGTTAAGAAAAACACACTTCGAAAGCATTTGTTGGCATAAAATGAATAAATGGTCATTGGTTATTCCCAAACAAGATTATTATTGCAATAAGCTGCAAAAATATTGCTAAGGTGATATTTTTTTATACAGTTTATATTATTTATTTCTTTATTTACTTTGTAATTTTATTTATTTTTTTCCCCAGCACTTTACACAGAATGTGCTAAACCCTTCAGGTATTTATGTAAGTCTCTGACAGCTGTCCAACATAATCAGTGGAATTGCTTCCAGCTTAACAGACATTAATTCTTCTGCCCTCTCTAATGCTCCTGGTACTCTAGACCGTCTTTGTGTTTCTATGTTGATTGATGTATTTCATTTCAGTAGGTCACACTATCGCATATACAAAGTTGTAAGAGTGCCTCAGGAAAAGGTATCGCTGGGTTAATCCACAGTAATACTGAGCAAATTCTCACAAAGATTTTGTTTCACTGCTCCAATGCATCCAAATTTCAGTACAAATAAAAACAAATAGAATGTTATGGATCCCCTGATGTTTTGACTCAAAGGATGCTCTTATTCAGTTTTTTTTATTACATTTTGTATATGATATAAAAATATGATGAACTCTAATCTTGATAACAGTACATATTACAATATTGTTATATTTCTCAAATTGAGTATGTTTTTAAAATAGATAAGAAAAACTATCCTGTTTAATAACCATTTCAGTACTTCAGTTTGATTCATGAATAGAGATGGGCCCATAGACTTGTATGGCGTTGTGCGTCAAAAAAAAAATATGCACGCAAAAAAAAACTTCGCCGCGCGACAACATTTTTTTTGATGCCCACAGACTTTAATGGGCGTGTGCGACATTTCGTCGGCGGCGAGTTTTTGGCGAAAGGAAACGGGTCAAATTCGCCCATCCCTATTCATGAAAACTTCGGACTCTTTCTCATTAGAAGAAGAATTTCCAGGACAACCACATTTTCATAAATCTGCATGAAAGTTCTCAAAAGTAAGTTGACCCTTAAAACCCATAAATGATTAAAAATGAAATATACTGATGAAGTTGAAATGTGTAAACATGTATTACTAGTAAGCTGTAAAGCATTGCTAAAATAACTGTTTTATGAGATGTTTAAAAAATGCCCCACAGCTTTCATTTACTGCATCTTTTTTCATGTGTCTCATTAAGATTGGTAATAAAACACCACGAATATGAATTCTGAATTCACAAATTCAATTACTAGAACTTATATTTTTAAAAAATTGTCTCTAAACTTGCACTTTACATAAGCTTACCTTATGGGGCTGATTCACTAAATTCGAGTGAAGGATTCGAAGTAAAAAAACTTTTTTTGTTTTTTTTGGGCTACTTCGACCATCGAATGGGCTACTTCGACCCTCGACTTCGACTTCGAATCGAATGATTCGGACTAAAAATCGTTCGACTATTCGACCATTCGATAGTCGAAGTACTGTCTCTTTAAAAAAAACTTCGACCCCCAAGTTCGGCAGATAAAAGCTACCAAAGTCAATGTTAGCCTATGGGGAAGGTCCCCATAGGCTTGCCTAACTTTTTTTGATCGAAGGATATTCCTTCGATCGTTGGATTAAAATCCTTCGAATCGTTTGATTCGAAGGATTTAATCGTTCGATCGATGGAATAATCCTTCGATCGTTCGATCGAATTTTCTGCGCTAAATCCTTCGACTTCGATATTCGAAGTCGAAGGATTTCAATTCCTAGTCGAATATCGAGGGTTAATATTCGACCCATAGTGAATCAGCCACTATGTGTCCTCACACATGTCACAAAGTACTGATATAAAATATTAGAAATATAATTGTCACATAATTGACACCGTTTTCAGAACAGCTTGCTTCTCAGTATGCATAAGATTAAAAAAAAATCAAAATGAAAATATTGCAACATTTTTTGGGGTAAATACATTGCAATAAATTGCCATCACACTCCAGGTATTGCATGTTTTCCCCTGCTCATTACATAGACATTTTATAAAAATACACTGTGCACTGTTGAAAACATATACATTTTACTGGCAGATTGCTAAATATTTTTGTTGTTAGTATAGCGCTATAATAAAATGAGTGGCACCATCTCTAGTATGAGCTTACTTTCAAATAGAATTTTGCCATGGATGAGACCTTTTTCTCAGGTGCAAGCCCTCACAACGGTGTGGAGGCAGGGTGTAGTGCAACTGTAACAATGTGCTTATGCACAAGAACTGGGCGCCAGTCGTTCTTTTATGCTTAACCAGGAACTTGATTTATTTACAGAACAATCCACATAGGAGTAGAGAGAACATATAGCATTAAGGATGTGCTTATACTCACAGCACCAAGAACACAGCTTGATCCATGCAGGCAAGGGAACAGTTACAGCAGTAATTAAACAGCAATTGAGATGGTACCCCAGCTTTCAGCCTGTGCCCTAAGTGGAACCTAGGGGAAATTCTACCATCCCTAAGTCTATGCACTTAGTCACCACTTCTGGCTTATTCGTAACCAGCATCTTAATCCCTCTAAGTCTCCTCGTCAGAGCCTTGAGCTGCTCAGCTATATAACCTATCTATCACTCCTAGAGTGATCTATGAAAGAGTATAGCTATCCACTTTACTAGGGCCGAAGTGCCTAGGTACCACTACCCATTCCCTTCCTGCCTGCTTGGTAAGGGCAAAAGCAATGGACCCAGACCGCATGGTTACCTAGACCTTTATACTATAGCCATCTACAGTACACTGTGAGAACTACAGGGGCTTACATAAGCAGCACAATGACACAAGTCCCCATTAGCACCATTTAGGCATCTAAAACCTTTAGGATGTGCCTGCCAATATTATGTGAAGGTGTCTAAATTATCACATCCCTACATTAGCAAAAGATATCAAGCACACACACACACACACAATTTTTTCCATTAACAATTTTTATTACAATCTCCAAAATATGCACTGAAGCAGTACAATGTTCTGTAGATTTCATCCATTGTTTTCCTATTCTTTCCTACAATTGAAAAAGCTGGTTGTTGGACTCCTATCCCATTGATGTATGAGCTTTCTTTTCCAGCCCAACAGGCTTCTCTGTACTGTACATGTCCAGCCTTTCACCAAACATTACATCTCCCATTCCCTATTTAGTTTGGCTGTCCTTTCCTAAAATATTTTTGTGTAGATGGGTGACTAAAAAGAACCCAAAAGATACTGGCAAAACTCGCACACCCAGGCCTTAAAAGCTCCGCCAGGTGCTCAGTTGCTTGGAAGGATCGGCACCCTCCTCAATCAACAAAAGAAGAAAGCAATGGCACTCACAGCATATTCAAGCAGGATAAACCTTGCGTATGTTTATTTGCACACGATGCAACGTTTCGGGGTGGTCCCCTTTGTCATGCTTGACAAAGGGGACCACCCCGAAACGTTGCATCGTGTGCAAATAAACATACGCAAGGTTTATCCTGCTTGAATATGCTGTGAGTGCCATTGCTTTCTTCTTTTGTTGACTAAAAAGAACCCCATTCTCAAGGTTTGTATAAACAATATATACAGCCAGAATTATGCTTGGATCCCGTGGAGCAAAGGTCAAATTTGTCATGGGCTATTGTTCCTAGTTTTTCATTTCTTTTTTGCGAAACCACATCTATCAACAATGAAACCTGACATTTCTCTTTTACTATACCATAATGTCAGTTTTTTCTGTTGCAAGTAAATGTAAAGCTCTGAATTAACGAGTTTACAAAGTTTAGTGCCATTACCAAGTATTAGCGACTCGCTTTTCAAACAATATTCAGGGTAGTAAAGAACTTCAATATGACAACGCCCAGCATGCACCAGTCTAAAATACTTACTTTATTGCCCTGATCAAGTATTTTTTTACATTTATTTGCTCTCCTGCAAATAATTTGGAAAATACATCTCAAAATGGAAACCATTTCCTTATACCCATTTCTGCACCCCATGAACCTGACTCCTGGTATATTCTGTTTTATTGTTATTAAGGGGTCTATTTATTAAAGGTCAAGTTTTGTTTTCTCTAAAAACATGGCTGAAACATGGCTGAATTTAGTCGCATGACTGGGCAGTTAATATTAGCGGCTATACTTTTTTTCGGAGGGACAAAGGCAATAGAAAAGGAGGAGAGGTATGTTTGTTTGTTAGGCAGGATTGTATAAAGGAAGAGGTTATGTTAGAAAATGAGGGGGCAGAAGTCTTATGGGTGGAGTTCTTAACTAATTGCAAAGAGTCTAGCAAATTAATTGTAGGGGTATGCTATAGACCCCCTAATGTAATTGAGGAGGAGGAGGCTAAGCTCCTGATGCAAATAGAAAAGGCTGCTAGTTTGGGTAAAGTAATGATAATGGGGGGTTTTAATTACCCAGATATTGACTGGAGCAACGGTACTGTCAGATAAGTTAATGGGAACACGTTTTAAACTGGTTGAATGACAATTTTATGGCACAGGTTGTTGAGGAGCCAACCAGAAAAAGAAAAAATACTGTTTTGGATCTAGTGATCTCAAATGACCCAGAACTTATAGCAAATGTGCAAGTCATTGACACCCTGGGTAATCGTGACCATAATGTTATATCATTTAATGTCTTGTGCAAAAAACAAAAATATACACTGGGGCAACAAAAACCATGAATTTTAGAAAAGTTCATTTTAGTGCCTTGAGGGCTGTCCTTCAGAGCATTGATTGGGGCATTATGAGCAGCAATCAGCATGGCTTTATGAAGGATAGGTCATCAGGCAAATTTGATTGCTTTTTACGATGAGGTAAGTAAGATGCTGGACAGTGGGCGGCAGTTGATGTGATCTATTTGGACTTTGGACGCCAAAGCGTTTGATACCGTGCCCCACAAATGACTGCTTTCTAAACTAAGGTCTGTTGGGCTTAATGAAGTCATTTGCACATGGATAGGAAACTGGCTACAGGATCAGGTACAGAGGGTGGTTGTTAATGGTACATTCTCTGCTTGGAGTAAGGTTCGTAGTGGGGTCTCTCAGGGTTTGGTATTGGGTCCACTTTTATTTAACTTGTTCATTAATGACTTAGGGGAGGGTGTTGTAAGTAATGTATCAGTGTTTGCAGATGACACAAAACTAACCAGCCCAATTAATTCCATCCAGGATGTGGCATCCTTGCAACAGGATCTTAACAAACTGGCAATTTGGGCAACTAAGTGGCAAATGAGATTCAATGTTGATTAATGTAAAGTCATACACCTAGGATGTAAAAATAACCAAGCCACTTATACCCTTAATGAGACTGCACTAGGCAAATCCATTATGGAAAATGACCTTGGAGTCCTTGTAGATGATAAACTTGGCTGTAGCAAACAATGCCAGTCGGCAGCATCAAGGGCAAATAAGGTCTTGAGCTGTATTAAATGGGGCATAGAGTCACGGGAGGAGGGGGTCATTCTTCCACTGTATAGAGCACTAGTAAGGCCCCATCTAGAATATGCCGTACAGTTTTGGTCTCCATCACTCAAACAGGACATTATTGTATTAGAGAGGGTAAAGAGAAGAGCAACTAAGCTGGTAAAAGGTATGAAAAATCTTAGCTATGAGGAAAGACTGGCCAAATTGGGGGGATGTTCACTCTGGAGAAGAGGTTCTTAAGGGGAGATATGATGACTATGTATAAATATATAAGGGGATCATATAATAATCTCTCTAATGCTTTATTTACCAGTAGGTCTTTCCAGCTGACACAAGGTCACCCATTCTGATTAAAAGAAAAGAGCTGTGAAGATGTGGAATTCTCTCCCTGAATCAGTTGTACAGGCTGATACATTAGATAGCTTTAAGAAGGGGTTGGATGGCTTTTTAGCAAGTGAGGGAATACAGGGTTATGGAAGATAGCTCATAGTACAAGTTGACCCAGGGACTAGTCCGATTGATATTTTGTAGTCAGGAAGGAATTTTTTCCTACTCTAAGGCAAATTGGAGAGGCTTTAGATGGGGTTTTTTTGCCTTCTTCTGGATCAACTAGCAGTTAGGCAGGTTAAAAAAAGTTAAAAGGTTGAACTTGATGGACATGTGTCTTTTTTCAACCTAACTTACTGTGTTACTATGTTAACAATTTTAGTTTTTTTACAAAAAAAACTTAAATTTGTTGAGAAAAAAAACTTGCATTTTACAGTGATTTATTATGCCCCAAAGCAACAAAGAAATTCAAATCCAAAAATACTCCAGCTAATACCTGTCGAATTCTTGTAAAAGTCAATGGCAAAGGTCCATTTAACCATCTGAAGATGTTTTTTGCCTTCACAATTTTTGGGTGTTTTGAAGTGTTTGACAATGGTTTTTGTTCAAGAAATCGATAATTTAGAACTGTTTTTTACAAAAAACTCAATAAGTTTGATATTTTTAAGACTATAAACTTGAAAAATTTGAGGTGTTCTTAAAAACTCAAATTTGAAGTGTTGTTTTAATCCAATTTTCTCTAGTTTAATTTTTAGTAAATTAGCCAAATTCATGGATGGGAGTTAGGGCGCGTTTGTTTCTGGTAAAAAATGAGAAAAAAATTAGTTTTAGTAAATAACTCCCTTAGTCGCTGTTTAATATTCTCTGTCTTCGTCCTATTCCTGCTATCTTTTGATTTATATTTCAATTTTGTTTCCCAAGTACAGTACTTCTCATTTTTTAACATCTAGGGGCATATTTATCAAAATGTAAGTTTAGAGCTTAATAAATAAAAATTATCTTTTTATTCCTATGGGATTTTTAGAACTGTATTTATCAAATGGTGAATTCTAACTTTCACTCATTGATAAATGCAATTCTAAAAATCCCATAGGAATGAATAGAACGTGGGTGAGGTTTTATTTATTAAAAACCCATATTTTGATAAATCTGTCCCCTAGTATACATACTTTAGATGTCCAATAAACGAATTATCAGCGTATCCCCAATCCTTGCAATGTCTTGTGTACAATAAAGCACTAACGCAGCAGAGCTCTACAGTCTATGGCATCCTTTCACTATTCTTCTTTTGATACTTTAGATGGTTTTGCATTAGATTAATGTATGGAAAGTAGATATGGAGATGCTTTTGTGTAATGCAAGAACATTATGGCCGATTCTGTTAATCCATTTAAGAGCGGCTTGGGTGATTTCTTGGACAGACATAATATCAAAGGCTATTGTGATACTAAACTCTATAGTTAGTATAGATATGTGTAATGTATATTTAATTTATCTGATATTAGGGAGGGGTGTGTGTATGGATACTGGGTTTCATTTGGAGGGGTTGAACTTGATGGACTTTGTCTTTTTTCAACCCAACTTAACTATGTAACTATTATGTAAAATAGGAAACTAGTGGAAATTGGAGTCAGCTTACTAAATTAAAGATAACTGAAATTAGGGGAGGAAGCAGGCTATGATGGAGAAAGGGAAAACAATGATAGAAAGACAGTATTTAGAGATATTAAGCCAGAGGGCAAAAGGGTAAAAGACATCAATAGATTAGGAAGGTTTCAGATTCATGCCAGAGCCGGATGGAAGGTAGAAAAAAATGTACCCAGAAAAAGGGTTTGGAAGGAAAGCACTTCAGTAAGCAGAAGGGTTATTGACAGTTGTGGATAATTGCTTCATTACACTTTATTAAAATCGACCCTTAAGGTCATTAAAAAAAATTTTTCTGGTACAATATAGTAGATAAATCTGTAAAAAAAAGTGATTTTTACATAGTGAATGATCCCCCCTTAAAAAGTAATTGATTGTGTGAATTTTAAAGAAATGTTTAAACAACCAAAGAGTCTATCTGTACTGTTTTATAAACTGATTTCTATGAATCACAAGCATATTTTGCGTTAATGCAATGCACTAAATGTGTGGGTGTTGGATTTTGCTGTTCCTGGCATGTGAGGATTGGCATTCTTATAATTGCTATATGCCAATTCACACCGCATTGTTTATGAATACATTTTGGCTATAGTATGCATTCTTCTTGCATTCCTTATATAACAAAGCATTAATCATAACCATAGCAACTGTAATAGATTATGAGACATACAGTCCTTTTATATTACTCCCATTGAGAAAAAATGCAGTGATTATTTTTACAGTAAGGCTTAATTATACAAATTTCGCATTTCTACTTTCGGTGCAAATAATGTTTTCTGTTTTTGCAGCTCTTCTGCTTTCACCTTTGAAATTGTCTGATTTACACAGCTATATTTTGTTTTTTTCTGCTTAAAACATACAGTTCAAGGATGAAACAGGGTGAAATTCAAAAGATGTCTTTGCAAAGCAATGTTTGCATCATCTCGCTTGTCAAATGTCGAGCTTTCAAATGCCATTCAGTGCTTTATTGTGCAAAGTTAATAAAAACTCAAATGATGGGTTTCACAAGGCAATACACATCCAGGAGCCATATTAACTAAGCTGTGTTCTATGACAAACCACACCGATGTTACAAGATCTGCCAAATTTCTTTTATGAAAGAATCAAATGTTAATTTTACAAAAAAGATCTACAATCCCCTCCTTACCCTAAGGTGCTATATCTTATATATTAATAGAGAAATCAGCCTTAACAATGGTGACTTCCTTCGAACTTCAAAAAGTGACTTATAGATCATTGTGCCACACTATATTCTATAAAGATTTGAGTTAAAATATGAATTAAGTTCATGGGAACACAGAAATGATGCACTATAAATCAGGTCCTAAAACGGAGAAACAACAAGACACTAGGAACACAAGTTGTGTTGTTGCCCTGATCTGTTTTATCTTTTTCTGAAATGTCTGCAATGTGTGAAATACTGGTTTATTACTTACCTTCCCTAAAATTCTAGCCCTGTGAATAATAGATTTTTATTTGAATATAAATTTGGCCTTTATTCCTTCAAGTGCCTACTGGTATAATTCCACAGGTAAGAGAAATCATACTTATTTTTTCTAATACTGTTTAATGTGCTGCTGTAACGTACAGTATCCCACAACCCAGAGTAAACCCCAATGTCCCGGGCTCGGCTCACGCTTCGGCCTATAACCGCCGCCTTTCACGTCGGGAGGAGCCCTCCGCTACTTGGATGCCGCCAGGACTTAATAGTGAGGAGACTGAGTGAAGAACTCTGGGCGAGCAAGGGAACGTAACGTAAAGTTTATCAAAGTCCAGGAACGGGCCGAGTCAAAACCAATCGGGAATGCAGTACAAAATCGGTAAGCAGCGGAGTAATCGAGGACACAGGCCGGGTCAGCAACTAACAGGGTCGAAGTACAGAACGGAATCCAAAGAGTAGTCAGGGACAAGCCAAAGGGTCAGGGCAGGTGGAAATCAAACAGGAATCAGGGATAGCCAAGGTCACAACAAGAATCACAGAATAAATCACACCCAGGGACCATATAGAGAACCTACGTTGGGCAAGGCACAAAAGGACTGATGGCCCTTTAAACATTTGAATTTGGCGCCATTGGACGCTGGCGAATCAGCGCCAGCGCCTGTGCAAACACGCCAACGCAATTGCGTCGGCGTGCCTGCGCCTTTAATTCTCGCGCGCCGCGCGCTCCATAGGAGCCGGCGCCTGGGGCCTAACCGCATCGGCGGTGCGAGACGGGCGTCCCCGTCGAGGGGGCGGCAGGCGTCCCTGCCGTCCCCTGGGTAAGTTACTTACAGCTGCTTTCTCTTCATAGACCTGTCTTGTTGTAGTAGTTTGTTTATTCTTGGTAGGTTGATGCGTCTTCCTGAATTGGACTGTAGGTAGTAATCTAGTACACATGGGCAGGGGCCAAATCAACACAATTTGCAAGATTAAAGGGAAGTAAACCCTCAGAATGTTTTAATTTGCCGATCTTATCGCAGTTCCTCCACTGGATCACCAAATCAAGATAAAAATTTAGATCAGTGCACCATAACACCGGAGAAAGGGATTGTTTGATATATGCTCAGAAGTATTACTTATTTAAGTGAAATAAGTTTAAGACCTAAAGGCAATTTACCCTGGAGTTAACACTGATATGTAGTTTTGAAATCAGGAAACTTGTAAATTGCTAATCCCACCAGAGAGTGGAGAAGCCACCTGCTGAGTTTTTGTTGGAAGAAAACACAATTGCACCTTTCTTAATTCATTTTAGCACTTTGATAGCACTTTAAAACACACAAGACAAATCTGTGCATAGACTTTCTATGGTTCAAGACACACACAGATTTGTGTTGCAACACCCTGGTGACTGCACTGAAAGTTAACAATATTGTGCTGTGGTGCTGAACTATAATTTTATCTTGATAAGGAGCCAGATAGTTGTTCAAGTGGCATCTGTTGGTCCTGTACAGATTTCACAATAAACATAGGAATCTATGCAGTATGTTCTCAGTTACAGTAATTTACAATTTTTCCCATCTGTATCTATTGATCTGCAAAGCATGGAGCACCACGTGGAGTATTTTGTGTTAAGTCCAGTATTTATTCAGTCCATTTAAAAATCAATACAAAAGAACGCCATGTGTATACAGAACCATCACGCTTCCCATCTGTATCTATTGGGCTGGTACACTGCAATGCTTTTTTTTGGTTGCTATTAAGTGGTACAGGGTTGCTTAGGATGCAGAGTGAGTAGCCCTTGACCTTATATTATTCACTGAAAGAATTGCTGATGTCACAGTGACAGTTATGAGTTGATAACTACTTGAGGCCCATTTCAAAGATTTTAGTGGACTGATTTTCTTTTCAGAAAATCCCGGTAATTTAACAGATTGAACTTCTGATGATTATTTGCCATTATTGTTAATTGGAAGTAATTGGGTTATGGCCTCTGTATTTTTACTGAAGCCTGCAGTGTCAGACTGGGACACCAGGGGCCCATCCAAAAACCTTAGACCAGGGGCCCACTCTCAGTACTATTATTGTTCTTCTCCTCACTCAACCTCTATTCTTCCAGTCTCTATTCATTACATACTATGATCTATTATTCCATCTATTTAGCCTCTTTTTCCTCAAAGAAATAGGAAATAGCCACGAAATAGGCCAAATGTTTAGCAGCAAAAGGGCCCCCTGACACCTGGGCCCACCGGGAGTTTTCCTGGTATCCCTGGGGGCCAGTCCGACACTGGAAGCTTGCATTCTTTCCCTATTTTTAGTTGGCTGAGTTAGAAATTAAGTATTTTATTGACAACAATAGAAAGCATTTGGAATAATTTCCTCTTTTTAAGATCAGGGGGTCCATTTTGCTATTGCCCAAACACCTATGACATCTGTGTGTTGTTTAGTTCCCCTAAAAATGTTAATGTAAATTGCACATTATGAGGCATATTTATAAATATGTATAACATATTAAGTACCTTAAAATTGTTTTCTTAGACCAGACTAACACTAAAAATAATACCAATATTTTACACAAATTAAGACCTTTATATTACAGGTTACACAAGACAGGCAGGGAACAAAGATTGGAACAGGCAGGGAAGACAGCAAGACAGGCTAAAGTCCAACAACCAGAGGGGTTAAACAAGTTCAAGAGAGTCAACAATCAAGCCAATAGTCAAGAAGCAGGAGTTCAGCAACATATACACAAACAAACCTACAAACAAGCAATAGATGAGGGATGAGTGAGGGTTTTTAAAAGTCCCATTGTTGGCCAAATACAGCATCCTCATCATCTTTTGGTTTTGTATTGGCACTTGGACATTATTTTACCATTGTACCTGTGCCTAGTTATGGATGAATCTGTGCTGTTTCTCTTCTCTGAAAAAATTGCAAATTTACGGTAAAATTCGCAAAACAGCGAAAAATTTGTGAAACACATTGAAGTCAATGGACATCAAAATAATTTTGACGCACATCAATTTAGATACGAGTGACACAATTTTTATATGCATGACTATTTTGTCCAAATGCATTAAAGTCAATGTTTATGAGTTTTCTTGTGATTGTTTGCTGACTTTGATTCTACTTATACTTTTGGTTGACCTCGTCTGATTTGACTACACTCCTTGCTGACAGCTCTGACTCCTGTCTGTCTGACCAAGCACTATAGCATAAAGTCATAGAGAACTAGTCTTCATACCAGTAACTTAGGGGCAAATTCACTAAGCGCCGAAGCGTCAAACGCTAGCGTTACTTCACTAGCGTTTGTCATTTTCGTTACTGCGCAAATTCACTAACGAACGCTGGCGTATTTTCGCTAGTGTTACTTCGCACCCTTACACCTGGCGAAGTTTCGCTAGCGACGTAACTACGCAAATTCACAACGCTTGCAGTGTACTGAACGCTACCTTTTACGCTAGACTTCCTTCGCCACCTCAGACCAGGCGAAGCGCAATAGAGTAGATAGGGATTGCTTCAAAAAAAGTCAACATTTTTTCTAAGTCCCAAAAAACGCTGGCGTGTTTTCTACATTATGGGTGATAGGCTGAAAAAGATCGAAATTTTTTTTGGGGCTCCCCTCCTTCCCCCCTACATTTCCTGACTCACGGCAACTTACCTAGACAGTGGGCACATGTGTAGGGCAAAATAAAATTTTTATTTGATGTTTTGAAGCTTTTCTAGCCATTTGTAGTGCTGATACGTATTCCTCCATTGAAATTTGAATTTGGCGCCGTATGCAAATTAGACTTCGCTAGCGTAACTTCGCTTTACTTAGCGAAGCAACGCTAGCGCAACTTCGGAACCTTACGCTACCCCTGAGCGCAACTTCGGATTTTAGTGAATTTGTGAAGCGCTGGCGAAACTACGCCTGGCGAAGTGCGGCGAAGTTACGCCTGGCGCAACTACGAATCTTAGTGAATTTGCCCCTTAGTCTCACACCAGCTACTATACTGTACCTCCCTGTCTCCTATTGGGGTTGCACTACAAGTAAAGCTGGAAGAACACATTTACCAGCCATTGTTTCTACTTCATGGTTAAGATACGTATTTAATTTTGTTGTGAAATTACCTTTTGATATATTGAAATCTTTAAAACTCATCTGACATAATTTGGAACTTTATTGCAGATATTACAGTGATACATTGCTGTGACAATTTTTCATATGTCTTCCAAAGGAACAAAATAAGAACTACATTTACTTATAATGAAGCAAAATATTGATATTAGTTATTCCCTCACCCAGGTTAAACACTTGTATTATTTGCTTCTGTGTATAGCAGATTATAAACTGACTCATGGTATTGAAATGTGTTTTTTGTTTTGAAGGTGCAATATCATTACCTGAGAAAATGCCATGCCATTTCAGGAAATATGCTATTAAAGTCAAAATAATGTACTCCGCTGTTTACATACAAAAGGAGTTTGCAGCAGCTTGTAAATACAGTATATATGAAGCTGCAGAGGAACTTTTTTTTACATTCCCTGGTAAATATATCACTTTCCATTCTAAGTGTAAAAATGTAAGTGTAAAAAAAACTGATTTCTGCATTTTGCAATCTACAAACATTTTTGCTGACGGCAAATGCCATCGCCATAGGTTCCAATGTTGTTGATGGAAAAGTCCTAATGGAAAAATGCCCATAGACTCCAGTGTACCTTACACGGAAAAAGTTGTGCTGAGAAACCACCCACTAACTTTAACACATTTCGAGTAATGCTTTTTTTCTCACACATTTTCCTGCAGTTTTGAAAATGTTACCATGAAGCCAATATACTCACTCATCACTAGTTGCAGCCATTAATTGTCTTTCATAGCAATTACTTTAGTGTCCGTGTCCATATTATCTTGTTACCAGCCAACCAGTGAGTTTGATCCACTGTATATTTACCTACCAACAGAGAAATGTTGACAAGAGTAGTAGAATTTTCAAAGAGGAAATCTGTTAAATGGCTCATGTTGGAACCAGCTTGCACCCAGGTGAAATCTACTACTATAGGGTATTTGATTTTAGTGCCATAATTTCCAATAGGCATGCACTTTTTTGTGAAGTTTTGCTAATAGCAACAGTTTCTGTTTAACAGGTTCCTTGCTCTGTTGACCTATCCACTATTTGTGTGAGCAGTTAGCAGATCAAAGACCACTGGATACTCTATGTACATTCTATGGTGCTGGTTCATTGAAAAGGAGAATATAGGGAGAATCAACCTTAAGTTAAGAAGGGTTGAGCACACAGAAGTTTACACTGAAAACTTGAATTTATAATCCATTTCCTAATACAAACAATGTAACAAGGTAACTCTTTCCTCCTGTACATGAAATGTGATCTATTTATCCACTTAAAAGTCAACAGCTTCTTTTCTACTTAGGAAATAGCTTTTCACCCAAAATACAAGAACAGTACTGTGGTGTTTATACAAAGGACCTGTAGGTGTCACTGTGCACAAGAGTTATACTGTGTGCATAGTACTTTCTACAAGTATTAGAGTTCAAGCTACATTTGAAGTGTAATGGCCGCATGACTCTGCTAATTAGGGATGTAGCGAACTGCCGATTTGGTGTTCGCGAACGCCGTTCGCGAACACCGGCAAAAAATGCGAACGTTCGCGAACAGTTCGCGAACTTCGAACACCCGCTAAAATCGTTCGAATCGAACGATCGAAGGATTTTAATCGTTCGATCGAATGCTTTTCATTCGATCGAATGCTTACAATCGTTCGAACGAATGGAAATCGTTCGATTTTTAGCGGTCGAAGGAATTCGAATGGTCGAATGGTCGAACGATTTGTATTCTAATCGAATGCGAACTCAAAATGCGAACGTCGCGCGACGTTCGCGAACATTCGGCGGACGCGAACGGTCGAAGTTCGCGCGAACAAGTTCGCCGGCGAACAGTTCGCTACATCCCTACTGCTAATAAAGCACTGTTATACTCTACTCATCCTCGGCTACCAAAACATATCAAGTATAGTGTAAAATACTATATACCAAAATGCAATGTAGGACCTGCATATACTATGTCCACAAGAAACAATTAGAAAACATCTCAGAGTAGTAAACGTGTCCACAGAATCAAGAATGTTCTTTCTATTTTACCTTTAAGTACATATTTGTAAGTACGCATGGATAAACAGAGATGTAGCTATAAAATAACATTCATATGTAGGTCTAGTACAAGTAATTTGAAAACAACTGGACTTGCTGTTTTTTTTAAAGTGGATAAATCAATATATTATTAATACTACCTTATTATGTCAACATGATTCACATGGTGTATGCATGCTGTCCACGTCACACAAGGGCACTATCATACATTCACATAGTATGCATTATTAAAATTCTTAATCAAGATGCTTGCACAGAAGATGATTCCAATAGTAAGAACAGGCAGATTTATTGTAAACACACACACATAAAATCCCATGATATAGGACCCTTACTCTGGGTTGCCACTAAGATGTTTTAGTGGAAATGTAAATATCTGTACCAGTACTTTTTCTGTTTTGCACAGCATTATAAATACTGTCAATGTGATATGACATGGACTAACATAACGCTTATGTGACTACATTTTCAATTCATTGTGTATTTTGACATGGTCACGTTGTATACGTTTTGGAGATTTTTTATGATGCAGAATCAATGCAGGAGACACATACAATGATAACATTGGCATATTACAGTAAGTTGCAACTAAAGCAACTGAGGTTGCTAAGTAAACTTGAAAACATCTACCACTCATTTTTGAATAAAAAGAATGCATCCTACTTGCCCCTGGTTCATCCCATGATGTTTACATTGCTATACTGTGATTTCCCATTAAGAGAGAGTTCTGCTCCATCCTTAGATGGATTGCATTTAAGTCAAAGTTTGATGGACATGCCCTTTATATTATTGTGGTAATGTTCTTAATAATGATCTATCAACTGTGACTACCACCAGAAACCAGATACATAGTTTTGGATAATATCTCAAGGTGCAGAGCTAGTTTGGAACTTCACATTACTATCAAAGGAAGGAGCAAGCTACAGGATTCACAGAAGTACTAAACACTTGAATTTATTAAAGGGGGTTGAATAAAGTAAAATATTGAATAAAGTACCCCCTCTTGTAAATTATAAGGATATTATAAGTTACCTAGGACTTTAATGACTATATAATTTATACAGTTCATGGAGCTCTGAGGTAACTTCTAATATCCTCATATTTTGCAACAGGGGGTACTTTATTTATTATAATACACAAGTTTTAGCGAGTCATGTGACAGAAATGACATCAGAACTCATCGTTTATAACTGAGGACATCAGAACTCACCGTTTATAGGGCTATAATTTACAAGATATTCATGGCTTTTGTGTATTATATAGTGAATAAAGCACCCCTCTTATAAAATATAAGGATATTATAAGTTACTGAGACATTTCATGACCATATAAAAACACGAGGCTGAAGGCTTTTGTCCCTTTGCTCCAGCCCAACCCAAATAAAGAGACCCTTAGTTCCTACACAACCCATACAGGTGGGGTATACCAACTCTTCCAGTACCATAGTCCACATCCATTATTCCAAATGCAGCTCTGTTCCCTGCATGGGAGTGCTAAATGAATCCCACTTGGATGTAGTATTTGACAGAAGGAAAGGAAACACAATAGAGCATGTTATAAACAAGGTATATGTAAAATGTGAACTGTAACACAACGTTTGCTTTGCATTTGGGGTTGTGAATGAGGGGGTGCTACAATGGTCTTTTGGAAAAAAGGAGGGCATGCAGATAGCCACCCTCTCTTTGGGTTTTAACTTTTGACCAAGCTATGGTGTGTATCAAAGTCAGAGAGACACAAAACACAAAAATATTTATCTTTCAATAAAAAATCCCAGAGAAGTCTGTTGACCACCAGCCAATTATGTCACAGTATGTTATTATTATTATTATTATTATTATTATTATTATTATTATTATTATGTTACAGTAGAAGGGTGAAGTGGCCAAGACCAAGTTCATTTAAGAATTGAAGCCTTAGGTGCCCATGATACAGCACATGACTTTCCCACATATTCATTGAAATACCTTGTTTGTTTCAGCCATTCTCCTGTTTTTTTACAAGCCTATTGCTAAGTAATTGTTTTGCTTGTGTCTAAGCCATAAAATATCTTCTAACTATTATACTTTGAAATAATCATTCCTTTCCTTTTAATAAAGTACATGTAGAAACGACTACTTGCTCCTATGCATATCTAATATTTAATTAGGTTCAGTCCTTTTTTTAATGGTTGCTGAGCCTGAGTGATTAATGAAATGTGTGACTAAAATGCTGTTTGTTTGAAAACACAAAGCCTTGACAGTTATAGAAAATAAGAACCATGACTGAGGAACAAAAGAGGAATGGAGAGGACTTGTTATTATTGCAAGGAAAATGTGTATCCTGTTAGCACAGCCTAAAAAGGCAGATATGTAAGGATTTTGTTCTGCATGGGTGATGTAGGACTTTTGGGTGACATTAAGCAGATGACAGTTTTCTGTTGCTCAGATTAATATCATAATTAGTTAAGACATTGATGTGCATAAAGAGAAAGAAATGGCAGAATCTTAACAGCATTACAATTCTTAAATGTCAGTTTGCTGAAATGAATGCAAGGAGAACTGTGTACCTATTCTGCATTTGTTCAAAGTAAAAAAAGTAGGACCTTTATCAGGTGGTAGGTTCTTTTAAGGTGATCTGTCAATCACTGCCAGGGTCAGGCAGAAAATGACAAGACATATGTCTGATAATATTTGCCCAGAACCGATTCCCAGACCTATGAACACCTTTACATTTAAATATCAAGATCTATGAAAAGAAGGTCTGTTGCAAGATGGTTCTATCATTTGATTTATTGTAATTTATGTCAAGACAGTGGGAGGCAACTTCACATATTAAGGGTACATTGCTTAACTAAAAGAAATAATGCAAATATGATGTTAACTACATTTTAAAGTGCATGAGCATGTATTCAATTTTAAAGATCCTGCCTTTAAATTAGAGGTAAATGTCATTTATAATTTGCCTTGTAGGTACATTACAGCTATTCTTGTCTCCCACAGTCTCCTTAATTCCTGCAGCAAATGTAGAGAAATAGCTAATCAAATGCTGTGGGCTTTATAATTAGCGTGCTAATTTCCTTTTAAATCAAGATGGCTTATATGACCCCAAATTCATAATTTTGTTCACATTGACAGTTTATGAGATATTGTAGCATTTGTTTCTGTAGTCAGTAAGTCAGGAATAATGAAAACAGGATTTGTAAGATGTTGGTTCTGGCTGAGGTTTTATCTCCCTGCTTTGTTTGTAAGAATCTCTGACAGAATGTGTCTTCCCACACCCACTCAACCCACAATGTAATGCGAGGAAGCAAACTGTGTCCTGTCTTGGACAAATTCCAAACAAGTGTGTGGTGACAACTAGATCAGAGGCCTTAATGCATATCATTTTACATGTTCTGTTGGATATAGATGAGGTAGAATTAAGATTCACTCAAATCAGTTGTACTTCTGTTGAACATAAACTGACAGGTGTATTAATATACACGGTGTACTAGCACAGCAGAAATCCACAATATATTATGCTAGATAAAGATCACTAAATTACCAATTAACATGGTATCAATTGCAAATTTAAAAAGGTGTAGTTTGTTTTGAATTAAACTGGAAATCTTACTTATTGGTAAACCTATGTACCACAGTTTTCCTCTCATGGTAATAGGAAGCCATTTATAGAATAAACCAGTCAAGGCTTTAAGTGGGGTACCTGGAAAACAAATGGCGATATAGGGCTGAATATCATATCACTACCAAAAAACTGCCCTGCAACCACAGCAACAAGCAATCTATATATACTTAGATTAAGTAGGCGGCACTCTGGGTACAAGAGATAGATTTATTGCAGCAGGTTGCTGGTCAGTAGGCCTAATGCGTTTCTGGAGACAATCCCTTAAAGTGGACCTGTCACCCAACTACAAAAATCTGTATAATAAAAGTCCTTTTCAAAATAAACATAAATCCAATTTCTATTTTTTATTAAAGCATTCATAGCTGTTGTAAGCTCATTTAAAAGTCTCAGCTGTCAATCAAATATTGTCTGCCCCTCCTTTATGCCCTGGGCATAGAGGGGGGGCAGACAATTACTTTCACTTTCCATTCAGCACTTCCTAGATGTCACTGCTCTCCACACATTCCCCCGTTCTGTTAACCATTTAATTGTATAGCCAGGGCATGGGAATGGACATCGGGTTCCCCATTCTGGTGCACAAACAAGATTTTGAGATGATGCAAGACTTGTCTTAAAAACAGTGTCCACAAAATGGCTGCTGCCTACTTTCATTTTGAATTCCCAGACTGAAGGAAACAAGATTCAAATAATTTATATAGTGTAATTAAAGTTCGTTTTGCTTGACTAATGTGATAAAAATAGGATTTTGATACCTTTTTTTGGGAGACGGGTCCCCTTTAATTATAGGCTTACAGAAATTACCATACAATTGCCTTGTATACACAATATTACAGTAGCCCCTACTGGGGCCCCTAAAATGCCCAGTAGGGGCCATTGTAATATTATGTATATAAGACACTTGTATGGTAATTTCTGTAACCTATGACTAAGGAAATGTCTCCCAAAATGCATCAGGCCTACTGACCAGCAGCCTGCTACAATAAATGTATATCTTGTACACAGAGTGTTGACTATTTGGTGAGTCTACACTGTGGGGACGCCATTGGCTGAGCACTGAAGAATATACAGGACAGGAGCAGCTTGAAGGGGAGTCGAGTGGGGAGGGAGCTTGGCGTGGTAAGTTGATGTTTTAGTATACTTAGATTAAGTAGAAGAATTTAAGAAAATTAGACGTAGAGAAGGTTTAAGAATAATAGTACAATGCAAGCTTTCTAACAGCCTTCATTGCTAGGCAACTGTTTCAAATGCTAATAAAATGTTGATATGCATAACAATGGAAGGTTGCTAGTTCTACTTTGATATACATTCTGGTGAGCTCCAATGCACAAAAAGTTTCAGGGACCAGCAGGCTTATTTGTTGGGGATTTTAATAACTTGAAAATTTTTCAGATGGATCTATAAGCAAATTAAAAACAAAACAAAGGTTGCAGATAAAGATTTGTTAAAGTAAATATTCACCACAAATAAAGGGAAAAGAGAACACCCACCAACACAGGAATAGTGTATACTTGACATATTGACATTTAGAAAGCTTGTAAGGGTGTGCAAGTTCTGAACTCCCACGGAGGTGTTGATGAATTATTAACTGGTTTTATAGATCAGGATTATATTAATTATATTTTACAGGCTCTTGTTTGTAATTAATTGTATAAAATGATTGACAATAAACCTAAAAACCAATAATTGCAACACATATTTGTGGTATACCAGTGGATTCTATAGAGAAATTGGTGTACCAGATACATATGCTTGCTAGGGGGGTTTTATTACCCTAATCAAAGCACACACTTCTGGCAGGGGGTTGCTGCCTGCTCATATAGGAAAAACCATATGTAACTTGGCATATAAATATATTATTATTACCAAAAATAAATGTATTTTCTAGCAATATTCGCCCATTCTTGTCAGGATGGAAGCTACTCAGAATGAGTTCTTAAAGGGATACTGTCATGGGAAAAAAACTATTTTTCAAAATGAATCAGTTAATAGTGCTGCTCCAGCAGAATTCTGCTCTGAAATCCATTTCTCAAAAGAGCAAACAGATTTTTTTATATTTAATTTTGAAATCTGACATGGGGCTAGACATATTGTCAATTTCCCAGCTGCCCCAAGTCATGTGACTTGTGCTCTGATAAACTTCAATCACTCTTTACTGCTGTACTGCAAGTTGGACTGATATCACCCCCCCCCCAGCAGCCAAACAAAATAACAATGGGAAGGTAACCAGATAGCAGCTCCCTAACACAAGATAGCTGCATGAAGAAATTCAAAAGAGACTAGAACATGTTAAGATTAACAAAGGTCCAGGGCCAGATGGTATTCATCCCAGGGTAATTAGCGAGTTTAGCTCTGTGATTGCCAAACCTCTTTACTTAATTTTTCAGCATTCATTGAGATCTGGCATAGTGCCGAGAGACTGGCGAATTTCTAATGTGATGCCTCTATTCAAAAAAGGATCCCGTTCTCAGCCTCAAAACTATAGGCCAGTTAGTCTAACGTCAGTGGTAGGAAAGCTTTTCGAAGGGTTAATAAAGGATAAGATACTGGACTTCATAGCAAATCATAATACTATGAGTTTGTGCCAGCATGGTTTTATGCGTAATAGATCTTGCCAGACTAACTTAATTTCTTTTTATGAGAATGTAAGTAGAGACCTCGATTCTGGGATGGCAGTGGATGTGATTTACTTAGACTTTGCTAAAGCATTTGATACAGTGCCACACAAAAGGTTACTGGTTAAATTAAGGAATGTTGGCCTGGAACATTGTATTTGTACCTGGATAGAGAACTGGCTAAAAGATAGACTACAAAGAGTGGTGGTAAATGGAACATTTTCTAATTGGACCAGTGTTGTTAGTGGAGTACCGCAGGGCTCTGTACTAGGTCCCTTGCTTTTCAACTTGTTTATTAATGACCTGGAGGTGGGCATTGAAAGTACTGTTTCTATTTTTGCAGATGATACTAAATTGTGCAGAACTATAGGTTCCATGCAGTAGGCTGCCACTTTGCAGAGGGATTTGTCTAAACTGGAAAACTGGGCAGCAAACTGGAAAATGAGGTTCAATGTTGATAAATGCAAGGTTATGCACTTTGGCAAAAATAATATAAATGCAAGTTATATACTAAATGGCAGTGTGTTGGGAGTTTCCTTAAATGAGAAGGATCTAGGGGTCTTTGTAGATAACACGTTGTCTAATTCTGGGCAGTGGCATTCTGTGGCTACTAAAGCAAATAAAGTTCTGTCTTGCATAAAAAAGGGCATTAACTCAAAGTAGAAAACATATTTATGCCTCTTTATAGGTCCCTGGTAAGGCCTCATCTGGAGTATGCAGTGCAGTTTTGGACTCCAGTCCTTAAGAGGGATATAAATTATCTGGAGAGAGTGCAGAGACGTGCAACTAAATTGGTTAGAGGGACAGAAGACTTAAATTATGAGGGTAGACTGTCAAGGTTGGGGTTGTTTTCTCTGGAAAAAAGGCGCTTGCGAGGGGACATGATTACACTTTACAAGTACATTAGAGGACATTATAGACAAATAGCAGGGGACCTTTTTACCCATAAAGTGGATCACCGTACCAGAGGCCACCCCTTTAGACTAGAAGAAAGGAACTTTCATTTTAAGCAACGTAGGGGGTTCTTCACAGTCAGGACAGTGAGGTTGTGCAATGCACTGCCGGGTGATGTTGTGATGGCTGATTCAGTTAATGCCTTTAAGAATGGCTTGGATGATTTTTTGGACAGACATAATATCAATGGCTATTGTGATACTAAGCTCTATAGTTAGTATAGGTATGGGTATATAGAATTTAATTAAAAGTAGGGAGGGGTGTATGTATGGATGCTGGGTTTTCATTTGGAGGGGTTGAACTTGATGGACTTTGTCTTTTTTCAACCCAATTTAACTATGTAACTATGTAACTATGTAACTATGGTAGATCAACACTCAATAGGAAAAACCCATGTCCCACTGAGACACATTCAGTTACATTGAGAAGGAAAAACAGCAGCCTGCCAGAAAGCATTTCTCTCCTAAAGTGCAGGCACAAGTCACATGACCAGGGGCAGCTGGGAAATTGACAAAATGTCTAGCCCCATGTCAGATTTCAAAATTGAATATAAAAAAATCTGTTTTGAGAAATGGATTTCAGTGCAAAAGTCTGCTGGAGTAGCACTATTAACTGATGTGTTTTGAAAAAAACATGTTTTCCGATGACAGTATCTCTTTAATGTTTTATTCACTCGTAGTAAAGCCCTGTTTACCGTAAAGTCAATAGAGATTGGCATAATGTGTGTGTGTTGGGGGGTAATTTCCGCTGAAAAATATAGCTTTTTTTTAAAATTTTTGCATATGTTGCAAAAGCCAATTCCAATTTACAAACCGTGTAGAAACAAACTTCCATTTAATCACTCATATCAAACTTATGTTAGCATCTGCATGTATACTGTACATGTTAAATAAATGTTTCTGGTTATCTGATGTTTTTCTTTTCCCATTTGATATAATTCTTTACAAAGACTCAAATCTGAACAGTGCAAATGTCCTTAATAAACAACAGGTGGATTATTAGTTGACTCTGTTGCCATGATGTGTAAATCGTGAGAAACGTGTTGTTTGCACAAATAAGGATTTTTGGAAACATGGACGTACAGCAATCACTGTACTTCAGAGTTTTCATGTTTAGGATATTAGCATTGATTTAAAAAGGGGGTTATAGCAAACTGCAGTGGAAATCACTGCAATGCCTAATGTGATTTAAAATATCCAAAGTACAATCTCCCCCATTAGTCTGGTATAGGCTTTAGCACTTACATTACAAATTCAGCAGTGTTAGGTGTTTCAGCTAAGGAGCGAATCTACTAACAGTCAGATTTCTGTTTTTTTAACAAATCTTATTTTTTCTCTAAAAATGTGTGTTTTTTTATCTCTCTAAAACTCAAACAAATGGAGATTTATTAAGGGGCAGATATATGAAGGGTGGAATTGAAAATTCAAATTTTTGAATTTAAATTTCAAGTTTATTTTAGTGTAATTTGATTAGAGGAAAGTACAAATTCGATTTGAGTTTAAAAAACAAATTCAAATTTGAATTTTGAAATTTATGATGTGCTGTCCCCTTAACAATTCAAATTTGGCTATTCACCATCTAAAACCTGTCAAATTGGTGTTTTAGCCTATGGGGGACCTCCTACAAAACTCTAATCGTATTCGATTCAAATTTGATTCATGTTTGTAGGTCAATCCTATTCACCCGAATTTCATTTTTTTTACATTTTTTAATAAGTTTCGATTGTTTGTTTTTTGTTTGAATTTCGAGTTTATGGGATTTATTAGAAACTCCCATAAACTTGAAAATATGACCCTTGATAAATCTGCCCCTGTGTAAAAACCACAAAAAAACTCTAATACAAAAATTCTCCAAGTAAATGTAGTCAAAGTCCTATAGAAGGTCCTTTTTCGACCTGATTTTGCCATTTAGCCACTTTTTAAGGTTTTTTGGATTTTTTTGCTAGTAATTGTCTGAAAAATTACATTTTTATAGGTTTTAGAGGATTTTCTTTGTGCATCATTCAACATCTTTTTTCATTCGTACTTTTTATATTTCGTGGTTTTAGAGAATATGAGTTTATTCATGGTTTCAAAAACCTCTAAAACCACTAAAATGAGAATGTTGATAAATGGGCCTCCCAGTGTTCTACTTATTTATAATTTGTAAAAACATGCCATGGAATGTAGTGTCCTAGTGTCTTCTTTTTTCTTCCTGAGATAAAAATGGTCATGCAAAGATTAGCCAAATCACTCAGTCACACCATCAATGTGGAGTTCTTGTCTAATCTGTGTGTGCCCGAGACATTGATTTGTAGACTAAGTAGAAGAAGGCAGCTGAAGGAACTCTGCATTTTGCATTGTGTAAAATTCGATTTTGCCCATTTTATAATGAGCACTCATGTATATTTGTTTTAAGAAAACTGCTAACTATTTAGTGCATGTTCTTCTACTGTAGAAAGACTAAGCATTTTTCTTGGCTATATAATAAAACTTCTTCTGGGAAAACATATCATTTTTCTGAAGAATATCATGTTACCTTCAACCAGCACAATTACATATAAATGTGTCTAGAAAGCTATATTAAACTGTTAAATGCACTTTTCCTTTCTTGATTCTCTCAATTTTCTTTCCATTAATTCACTTTATACATTATACCAAAAACCTTGAGAGCAAGAAGTACAACTACCTCACTCTATGGATTTTCAGCTTGGAACCTGTCTTTGATCACTTAAAAATATTAACCATGCATCTCAGCCAGGTAACAGCATGATAATATCAAGGGTGTTGTGAATGTTTCTGGAATATATTACCCATTGTGTTACTTTAATCCACCCAGATGTTCTGCAGTACAAATGTCTCCAACTGAAAGCAACAGCAAGTGAAAAGGGGAATGTTAAATTATTTCTGCGAGTGAAAATAAAGCTTTTGCTGAGATGAGTGTTTTAGATAATCTAACATTTACTATCCAGTAGAACTGCTGAAACCAATTGAGTCCTTTGTCATGTTATATAAGATAGTTAATTCACCACCAAGAAGGAAACGTTTCTATTTTTTCATTATCACAGCATTTTTCAGCAAGAAGGAATATCCAATGAAGACTGAAGACAGCATCTCCAATCTTTTGTGTGGGGCGTCAGATATGAGTTCAGATTTTACATCTGTATGCTTTTTTTCAGCCTGTGGAAAAACCCTGTTCTCATCTGAATAAAATCCTAGATGCTTTTCTTTAAAAAAAATGAATTTATGTAAAACATAACTATACTGAGAAGAGTGTAAGGCATTTATACTGAAGGCAGACCATCTGGCTTACTGTAATCTTAACTTCTTTCTAACCTCCAGGAAAATATCAAATCTGCATTCTAAAAGAAAATTTGGGATATTGTTATGTATTACAGATGTAGCGTTCAGTATCCGTAAGCCTGGGGAATCAGTAGCAGAACAAGTTCATCAGAACGCAAACTTCTGTACGGTTTCTAACATCAAATACTGCAGTGTCAAAATGTGTTGTAAATACACTGCCAGTGCATAAATGCTTAAATTCTTAAAGAAATCATACATTTTGATCTAATTATGGCCTATGGGCATATTTACAGGAAAACGAAGATGGAGATTTCTCTCACTAAAGAGAGTGGTGGCAGATACACTAGATACTTTCAAGGAGGCATGGATGTCCTTGCAGCAAGAAAAAAAAGTAGAAGATAGATAAAAGATGATGGGTTTAACATACAGTATAATATCATACTGAGCCCAGAACTGGTCTACTTTGTAGGGAAGGTGTAATTTTTAAGTTTCCTCTGAATCAACTGGACAAACTACTCAGTTCATACATAAGCACCCTCAGGGCTGCTATTAGAGGCACGGGTGCCCCAACTATTGCAAGAAAGCTGGAAAATAATCAGCTGGAACTTTGAGCTTTTTACCCAAAGGAAACCATTGGGTGCTGGGGCTGTCAAATGCCCTCTCCATTTTATAACAGTGACAGGTTGCTAGGTGCATGTAATATTGTTTGAGTAGGTTCTCCAGTACTTTTATTCCATGGAACAAACTAACAAGACTGTGTGATGATTCTAAGATAAATATGGACCTTTATCATTTGAGATGCTCATCAACAGTTATTGTGCAACTCTCCAAATTTTTGTTGATGGGAACATTTTAACTGTTTTACTGACTTATGAGAGGTATACATTTCTTGCTTGAAAAGAGAGATGTAATGTGCTTGATATATATATATATATATATATATATATATATATATATATATATATATATATATATATATATATATATAATATTATCAAAAAAGAAACCGTACCAAACAGGACTTCATATAGTGTCAAAATATCAAAAAATTATTTTCAATGTTTCAGCTCTACTGCTCGAGTCGTCTTCAGGAATAAGAAAATTGTGTACCAACATACAAACTTAAATCCCTCAAAAGCCTGCCAGTGACGTGTGTTAATGGGGTTGAACTGCTCAGGGCCCCATGATGACGTAATCCAATAGCCCAATAACCTGTTTAACTGTGTAGTCCCCAGTGTGTTATATACAGGTGTAGTGATTACAATATAGGTGTACGCACATGAGGTCAGGTTACTGCCCGACTGCAGAAAATACTTTTAGTATGCACAGTTAAAAAGAGGGGGGGGGAGTGGTTACCGCGTCTCCTCCACTTTCCCTCTTAATAGGGAGTAGGGCCATTGCGGTAGACGCTATGTACATACCTTACGTATTTGTCGCCTCCACTACAGATACGGAGAGGTGTGTAGATGTGGCCATGCCTTCTTTGGAAAACTGCTACATCTTAGAGTGTCCTGCGCTTGCGGTCTTATCCGCACTACTTAGCCTGCACCTCATTGGACAATCACTGCCACACACTACCAATAAGCCCTTGCTGGGTTGTCCATCGGTTACTTGTCGCCCGAACAGCTTTCACCATTTCCAACCAAATGTGGAAAGCGGCGAGCATATTCAATTGGCGCTTCTGTTACACCCAGTAGGTAGTGGTTATGCTTTGGTCCATCCAGTAAATCCTCCACCTGAGGAATATACTCGCACTTCGTATAGGTGCTATATGAGCACTACTGCTCACTCATTGTCAGTGGCGTGTGAGGATTCAATAGCGCACTCTCTAAGTGTTAGCAGGTTGATCGTCATTAATATTTTTACCTTTCTTGTTTCACCAGATACTGCCACACACTAGCCAAACTCTGCAAGAGGCCTGTAACCCACTGTGAGCCGGATCCTCAATCGAGCGATGGTATAAAGGACCTGAAGAGCAATATATATATGACACACCGGGGACTACACAGTAAAACGGGTTATTGGGCTATTGGATTACGTCATTATGGGGCCCTGAACGGTTCAACCCCATTAACACACGTCACTGCACTGTTTGGTGGGCTTTTGAGGGATTCAAGTTTGTATGTTGGTACACAATTTTCTTATTCCTGAAGACGGCTTGAGCACTAGAGCCGAAACGTTGAAATTTTTTTTTTGATATTTTGACACTATATGAAGTCCTGTTTGGTGCGGTTTCTTTTTTGATAATATAATATTATTTTCCTCGAACCAGCATACAGGCATTGGAGATTAACTTGCCGAGTGCACCAGTTGCAAATGATCTGTTTTTATATATATATATATATATATATATATATATATATATATATATATATATATATATATATATATATATATATATATATATATATAAAGCACCACAAAGGCCCTTCGTGCTCAAGCATTGTTTTATTTATGTTTATACACTTTGTGTATTCCGATTATAAAACATGCATACTGTCAATATTTCATCTTTTTAAATGCATTATACGGTTTAGTGTCTTTAGCACACTTGGCTATTTATTAGATAGTAGATGCATCATAGTCACTTCTGGGATAGAAAAATATCAGTCATGCCTGGATTTTAATTTTAATCTCTAGTTACAAAATAATGTAAGTATTTGCATTACTGATAAATGAGATCATTCAGTGTCAAAACATCCATAATAAGCAGTGTTTGTTTAAATACACTGATATTGAGGATAGGGAGATAGTCAGACAGAGAGATAGATAGATAGATAGATAGATAGATAGATAGATAGATAGATAGATGATAGATAGATAGATAGATAGATAGATAGATAGATAGATAGATGATAGATAGATAGATAGATAGATAGATAGATAGATAGATAGATAGATAGATAGATGATGGATAGATAGATAGATAGATAGATAGATAGATAGATAGATAGATAATGGATAGATAGATAGATAGATAGATAGATAGATAGATAGATAGATAGATAGATGATGGATAGATAGATAGATAGATAGATACATGTTTATTCATTGCTGTTGGCTAGAGGGTGTGTGCTGCTCTCAAGCATTCCTTATGCTTGTTTAACAGAGAAATCACCACTGTGAGTATTCACAAACAGACCATTATGTGCACAGATCTACCCCATCTGTAACAAAAGATGATGATTAGGAATTCCAACATTCAGTATCCAATCTGTTTTATTTAAAGACAAATACATGTTCTGCTTCAAGGGCAAATACATTTACAGATAGAAGCCAGAAAGTATCCTTTTTTTTTACTGACAGACATGAATGGGTTGCTTGGAAAATAATTGAGGTATAATTGCCACTTAAGGCTGCCACTGGAAACCAGCAAGGAGAGCAATGACCATAAGCATGTTTTAACCCAACCCACACAGCTACATATTATACTGTAGATGGGGATAAAGAATATATTTCCAAGCAGAGATCCCCTCTGACATTATCTCTGCGGTCATTTATAAAATATGTATTTCTTATAGATGGGAGATCAGTACTATGAAAATTATGTATACATTTTCCCATCCAGACTGTCAAGTCTTTGGGGCAAAATAGGGCTGTGTTCTCATTAGTACTGTATATAAAGGCACACGCCTTGTTAGTGTGCCATTAGAGTGTTTATAGGGGGTTGCTAATCTCTTGTTATTTCTAGCAGGTGACATGTGAGCCTTCTCTTCCCTTTCAGAAATATTGAGTATTCGTGTTTCGATTACATCTTTCAACGTGTCTGAACGGGAGGGGGCGCCCTCACTCCGTGTGAAAAAAAAAAAAAACAAGATTTGATCAAGCTTTTCCCAAGCTGTTCAGCCTGGAATAACTGCAGATTATAAAAAAAGATGTGTGTAGTTTATAAACTTAAATAAAACAAATCTGGCATGTAAGTAAAGCAATGGCGTGCACTATTTGCCTTATAAAATGTTTAGATGAATATATCATTTAGTGTCTGATCCTGCTCTTTTATTTACTATGCTTGATTTGCTCTTTTATCAATAAAAAATACACACTCTGTGGAAAATACAACATGAAATGGATGGGTAACACATACAAGACGTATTTGGATGAAAAACAGATATGTTTTAATTTCATCGTTCCTATTCTTTGCAGCCCCTCTCTGATTTTTTTTTTTTGGATTCGATGATCTAATTTAGATGCTTAATTGAGCTTCTGTGTTTGAAAGTGTGTTCACATTAAATATATATGTCTTTGCCCTATTCCCTTGTCAGGGTTGTGCTCTGAATCTCAATGAATGCAGTCAGACCTTCTCTATACTATAGCACTGAACTCTGCCCTCCCCATCTCATTCTTGAGGCTGAGAGTTTAGGGAGTATTGCAGCTAGAAAAAGGAATAGCAGAAATGTCAATAAAACTGAGTGGATCTGTAGGGACAATGGGGTGTGTGCTTGGTACTAATGCTTGCCTCATTTTCTCATTATTAGATACGGTGTGTTTTTTCTCTCTGAAGCTTTGTCATGCAAATATGTTTTTGAATGAGCAACCATAGAATCATGCTTCTCATTCTTAGATGAAGCAATTAGCCTTCAAATTAGTATGATTTCAATAATTCAATTACCATCCAGCAACTTGCAGCAGTAAAATAAAGCTTTCAGCTACCACAGAACCTCTTCAGGAAAAAAACAGTTTCACAGTATCACACCCTGTTTCCTGAGAAAGAATAATGATTCACATAACTGTAGCAACTTTCTACGGTCCAATTCTACTGCAAATATCTTCTCTCTCTCTCTCTCTCTCTCTCTCTCTCTCTCTCTCTCTCTCTCTCTCTCTCTCTCTCTCTCTCTTCTTTTTAAAAAACCCTTGAAAGGGCATCAGTGGGTTAATTCTGATGCTCCCTGCCTTAATTATGATGCACCCTTTTCTATTCAAATGATGAAAAATTGTTCATTTAGGAATTTTAAAGATAACAATAAGCCTAAGGACTGACTGAAATCACTCATGACGATTATATAAGGATACAGATGTGTGGGAGGTGAGCTGAATTATCCATAAAAGCAAATTGGCTTTTAACGTTGTATTTACATGACACCTAGCAGCTTCTGCTTGCATTAAGATGAATAAAATCACCTCCGCCTTCTCCCTTCTGGGTTTTTTTCTACAAGATTCGGGGGAAGAGAACATTTTACAAGTGAAACTTGTTTGGTTTTTTGGATGCAAAGCACATTATATTACTTAAAAACACAATCCTGCTCTGTCCGGTAATGCCAATTATTCTTGCAGTTAAGAGAGACAGACTGTTAAATTATTCACCTTAACAAATCTATAACTATGCCCCAGTACTTAGATTTGCTTTCAGTTACACTGCACGTGTACTAAACTTGGTATATGAATACCTTGTAAAACTACATGTGCATTGCTACCTGGCATATCATTTAAGGGTTTGCTTTATTTAAGAATGCAGAGTGATACTTATTGCAGAATTAAACAAAGAAAAAAAACAGTGTAATTTTGGAATACAGTTGTGTTTTAGGTAGATAATGAAGTATAGATAGATAGATAGATAGATAATAGATAGATAGATAGATAGATAGATAGATAGATAGATAGATAGATAGATAGATAGATAGATAGAAGATATATAGATGATAGATATATAGATGATAGATAGATAGATAGATAGATAGATAGAAGATAGATGATATATAGAAGATAGATGGATATATATATATATATATATATATATATATATATATATATATATATATATATATATATATATATATAATAGATAGATAGATAGATAGATAGATAGATAGATAGATGATAGATAGATCGATAGATAGATGATAGATAGATAGATAGATAGATAGATAGATAGATAGATAGATAGATAGATAGATAGATAGATCGTTTTAGTGATGTGAAAAATTGCCTTTTTCATTTTGACCTGAAGAGGGCAGTCCTTTCCCAAAAATGATGATGGCACCATGCAGTGGATTCAGCCTTTGCTTTTAGCCCAGGAATGCAATATATTGTAAGTCTAGGCAAGTGTGCTTAATTACTGTATATTGAAACAAAAAAAAGCTCGGATAAACGGTTTGATTTGTCTTTAGGCTTTATTTCCAGAAAAGACGTTTTTATTTTAATGGGCATGCTAGCCCCCTCCAATGATCAGAATTGATCAAGGAATGTCAAGATCGGTGTCGATATTGCCATATAAATGTTGGCTAGTCATGACAAGCCTTGCCTTGTTAATTCATTTAGAAGTCACCTAGCATGCCACCTCCACAATGTGTGCGCAAAGTTGTCTCAGGTGAATAATGGGCAGATGGGCTTCAGTACTAAAGCGTCGGACAGCTCCCAGTTCGCTGGTTTTGCGGATGCGCTTTATACATAGGATCTAATGTAACAATCGCTTCCCCCGCATGCACCGATCTCTTACTTTTGTCTTAAAGCAATTGCTGAGTTTCCTTTACAAGGGAGAGGGGCTTTACAGTGAATTGGAAATGATATTGCTGCTAAATTAGCTCCAAGCCAATCTGATCTGTGCCATTGTATAGTGATAAGCTTTAAGCAGGGACTGATTTCAAAGATAAGATGCTCTCCCTCTCTGCATGCAGCTATAGCACATGGAGCTCTGATGATGGATTCTATTACCCACAGAGCACTGGAGATCATTTTCCATCAGTAAAGGTGCTGTTGGATACCATGCATGTGTATTTATGCCTTTGGTTATGCATGATCATGTGGATATAAAAGTATGTTTTATTAGTTAATACTACTAGAGGGCTTGTGGAATCACAGCAGCCCCATGGCTAAACTGTCACTCTTCTTATGCTGCTAAACGTTTCTCATAGTCTGACTATAGTCTAAATGCATGTTCCTATAGTCCCACAAGGCATTGGTCCTTTCCCATTGGGAAGTCATGAATAAAAGGCAATGAAGCCTCCACGTCAGATGCTCCTCAATTAATCCACCATTAGCAGGTTTGGGATCCACTACTGGAGATGCTGGTGTAACTGTATGATGTCCACAGCCAATTAGGCTCAGCTTTAAAAAAAAAAAAAAAAAAAATGAACTCTTTGCAGCCCTGAGCTGGGAGCTGTCAGGGTTTTTACGTGTTCAGATGTGGAGGTTGAGGGGGAAGTGGCAGCAGGCAGATGGTGCAGATCAGATCGATGTGATCGTTTTTGCTGCTTTTTTTTTTTTTTCGTCTCTCTTTCTCTTTTCCCTCTGGTTGCTGCTGGAGCTGAGGGCGATTGCTGAGAGCGCTAAGGCACCAGCCGACAGGGAATGAATGTGTTTGGGGACCATTAGCAGGATATTTAGTGATTTTCACCAATGATTCCATTTATCCAGCAACAAGCGAGCAGCAGCTGCATTTGCGTCCTGGATTAGCAACTAAAAGGTAAGCCACGAGCTTTCATACTAGTCACACATTATTTCTCCATCTCCATTTCTGTAGCATGTATATTGCCAAGAAAAGATTCATATTTCTCCCCGTTTCATGGAGAAGCTGATCGTTTTCTGGGTATTAATGTCATTGTAATGAGAGTGCACTGGCAGCGTTATTCTGCTGCTCTATGTCCATATCCCCAAGCTGTAGCTGCTATGATAAGGCGCACTCACTGGCTGCACAATCGCAGCGTCGCCTCCTACATACCAAACGCTTTCTTATACTAAGGGAAAACGCTAAAGGAAATATTGCCTTTAGGGAATAAAGGTAAAAGGGTGTCCCTTAGCTTATTTTTTGCGCAATTAAAGAGAGCTCTTTTTTTTTGCTTTTGCTTGAGTAACACAGAGAGGCTTTGGAAAGGTGGGGCACGTTTTTATCTCTGCTGGCTTCCATCGAGGTGGACTTTTTCCAGATGTGGATTGGTGCTCGCTGTCTGTGCTGCTGCTATGAGATTGGGGAATTGGATCCTTGCACATTACTAATTCTAATTCAAGTCCGACAGAAAGAGAAAGAGAGAGAGAAAGTCACTCACTCCACCATTCTTTAAGGCAGACGGGAGGTGTGAAGCTGTACAAAGCCAGGGGACCGACCTGAACCAAAATTGGGCATAAAAAGCTTCAGCAGATATAAACTGTGAGGGAGGATATAGCTTGTCTGTCCTGTAGTCTGAACAAAGAACTAAATTTGACGTCGAGTCAGCCAGAAGGAACATTATAAGGGAGATGCCACCAAACTGAGAGCTGTCCACAGGCAGGTGCTGAACCCTTTCAACCATATTGCTGTCTTACATGATCTGTCCTGGGGTGGTGTAACATGACTTCTGCCATTCCTCTTTGTGTACTGCCTATGGTGTATTATACTGTGTTTGCTTTAAAGTGAAACCAAGCTGAATATTTCATTTATACAATGTCATTGCCAGGTTTATCATACTTTTTGTTGTTGTTGTTGTTTTCCTGGAAAAACTACAGTGACCCTTTTTCAATGACATTAATCTAGCCTATAGGATTTCCTAGGCACACTCCATAAAACAAAAAGTAAGAGCTGAGACCATCCTCCAGGACACAGTATCAATACAGGGAAAGTGCATTCAAACAAAACATATATTTGACTTACGAGTCTGGTGCCAATTGCATAGAAAACGGCACATCTCATGTCACGTGTAGGATTATTCAGTAAACAAAATATGTGTTGGTATGGGTGCAATGTGTGTGTGTGTTTATGTGTATACACATACACAAACATGCACAGCTTCTATATTTTTAATGTATAGCCATAGAAAGATTATCGTTCCACACCTGCATGAAGACATTCAGTTTTCTGCAGGAGCTCTCCCTGTTTAGTTTGTACGGTAGACTCTCTGCCTCTGTGCACCGTACTGCTATTAGAGATATCAATAGCAAATCTTAAAACAAAGCTTCTTGGTAAAAGCCACCTTTCTAGCAGATGATCCGGATTTACAGTAGTGTCTTGCATATCTCTTAATCCACTTGCACATTTGAAAGAGTTTACCCTGCCTATTCCAAAAACTAAAATTCTGAACATTAAAATTCTGCTCGTATAATCTATGTACATAGTGTACTGCAGGGCATTGTCAGGCAAACTTCACATGGATTCTGTATATGAGGTGATAAGAACTGCACCTTCGAGGCAGTTCATAAGTAGAAAACAAATATTTATCGATCCATAGGCATAAAATCTGGTGTATTAGAAGAATTTATTCCTTGTGTCAAGCAGACTTCATTATACAATATGCTCACACTTAACTATTTATGCATTTCTCTTACAGGGATTCACTGAGCTCTTGGACATCCAATTGAACAGGCTGGAGCTGGGGGCGTACATCAAGGGTTATTTTGCAAGTAGGAAAGAAGACATGGGAAGAGACAAGGTACATTGCACGTAAACTCTCTTGTGGTGTGTAGATACACAACATCTCCATTGCATTTAAACACTGCATGGTTTTCTGCTATTCTTTCAGGACTTGGAACAAAGACATTTTGGACTTGGGTTATGAATCTCCATGACCTGTTTGGATTCCATTCTTCTGATTTATGGCTGTGGATTTATTGCCCGGTGTGCTGTTGCTCTGTGGCTCTCTTCGGTGACGGGTATTCTTGGGTGGATAATACGGATTACGTTGTTATTGCTTAAGAATACGCGTAGTTGAGGAGAGTATCTTCAGCAAGGAAGCTCCATGTCTCCAGCACCAAGGGAGTCCCTACTCTAGTGGCCAAGGTAGCACATTTTCCTACATTACTGGTACATATATATATATATATATATATATATATATATATATATATATATATATATATATATATATATATATATATATATATACTGTATATACTGTATATATATATATATATACATATAAATATGTGATTTTTAACAAAACTCTGCTTTATACATGTTTCAGCTGAGGGCATTTTAAACGGGTAGTGTATTGTATTCTCCCTTTTAAACTTCAGCTGAAAGCAAGTAACACAGTTTTTTTTCTTTTTAAATTTCTTTTTTAAATAATTTTTTCTTTGTTTTATGGAATGGTGGGGCAGGCACTGTTGATATTTATGCATGTTGATATCAGTTTTTAAAGAGTCCAATTTTGAAATGTAAAAACCTTGGAGGCCTCTTGTGTAAGCTTGATTTTGTGGATGAATTATGCATAGCTTCAGATTTACACCAAGGCAACGCCTTAAAATGCTGACAACCAGGATCCTCTGGGAGTCGAGTGACATATAATCCTTCTATGGTTGGGGAATTTGCAATGGGATCCTGCTCTGTGGCCTCTGTCTTTGCCCTGGGCCTAATCTCTGCCCTACATTTATTACCCTTTGCCGTTGCACTCAGTCATCTGGATCCCTCACTCCTTTTCTGACACACACAGAACATGTCCCTCTGGATGTGTCAGACCTGCATCCTGCACTGCAGACTGCTTTATTTTCCTGCTGGCATTGTCGGGGTTAACATTGCTGTCTTGCACTGGTCGAAAAGATAATGGGTTGTGTTTGGTCGAACCATGGATTTCAAATTGCCATTCTGAAACTATTGGAAATCTTTGTGATAGCTTTGTAACACGTTAATGCCACTCCAGGTGGCCAATAAATGCTTTGATACTTTCGAGAACGATCAAGTGCCTTTTCTTTGACATGCTAAAGAATTATTGTGCAGTTTGTGTGTGTGTTAAAATATATTTTTTAATCACTGCTTAAAATATTCAGTTTTGGCTTATGAACATAAAGCAAATGATGGAATAGAAATTACTGCAAATATGCACTTCTTTACTAAACAATACATTACAGGCAGATATCACTGGTATTTCATATCTCTCTCTCTCTCTCTCTCTCTCTCTCTCTCTCTCTCTCTCTCTCTCTCTCTCTCTCTCCCTCTCTCCCTCTCTCTCTCTCTCTCTCTCTCTCTCTCTCTCTCTCTCTCTCTCCCTCTCTCTCTCTACCAGGGAGATATCACTGGTATTTCATCTCTCTCTCTCTCTCTCGCTCGCTCTCTCTCTCTCTCTCTCTCTCTCTCTCTCTCTCTTTCTTTCTCTTTCTCTCTCTATCATCTGTTTTATTTCCTTTTTCTGTAACATCCTAGTACACATCTTTTAACCATTTAGAGAAATGAGCTTCTGTTATCTGAAGCTCCACACTGACTATTTACATGGAAAGTTTATTTTTTTATAATAACCCATTGTAGGTAATTTATATATTTTATGTGTCTGTTTTTTTTTACTTGTCATTAAGATGATGTCACATATATTAAATAAAACCACGCACACTACCCAGAACCTCATTGCCATCCAAATGTGTAAAGGTATATATTTACATTTATGTTTTATTCTTTAATTATAAGGCACATTTGGCTAGGTCCATTACAGAAGAGGAGCATGCTAACTAGAAGTAATAAATACATCTGACACTATTTAATAATATGATGTTGCTGTGGTCGCGGTGTAATTTAGATATGATATCTAGTGTATTTTACAAGAGTTAAGAGGTGAGACGCACGGATTCATGTTTCACTTTCTTGGAATTATAGCAACTGTACCGCCAGTTCAATACGACCATATATTTTGCTACAAAAAGTCAGTTTTATTGGTTACAATTTTATTTTTTAAGGACACCCTTACACTGTTCTCACTGAGTGTATATAATTGGCCAGCAGCCCCATGCTTTTTCTGCAGTTTAGATTTCTACAGTACTCCCCTAGCATCCTAAAATTTCTAAATGCATATGAATAAAGTTACAGAAATAAATAGATGTGATTTAAATATATATTTTATATATATATATATATGTATATATATATATATATATATATATATATATATATATATATGAATGAAAAAGAGTGTGGATATTATAATGTAGGCCTCGCCCTTAATACAATCAGGAAAGGGCAAATGTCTTCTTAGAATGTCATAACTGTATTCTGCTAATGTATACACTTACAGTAATAAATACTATGGATCATAAGCATAAAGGCACATGTGAGCAGACTTATCATGAACAGATTTATAAATGGAGACTACGATTATACACACACAATATTGTATCAGGCAATTATCCCTTTATGGTGTACAAAACAAGGGAGGCATAATTGATACAAATTATTATTTCATTCTGCAGTTGTGCCTTAATGTAGCATTGAAAACATTTTATAACAAAATTAGCATTTTTCCTGAAAAGTTGGGAATCGTGGTTTCCTTTCAGTTAAAGTTGGGAGTCATGGTCTTATCAGTTTGGGAAGATAAACACACGTATAGACTAGCGTAATCTTTCTTCCATTAAGGTATTTTTCACTAAAAAATAACAAACGAAAATTTATGAAGGACCATCTGTTAGCAACAGAGCACTGAAGGTACTAAGGGCAATACTTTATGCAACTGTCAAATATTGGTCATGCATTGATGGAGTCTATGAGGTGCATATAGTCTGATTTACTATGGATTATGCTTTTTTGTTCTGCGTCTCAATGAACACAGTTGTGATTAATGCTTTCGCAGTTACTGAAGGATTCCATTAAAAACAAATACACACAGGCAAGAGTGCGAAACAGAAACATCCTTTAATGTCAGGTTATATTAGATTTCATCAAAGCACTGAGGGGCTGATTCACTAAGCTCGAGTGAAGGATTCGAATGAAAAATACTTCGAATTTCGAAGTATTTTTTGGGTACTTCGACCATCGAATTGGTTAAATTCGTTCGAATTCGAACGAAATCGAACGAATCGAACGAAAAATCGTTCGACTATTCGACCATTCGATAGTCGAAGTACTTCCCCTTTAAAAAAAACTTCGACCCCCTACTTCGGCAGCTAAAAGCTACCGAAGTCAATGTTAGCCTATGGGGAAGGTCCCCATAGGCTTGCCTGTGATTTTTTGATCGAAGGATTTTCCTTCGATCGTTGGATTAAAATCCTTCGAATCGTTCGATTCGAAGGATTTAATCGTTCGATCGAACGGAAAATCCTTCGATCGATCGATCGCAGGATTAGCGCTAAATCCTTCGACTTCGATATTCGAAGTCGAAGGATTTCAATCCGAGGGTCGAATTTCGAAGTATTTTTAACTTCGAAATTCGACCCTTAGTGAATCGGCCCCTTGAGTCTCATCAAAATTCAGTTTTCTGTCACTTTACATAATTTATCAGATGTTGTACAAAGTGTTAAGTTCTAGAGTCCGCTTTAGAAAAATGAAAACAGTGTAAGTATATAGCTTCACTATTCCTGAAAAGGTTAAAAAAACATATAATGTTTTTCATTAAATAAATGCAAATATGTTGATTATCCTTTTTTCATTTCACTGAATGACAATGAATGGCCCTTACATTGCACAGTGCCCCACCCGCTTGACTGATTCTTAACTGTCCTGTGCAACTCTGTTCTCAGCCTGAATTTACATTTAATACTCACTTTTATCATGCAAGCCATAGATTTCAAACAAGACATATTATGTCATCATCAAAATTGTATAGTTTCAAATGCATGTTTATTTGACAGTCTATTATAAGCTAAAAATGCATGAATGAAAATAAAAAACTCACACTTTCATATAGATTTCCTTAAATAAAATAAAACAAAGCGATGTTCCCTGAGTGCTGTTCAGGGCACCACATTCTTGCTTTCCTCTTCATATAAAATTAGGCTGTTATTGAATTTTGAACAAATATTAAGCAATGCGTAAAGCATTTAGGCCATTTTGCAGTTGAAAATAGCCAAATTAAGCAAACCCAGAACTGGGTTTTTATTGTAGCACATTTAAGGCCCATTCTAGCTATTCAACACTGCAATTACATGATGTTGTCTTTAGTATACTGTACCTTTTATTCTTAAGACATTTGGGCGTACAATAACCAATGGGTGCTTAGATTAGAAACATCTTGATGAATGCATGCCAAGATAAGACTTATGAGCCATTAACCACAATATTTATGCTTCCACATGACACTGATATCATTAATGGGAAGTATGGCTATTAAAAATGAATTTGATAGACACCTAACACCATATATTAGACGGACACTTGACATATGTCTAATTAAAACAAATCACCTCAAAACCAACTGATGTGGGTTATCATTTATGAACAGTCTTTCAATCCATGTTTCTGCCCAGGCACAATTAGCCGAAGTCACACTTAAAACGTAACTGTACATGGTTGCACGAAATACTTATCACTTACAGTTGATACTTTTTGAGTGCAAGCTTGGACAGATATGTAAGATTTCTATTGGTTAATTAAGACGTTGTTAGTGTTATTGTGATAACAATAAGAGCTAGAAGAAAGAAACACTGATGACACTTTGTATTTAGTATGCATCACTATTGTTTCTCTAGGTTAAAATGTTAACCAAAACCACAAATTCTATTTTCAGGATTAAAAAAAAAAAATCTCCACCATGCATTTATTATACAGTAAGGTGGGTGGGTCAATACTGTAGACACTCAGCCCACCCACAACTTTTTTTTCCCTTTTTTTTAGCAACAGATGTGAGATGATGGGTCATAGTTCAACAACAAATGGAAGGCCTCTGCCTGGGCCTATACCAGGTCTGTACTGGGAATCAAAATAAGCCCTGGCATTCCAAGCACAAAGAGGCCCAAAAGGCTCCCCACCAATCCGGTAAATAGTGATTTTCTATAGCATCTTACAGCAGCCCCTCTGGCATTTGCCAGAACCCACTGATTGCTAGTCCAGGCCTGGCCTATACCCCTCTTAAAGTACATATCTGCAACTATGGACAGTATTTATCAAAGGGGCAGCACACAATGCATCAGCAGGGAACTCTACAGCTGTTAGATATGATCTCTGGCGTTTCCATCTTATGAATTTTTATGAATTATCTGTTAACCCACTCAGGAGTTTCAGTTCAGCAAAAGTTCAGAAACTACAGGTTGCTCTTGTTTCAGGACAATCTCTTTTTTAAGGAAAAGTTTACCTTTTATTTAAGTTAAAATTGTTTTAAACGTTTTTTCCCTTAAATAGAAAAATAGATGGGCCTAGCTTCACAGAAGCAACAAATATCTTCACTGCACATTTGCATTTCCCATAATTACTTTATAAGCACTGGGATAGCTATGGACAAACTATTGGTCAAGCCATGAATTACACTTCCTACATTCATATATACATGATAGATTTGGATTTTAGCAATGTTTTTGGCAAACAATTTCATTGGGTTTGTTCCTGCCGCTAGATGCTTTAGAATTATGAATCTACTGTTGCGATTATGATCCAAAGTATGGGATCTATTATATAGAATTTTTGGGACCTGAGGTTTTCCGGATTAGGGATCTTTCTATAATTTGGATTACCGTACCTTACTAAAAAAAATTGCAACTTTAACTAAACCCAAAAGGATTGTTTTGCTACCAAGATGGATTCATACAGTTAATGGCAGATTTATCAAGGGTCGAATTTCGAAGTGATAAATACTTCGAAATTCGACCCTCGAATTGAAATACTTCAACTTCGAATATCAAGTCTAAGTATTTTTCACCAAATTTGGCCATCGTACAATCAAAGTAAAATAAAGAAGATTAAATCATTCGAATTGAACGAATTGAACGATTTTAGCGTACGGTTGAACGATTTTCCTTCGATGTGTAAAGACTTAGAAAAATGGTCTAGAAGGTCCCCATAGACTAACATAGCACTTCGGCAGGTTTAATTTGGCAAAATATTGAAGTCAAAGTTTTTTTTAAAGAGAGAGTACTTTGATTATCAAATGGTCGAATATTCGAACGATTTTACTTTGAATCGAAGTCGAAGTCGTTGTAGCCTATTCAATGGTCGAAGTATCCAAAAAATTACTTTGAAATTCGAAATTTTTTAACTTCGAAAATTTACTCGAACCTTAGTAAATCTGCCCCTTAGATTACGTACAAAATACTGTTTTCTAAAATTAAAATCAATTAATAAAATCTACGGGAGATGGCCTTCCCATAATTCAGAGCATTCTGCATAACAGGTTTCCAGATATGGGATCCCATACTTTTTATTTTGCCTTCAACTTTCTAATATGCATATATTAATAGCTTTTAAGTTGTTTGTAGATTACGTAAAAGCAGTGTTTGCTCCTTTCTGCACTACTGATTCAGACTTTAAAAACAAGCAGCAGAAATTAACACTCGTCACATAATGCCTTACATGCTTCTTGACAGGTCAGCTGGTTTCTGCATCACTGGCCAGAGTAGACAGAAACTGTTTTCAGTAGCAGAAATAACTTTAAAATCATTGAAAGTTACTTAAAATTACATTTTCTTTCGCTATGTAAACATTTTTGGCTCTTATATGGAGGATATATCTACTATATAAATATATCTACCATATAAATATGTAAATTTTATTTTTTGGAAATGATTAATAGTGCTCTATTATTGTAACCACTTCTGTAGTCTTTGGGTTACATAAAGTAACAATCGTATCTTTACTTCCTCTAGCACTTCAGTTTTCACATTATTTCAGATTATTATTTTGTTACCATAGACAGTGTTAGCAAACGTAAAGCACTGCGATGGACCAAGGCAATCATCAGAACCCCACTCTGCTCTCTAGGAGCCAAAATATAAAGATTCAAAGGATTCACAATAATCCTACCATTTACTAAATGGTATTATATTCCAGATGCCTCAATTCGCCTAACAGCGAATATAATTATGATAATATTTCTTAAAGTGACACTAGGCCTTTTTTCTTGGCTCCACTTCCACTTGGCTGTGGAACTTCATATGTTTTTTGTAATTGTTTATATGCAATTTGTTTAGTTCCTAATTTTTTTTTCATTTGCAAATTGTACTCTCGTGCTGTGAATTGCTGAGAGATTCTACCTGGTATAACAAAGCTGCTGCCAGCATGAGTCAGCAGTCAAGGATTCTGAACTGACAATCAGCATTATAGAGGTATTTGCAGCAGGAAAAAAAAATAACATGTGTAAGCAGTTTATGTAATCATTTAAAAACTGTCTAAAATAATTATGTAGCATCCATTTCAATTCAGGTGCATATTTATCAATGTCCTTAAGTTTAAATATTACTATGGAAATTACAGTAATCTTATCAAAGTGAATTACAGGTACAGGGTCTATTATCTAGAGTGCTTGGGACTTTTTGGGATATGGTGTCCACACCTTAAATCTGCTAAAAAAACCCATTTAAACATTAAATAAACCCAAGAGGATTATTTTGCCACCAATATGGATTCATGCAGTTTAGTTACATCCAAGTACAAGGTACTGCTTTAGTATTCCAGAGGAAATGGAAACAATCAACATGTTGAATTTCTCTGAAGGTATAACTTCTTAATATGTTAAATACTTCTAGCACAAGTTCACATAGCAGGAAGAGGTTGAATTAAAGGGTTATCTTTTACTGGCTAGCTATCTACAGTTTTAATTGTAAGCTTTCAGGACCAATGTTTTAGGTGGCTTCCTCAAGCATGGATACTAAAAGCTTTCTGGGCATAACTTTCAATTCAACCCCTTCCTGCTTACAGGGTTGGACTGGGTTGGTGGGGCACCGGGAAAAAATAGCCCCAGGCTATTGTGGGCCCAGCCGGCCCAGACCTGCTCCCTAGACTCGCTCCATAGATTACGTTTCCTGCTGCGACCTCCCTTTTTCGAGCAGGTTACAGCAAATACAAAGCGAGTGCATGCGCACACTTGCGGTGCTGAAGGAGACGGCTCTGCAGGGAACTCGGCAGGGGGTCCTGTGGCAGCAGCCCCAGTGGGCCCCGGGCCCCCCAGTCCAACCCTGTCTGCTTATATTCATGTCTGGGGAGTACAATGTATAGCTGTAGTTCACCTAGTTTATCTGTAAATCCTCTGGACAGAGGCCTAGATGTTGTTAATAGTTAACACTGCTCCACATTACTTCTATTTTGTATAGACGTTACATGGGGGCTAGACCAAACAGCAATTCCAAGCACTTGAAGATGTTTATCCATATTAAGGATGCACTGAATCCACTATTTTAGGATTCGGCCAAATCCCGAATGCTTTGGCCGAATTCTGAACCAAATCCAAACCCCATAATCAGCATATGTAAATTAGGGAAACAAGAAGGGAAAGAGAACTGCATGTGCAGCTCACGGACTTCCTTGTTTGTGTGATTCCCACCCGTATTTGGCTGAATCCAAATCCTGCTGAAAAAGGACGGATCTTGGCCAAATCCGGAACCGAATCCTGAATTCGGTGCATCCCTGCTTCATATGGAAGTATATTGCTCATCACTTTTATGAGGATGCAGGATAAGTTAATGGTAAGAATAACAACAACTATTGACAACTAAGCACAAAAAGGTTGCTTTACAATAAAGCTCCGTGAACAGTGATATATCCCTGTGATAATACATATAAGAAATCTGACTGCCTGCTTTCACAAAGTTATTATCACTAAACCAATTAATTCTCACTCACATTCGCTTTTTATCCATTTAAATCCTACAAATGCCATACAAAGAGAGGTATTTGCAAAAATCCATCATGTTGGCTGTCACACCAGTCTGTGAGCTTATTTTCTTAAATAATTTGCATATATGTGAGTTGCTAAATGTAATCTTGTTGCTAATACAATCATTAAACGTTCCATCATGGCCAAGAGGCATAAGGAATAGATATTATCCTATTAAAGTGGAAAGAGCACATAGGTGAACCAAGGGAAAGTTGAAACAGGATTTGTTGGTGCATCAATCATGCTCCTATCACAAGTTGTGTGCTCTATACATGCTGGTCCTTTCATTCTGGCAATTACATTATGTGTCAAAACATTGTTTATAGAATGCTTCCTATGCATAGTTAAACTTTTATGGAGTGGACCATCTCCTTAAACCACCAGATGGGGCTGATGACTAAAAGGAGGAAATATAATCAACTGAAGACATGTAAAGATATACATGAATATACAAGTATGGGACCTGTTATCCAGAATGCTCGGGACCTGGGGTTTTCCAGATAACGGACCTTTCCGTAATTTGGATCTTCAGACCTTAAGTCTGAAAGTCAACTTTAAATAAACCCAACAGGTTGGTTTTGCTTCCATTACGGGTTAATTATATCTTAGTTGGGATCAAGTACAAGGTACTGTTTTATTATTACAGAGAAAATGGAAATCATTTTTAAAAATTTGGACCAATTTATTATAATGTAGCCTATCGGAGACAGCATTTCCGTAATTCGAAACTTTCTGGATAATGAGTTTCCAGATAACGGATCCCATACCTGTAACTGGTAGCATGTCAGATGTGGATTCAGTTTTAATCTGTGTGATATTTGGATATGTTCTCTAGATTAGGACTATCCATTGGTAAATGGGCCTGTAGGGTATTTTAATGCAGCCTAGCCTGCCTAAGAGCTCTATAGACTTATTTATCTGATATTTTATTATCATTTGACTATACATCTGGGGTATATTGGTTATGGTTCCAATTCTTGTTCCAATATTGTACAGCTCTGTTATAGAAATATTCAATCATTCAATAAAACACTGTCTATCATATCATAACACAGTACAGAGAAAAATATCTGGTCAATAGATGCGTTATGTACAGTATATTTTCTGGAGATTGAAATAATATTTAGTTAAAGATATTAGTTTTTATTTCATACATATGTACAGCCAGGAATATTATATTTGCTCACACATATTTGCCAGATTTACATTTCCCCTATTGAAAAAAATATGGCCCTTTGTGTTGTTTCAGTTAATTAATCTTAACAAGCATTTTATGTGACTCTTCCCTTTTAACAGACCTCAGGCATTTTTTTAGTAACCTTCATAAATTGTTACATTAATTTAGCCTCCTAGGATTTCAGCCACTGTTTTTTTGAGGAACCGATTTATTTGACAGATTTTGTAATTAACACGTAGTAACGTTTTTTTCTGCATGTTCCTTTAAAATAGCAGCCAATTAAATGCGTAGGTGTTTATGTAATGTATAAGACTATAAAAGCTCATTATGGTCTTATGACCGAGGACACTCCATGTTTAAATAAGTGTGCATTTCTTAGGAAAATCAATAAATGGAAGCAGGTTCTTTCAAAAAGATATAACATGATATTGTAGCAGAACTGTAGCACAGTGTGAATGTGGTTTTACATTGCTTGCAGCTTAAATAATTGATTATTTTGCAGCTGGTGATACATTTTAATATACTGGCTTGAGAGTTCTCTACAGATGCTTTACATAGCTTTCAGGGTCTCATAAGTCCATTTTTCAAAAAGATGACTCTCAGGATGGTGTATAAACCTTATACAATTCTCCATATCGCTGTCACAAATCGATACTGATGCAATACACGTTTATGTACAAATGATGCTGGATATTTGCAAAACCCCCTATGCTGGTAAAGGAAAACAGGTTTTAAGTATTCGTTTTGCTTTACAGTTAACTGATGGTCTAAATTACACAGTTACATTAAGACCTTAAGATTAAGAAATCTAGGTTTGCTATGAGATTTGCTTCTACTGTAGGAGATCAAACCCAAATTATTTTACACTGTTGGACACAATATTACAATATTCTTAGGAAAGCCCATATGCTTCCATTGCACCCACCCGTGCTTTTTTATCAGAAGAACTGTAAATAAGTGTAATAAATGCTCTGCTTGAAATTAACGGAAAAAATATATGCCCCTAGTTTGATTATGATTTTATGATATGATGAGTATAATTTTCTATTGTTATTATGATTATTACCAGCAAATCAGTGGGAAAAAATAGAAAATGGCATTCCCGCAGCTCTTGATAATAGTTCCCATACCTGTATTATTATCATTATTATTATTAATCATAACATCTACACTTTGCAAGCAAAAAGTCATACAAAATGTGTTTTGAAACGAGTAAACATGGCAATTTGCTGTATATAAAAACTCAATCTCTACTTAATAAACCCTATGTAACCCTTTCAAAGCCATTTGCTGTAACTGCTTCAGGGCAACAGATATCAAAATAAATAAATGAAATAGAATTGCACAGCTCTGCCTTTTGAGATGCTTTACTATGTATGAGATATGGATGGTGCATGGGTAGTAGTCGTGAAAAAATAAAGTCGTTTGCAGCAGAGTCTGCATTTTGGGGCTCCTTCCTATTCCTTTGATATTATATGAATACACTTTGGTTTGCCAGAGTGACCTTTATGGAAGTACAGCACAACAACAGGCGATAGGTGCTAAACAACATCAATAATTTTACTAAGTAGAGCTCCCACACAGCAAGTGGTTTTCTTTGGCAAAATTCCACTACTCTATGTTTTAGTAACATAATAGGTTTGCAGAAAGAAGCTTCTTTTATAACTACCAATAATACTGTAGGTGTCAAAGGGCTTGCAATATTTGAGGCATAGAGGTTAGACTGAAAATATTGAGCCTATAAGAGCAGTTACTTCTTAATTATCCATCTCAGTCTGAAAACTCCTTGATTTAAATTAGAGATCTCAATTTTCCAGTGATTTGAGTTTTTCACTGCAAAAAATTACACTTATTTTTTAATTGAGTTTTCCAAGCTGGAATTTTGTCAAAAACACGAATAGAAAAAATATGGCACCTAAAAGCTGGCAAGCATTGGTAGAATTCAGTGGTAGGAGTATATTTTAAAATTTGCTGACCCATTGAAAGAAAATAGTAAAATGCGTAACATTTTAGTGTAATCAAGTTTTTTCATACAATTTCAAGGGGTGGTTTACCTTTAAGTTAACCTTTAGTATGTTATATAATGGCTAATTCTAAACAATTTTTCAATTGATCTTGATGATTTCTTTTTTGTAGTTTTTGAATTATTTGTCTTCTGAACCTTTCCAGCTTTCAGATGGGGGGATGGGCACTGACCCAATCTAAAAACAAATGGTCTGTAAGGCTACACATTTAGGGGCAGATTTATCAAGGGTCAAATTTCGAAGTGATAAATACTTCGAAATTCGACCCTCGAATTAAAATACTTCGACTATGATTATCGAAGTCGAAGTATTTCTCACCGAATTTGGCCATCGAATGATCCTACGATTAACTTGAACGATTCGAATGATTTTAGCGTACGATCGAACGATTTTACTTTGATGTGTGAAGACTTAGAAAAATGGTCTAGAAGGTCCCCATAGGCTAACATAGCACTTTGGCAGGTTTCATTCGGCGATGTATTAAAGTCTAAATTTTATTAAAGAGACAGTACTTCGATTATCGAATGGTCGAATATTCGAAGGATTTTTACTTCGAATCGATGTCGAAGTAAATTTGAAGTCGTAGTATCCTATTCGATGGTCGAAGTATCCAAAAAATTACTTTGAATTTTTTTACTTCGAAAATTCCCTCAAATTCACTTCGACCCTTGATAAATCTGCCCCCTATTGTTATTGCCACTTTTTATTACTCATCTTTCAGGCCCTCTCCTATTCATATTTCATACATGGTTGCTAGAGTAATTTGGACCCTAGCAACCAGTTTGCTGAAATTGCAAAGTGGAGACCTGCTGAATAAAACGCCAAATAATTCAAAAACCACAAATAATAAAAAATAAAAAAAACAATTGCAAATTGCCTCAGAATATCACTATCTACATCATACTCAAAGTTAATTGAAGGTGATTAACCCTTTTAGAGTTTTTCATAAATAAGCAAGCAATCGAGAAATTATATTTTTTTTGTTTTTGGTTTCTTTTACTAATGGTAGGCACAAGTGCTAGACATTAATGAGTACAAAATTGCACCTATTATTAGGATATTTGCCTGTGCTCAGGGCTGGAACTAGGAGTAAGCAGAGGCACATGGCTAGGGCGCAATGAAGTGGAGGAGCCAAGCACGTACCTCTTCTGCCTTAAGAGGTTTCACCTAACAATTGCACCTTCCTACACTCCCAAAGTAGGAAGCTGTGCCATAGTGTCTTTTATACTTATATTGTCCCAAGACACACGGTGCTCAGGCCCAAGGGTGCCATATACTAATCTCCTGCCTTGAGTAGGCAATTAGTACTGTTGTTGCACAAAGATCCTTTAGTTGCTCTATCTTATGCATATGAAGTAGTGCACAAGGGCTATGTAAGTGGACCTGCATATAAATTCTGTGTGTCTCTTTTCATTTTGCCCACTATAGTAAATAAGCTCTACAGTATATCATTTAACTTTTTTCAGTTCTAATGGCTGCAAAAGCAATTATTCGGTAGGTGGGCTAAATAAATGTTAGCCTAATTCTCTGAGCTTACTGCTTAGCGAATGCATGGGCTGCTTCCTTAACGAGGTAAGGTGCAAAGCTATCTAGTTCTACATGTGTGGAAGAATATCAAATATAGCTTCATTTCAAAAATTATCCACCAAAATCTATGAATTCATTAGTAACACATACTATTGACTTACTAAGCACAACTGAACTAAGAATCACAGTGGTCACAGACTTGTTCATTTACAGTATTTAATTTAACTTATCTTTTACCACTTTCATGGTTAAAAGCTTGATATTTGATACATCGTTTCTATTCTGCCAGCACCAAGAATGCAAAAGAAACTGCAAATAATTAAATACAATGTACCCATCCAAAGTACCCATCCAAAGTACCCATCCAAAGTACCAGATTGCTAATTGGTAATTAATCTAAGTATGAGGTTGGTTACAGAATTTGGATACTAATCGGTTATATAAAGTATTCAAATTCCCTAAGCAACCTCACTTACTGATTAATTAGGGGTGCCTTTAATCTGAAGCAGCAATCTTATACATGTTTTATATACCAGCTTTGCTACAATTAAAAAGTGGCATCACAGCACTGTTCTCAGCATTCATGGTGATGATCAATAACCCATTATAGTTTTTTTTTAATTTTCCACTATTCTGCATTATGCAAATTTAATTTAAAAAACGTGTGTTTCTGTGGACAGACTGTTTATGACCATTTTCTAAAGCAGAAAAATATTCTCTGCGAAAATGGAAAAGAAATGTATTTTTATTTAATGGTGATGGTGTACGCACAAATGAATATATATGGATGGCATATAACTTAGTAAATGCCAGGTAACCCATGTGGCAGATAAATTAATTTTTACGTTTTATTTCAGTCAGTCCCCTCAAGCCTTGAGATATTATTGAAGAAAGAAATACTCCTTTCATCTGTGTCAATGTATTTATGCCCTGCGGCATCTTTATAGCAGTCACCTAGAATTAGATTTAATTCGGACACATATTAAACAATATTGTATTTTTGTGAAATGAAGACACACAACCTTTGTTTTGGATTTTCCCAAACAAAGAATGAAAGGGAAAATGAATATACATTAGTAAAGAGAAAATATAAAAAGATATGTAAAAAAATTAGTCATTAATAAAGGCTATAGTACACGGTGAAATTATTTATATTTTAAAAGAACAACTACAATTATAATTCACATAAGTTTAATATCACCAGGATGACAATTAATTACCAACCACTTATGACCTGCACAGTATAATTTCTGCTATATTTTATATATCACCTCTAAGGCACACTTAAGCAATCATTTAAATTAGCTATATCATTTCCGAATATGTTTTTTTTAAAAAAAAGAGATACATCATATTAACATATTAATATATGAATAATTTAATATTGAAATTGTGCTATGTTAGGACACACAATTTTCTGGGGGGTTGATTCCTTTAAACTAACCTTTCCCATATAGTTGCACGTTTAAGGCCACTGACTTCAGTGTATGACATCATCATTTTGCTATAATTCAACCTTCAAACATGTCGAGGTTGCATATAAGTCAATGGGAGAAGTCCCAATAATTTTTGATGAGCGCTGGGTTTTGTGTAATACCCTGAAGTTTTCAGAGTTTTCGAGCAATCTGAGTTTTCAGATGAAAAATCCGAAAAATATCTGAGTTATCCGAAAATCAGATTTTTTCCAGTAAAGCAAATTTTGGGGAAAATATAATAAATAAGTGTAAAAGACCCGAGCGGATTTGATTAAAGTTTGTAGCAGAAAATGTTGAGATAAAATCGGACTTTGATAAATCACCCACTTAATATAACATTTTTACTAGGGGTGAACATCGGGGAACTGATAGGTACAAGACATAGAACAGCCATACAGCACTTATAGTAGAGAAAGTGAAAATACTCGTTAAACGCATTCATTGGAACAGGCAAACTAAATGAGCCAATATGTTCATTTGTGCAATCACATTCATTGTTTCTTTACATGCCATGATTATGGGCTTTATTAAAAGCAAATATTTAACAACGGTTAACATTTGTGTATGTACAGTCATGTTAATTGAATACATCTGTTAAAGTTTTCGGGTTAATTTGACAAGGTAAATAGTTATTGTTTTAATTAGGAAGCTCTAAAGGGATAGAAACGTGGACTGCCAAATTAGTGTTTACTGTGCACATATTTAAGTTTATTTGAATCCGTCCTACCAAAATGTGTTGCGTCACATGCCTATACAGCAAAATTCAACAAAGGTAAGAAAACCCAAACCATATCTAAAGAAATATTTGCAACACCAGAAAGAATTATTAAACATTTCATAATAAATTGATGTTACAAACTAAATTTGGATGCAAAATGCAATGAAGATTTAACACAACAGTATAAATGCCACAATCATCATCAACATCTATTTATATAGCACACCTCCCAATCTGCAGGCCTCAAAAGGTGTGGGACTTACTGATTAACGGAGTTTTGGACAGATTTGGGGTGAACATAGACACACTGGGGTGGATAGGGTTCCATAAACTAACATTTACTGTTTTTTATATTAAAATGTTGAGATATACACAATAAGTTTAAAGTGCATTTAATTAGTATCATAAAAAGAAAGCCTAAACAAGTTTATTAAAGGTGACAAAAAGAAACAGAGGGAGAAATAATTTCTGCTAACAAAACTTACAGTGCAAAGGTTGTTGGAGTTTGGACAGTGGTATTTGTTATATTTCTTTGTAGAACTTTTACATGTATTTATATATAATTGTTATATATTTGCTAGTATTTCCTTGAAATATCTTGTTTATTTTTGCAATAAGGTCTGACAGATGAAAGGTAGATAGATGAAAGGTGGATAGATTGATAGATACCATTAGGAGAGTCCACAATATATGGTCTCATAAAAACTGTTCATTGATTTATTCTCTATCATATATGCTTGATGCACTATACAGAGGACTACATTTGCTTATAAATTCCAGTAATAACACGTAAGAGCTCTTTTATTGCTTTAAAATAGTCAGCATTAGAAAGTGAATTAATATTTTATCAAGGATTCATCCTATATAGGGAATGTTTACTGCATTTACTTTGTTCTTCTTAATTATATACATTTATATTATTATACATTAGTTGTGATAAAATATGTTGTCCAAAATGATTATAAGGGTTGTTTACTTTCACAAGAACAGTGAGCAATGTGCAATTTTACCAAAATGCAGTGTTTTTCCCAGAATTCTAGTGGCATTGCAGTTGCATCCAATTTGCCAAAAGAACGCCACTGTGTGCACATTTTGCTATAAATGCAATTGTGTCTGCGTCATTTCCTGTGTTTGGAGTGTGAGAGGCGTCTGCTAGAAATTCTCAAGTGCAAGTCTATGGCCACTGGGAGTGATATCACTGGCTAAATAACTAATAAATATTATAATATAACTATTTTTACTTTCTCTACCTAGCACAATTCATCCTTACTGCTGCTGCCCAAAACATTTTACATGCTACTTACGATACACTGACTTATGGTCCTTACATGTCATAAAACCATTCTCACTGTTTGCTCCACCTTTCTGGAATGGTCTACAATCTTGCACCAGACAAACTCCCACTCTAACTTAAACCTCTCTAAAACTCAAGAATCATTTTGACAGTCTTCCTTTGCAACAACACACACATGTAATATGTACTTGTGCCCAGACTCATTTTCTTTTTTGGGCAGGGGCCTCATTCCTACTGTGCATCAAGACTCCTAGCTTTTACATATTTATTTATTATGGATTCTGCTATATAAATAAACACATATATTACCACATAAAAGTTATTGTTTTTTTTTCAATAGACTTCTGTATTCTGATATGATACATCAAAGGAGCACTGCCCATTGGAATATAGTGGATTATGATTGATGCTGTCATTAAGTCAAATCAGCAGTTAAAACACACCTGTCATAGTGTCACTGACAGGGTAGATTCTTGCCCCTAAGCCATCTTGCAGCAGCTGCTGCAATGCCGCCCCCTCTCCTCGCAGTCTTTACCTTTGAAGCATCGAGGGGGGGGCGCATTGTTAGTGCAGAGAGTGCAATTACTTCAAGAGTCAAATTTCCAGTCTACTATCCAGAAATTCAGGTCTTAAAGTTACCAGGCGTAGCTTTTTTTTGCTGGTCATTGAATGGAAAGTGCCTTGTCTGACCCACAATTACAATCAGCATGGACAGTGTTGGACTGGGATGCCAGGGGCCCACCAGAAAACCCAAGACTGGGGGCCAACTTTCCAAACTATTATTCCTCCTCTCCACTCTTTATTCTCCTAGACTTTTATCTGTACTATACTTTATTCTTTTATTATTAAGCCTCTTTTTTCCCATAAAGAATTTGGGAATGACCATGAAATATGCCAAATGGTTAGAAGCAAGAGGCCCACTGACTCCTGGGCCCACCGGGAGTTTCCCTGGTATCCCGGTGGGCCAGTCCAACACTGAGCCTGAATATGGCATTAATACTGTGGGTTCCTTAGCCAGTTGCTTTAATAAATTAGCTGATTAACCAGTGACTTACAGTAAGGGACAGATTTATCAAGGGTCGAAGTTCGAATTCGAAAAGACAAACCAAAATTAATTTTAAAAAAATATGTTTTTTTTTTGGCAGAGTAGGTCAGTTTTCGATCGAAATAGGTCAGTTTTCAATGTGTCGAAGTAACAGCACATTCCATCGAATTCGATTCAAAGTTTTTCCAAAAAAAACCTTTGATTTTTCAAAGTCCACCAATTGACTCCAAGTAGGTTCTAGGAGGTCCGCCATAGGCTAAAACAGCAATTCAACAGGTTTTAGATCGCAAATGGTCAAATTCGAATTTTTTTTTTTTTTTTTTTTTTTTTTTATAACTTAAAATTTTTATTGGATAAAGGTGCATACATATCGTAGTTATACAAACAATATGCATTGAAAATGAACACTGTATAACAGTTTAGTATATTTCAAGGAGATAAATTACATTCAGAAACAAAAGGAGAAGTTATCCATTTTTCTTTTAGAGCAGAGAATCATACATTAAGTAGTGGAAGGTGTAGAATATAGGCAATTCCTACATATCCTCAAGTTAACCAACAATCCACTGAAGATTGCATGGCCAGTTGTGTAATGATGGGAAGAAGCATGGGAAGAAGCCAAAGAACAATCAAATCCGGGTGTGTCTATATAAGCAGGTCAAAGTCTACTGTTTAGGTTTAGGCCCTTTTTTCAGAATGCCCGACAGTGTACACATCCCATTTTGACCACACTTTCTCCCATTTATATCTGTTACCCCTAATGTTGGCCATCATATATTCCATCTCTCTCATATCCTTCACCCTATAGATAACATCCTCTATTTTTGGTGGGGAGGCCGATTTCCAAAGGGCTGTAATAGCCAATCTGGTAGCAGTTAGAATAAAATTTGTAAGTCTTTGTTCTGCAAAAGTGATATCTGGGAATGGCCTGCCCACCAAAGTAGTATAGATGTCAAGATGGACGTTTTTAGAAAGAACATTCGTTAGTAGCTCCTCTACTTTGTGCCATAATGATGTTAATTTGGGGCACTCCCACATTATATGTTGCTGCGTTCCTCTAAGACCACAACCTCTCCAACACAACGGGGAAGTGCCTGGAAAAATACGGCTAAGTTTAGCTGGAGTGTCGTACCAAAAGAACAATGATTTATAGATGCTTTCTTTCTGTCTGACACATGTTGCACTTCTGTTTGCATTTTCCCAAATTTCGGACCAAACTTCCATAGGGAGAGGATCGGAAGTGATTTCCTCCCATTTTAACATATAAGGATGCTTGGGGAAAGGGCTGGCTGAAATAGTCATAATATTATTGTATAAAGTAGAGATCAAGGCTTTCCTAGGTAGACCTTTTAAGCATATCCTCTCAAATTGGGTTAGGGAGGGGGATGATGTGCCTCGGGGAAGGCCTTGACCGATGAAATAAAGTATTTGTACCAATTCATACATCCTATTTGGTGGGATAGAGAACTTAATCTTAAGTTCCTCAAGAGTTCGTTGCTTGAGAGTTAGGGGATTTAAAAAAATCATAAGTTCTGGATAGATCTTGTGCACCCCAGTAGTTTCTAAAGTGCATCGAAAGACCAGGAGGGAAGGCAGCATTTCCTAAGAAAGGAGTGACCAGTGAGTGGGGGTTGGCTAGACGATATTTTGCCTTGCATAGCTTCCATATCCTCAGAGTAAATGACATTGGAGAGAGGAGTGGACCAAGTTTTCTATCCTTTGGGACCCAGAGAAGAGAGCCAGGATGTATTGGAGAAATCCATAGCGTCTCTATATAAGCCCATTTACTCGTGTGATTATATGTGGTCCACCCAGGTATATGTCTTAAGTGAGACGCCTCATAGTAGGCCCTCAAGGATGGGACCGAGAGACCCCCTTGTGATTTACTAGTGGTCATAAGAGTGCCAGCTAATCTATGTCTGCGTTTGCCCCATATAAACTTAAAGATAGACGTCTGAAGATCTCTAAGAACTAAACGGGGAACCGCTATCGGGAGGGTCTCAAACAGGTACAAGAGCTTGGGAAGAATCGACATCTTGATCACTGTTATGCGACCCAACCATGATATAGTATATGAATTCCACTTAAGGAGGGATGCCTTGATCGTTTGTATCAATGGGGGAAAGTTGACCTGATACAATTGACTATATGTTTTAGTTAGGTGAACGCCTAAATATTTTAAGGAGTGAGTTTTCCATTTGTACGGGAACGAAGCTTCTAGAGCCTCTTTGATCGGTCTGGGTATATTCAATGGGAGCGCTTCTGTTTTATCTATGTTTAATTTATATCCTGAAAGTTGGCCGTATTGTACCAGAAGTTTATGTAGGTTTGGCAAGGAGACAACTGGGTTTGTCAGGGTAAGGAGGATGTCATCTGCGAATAGGGAGATAACAAATTCCTGTTGTTGGATGACAGGACCAGTTATATCTGTATGGTTTCTAATGGCCGAGGCTAGAGGTTCAATGCTCAAGGCATATAACAATGGCGACAAGGGGCACCCCTGCCTAGTCCCATTGCGGATAGGTATCTGTTTATGAGAAGCTTCCGGTAATTTAAGTGAGGCCGCAGGAAACGAATATAAACACTGAAGAGCTTTAAGAAAGGGGCCCCCCATGCCCATGTGCGCTAGTAGGTCAAACATAAAATCCCAATTGAGGCGATCAAAAGCCTTTTCGGCATCTAGGCTAAGCAATAATGTTGGTGTTTTGGTTTTGTTCACAACATCAATTAAATCAATTGCTCTACGAGTATTATCACCTGCTTGCCTACCATATATAAAACCAACTTGATCTGTGTTTATGAGTCTGGGCATGAGGGGTCCCAACCTGTTAGCCAAGAGTTTAGTAAAGATCTTAAGGTCTGAATTCAAAAGGGCTATAGGTCTGTAGCTACCACAGAGGCCAGGATCCTTACCCTCCTTGTGTAGTAGGGTGATGTAAGAAGACAGCATGGATTGGGGGATGGGTTGGTCTGACATAAAAGAGTTAAAAAGCTTAGTCAGGTGTGGGATCAATAGTTCGCAAATTTTTTTATAATAGGCATATGAGTAGCCATCTGGGCCAGGCGCCTTTGAAGAAGGAAGAGACTTAATTGTGCTCTTGACTTCCTCCTCAGTGATTGGTTTGTTAAGAGTTTCAAGCTCTATTGGCGTGAGAACTGAGTGTACGTTGTCTGTCAAAAAGGATTGTCTGAGAACTGGAACGCTAGTGCCTAATGGAAGTTGAGGGGAAGGAAGATTATAAAGTGAGGTGTAGTATTCCTCAAATGCCAAGGCAATCCGTTATGGAGAGAACGTTCTTTCTCCATTTGATTTGTCTATGGAGACTATGGCAGAATGAGCAATCTGTTCTCTCAATTTCTTAGCCAATAAAGAGTGTGGTTTATCCCCTCTTTCATAATATTTTTGCTTGGTCCATTTTAACGCTTTCGAGATGTCCCCTGAGGCAAGTAAACTAAGTTCTTTTCGAACCCCAAGAATCTCCCTACGAAGTTCAGCTGTTGGAGTACGATGAGCTTTGTGTTCTAAATGGTTCAATTTGTGTAGTAAAGAGATCCTAGTATGTGATTTAGCTTTTTTCCGAGCTGTTGCTATAGCTATAAGTTTACCCCTCAATACTGCTTTATGGGCTTCCCATAAAGTTGAGATCTTATTCACTGAGTGAGCATTGTCTCTAAAATAATCTAGGATCGATTGGGATAAATCTTCGCAAATACGAGAGTTATTCAATAGATCTTCATTTAACCTCCAATGCGTAGATTTTAGACTGAGGAGGTCAGATGAATGTCCAGTGTAATAGCATGATGGTCTGACCATGAAATAGGGATGATATCTGAGGAGGCTGGATATGCTAACAAGTCCCTGGAAGTCAAAAAAAAATCCAGTCTAGAATAGAGCAAATGGCGTGCTGAATAAAAGGAAAAGGCCCTCTCATTGGGATGATGTACCCTCCAGATATCTCTCAAATCTAATCTATGAATTAGTTGGCGAAATCTTTGACATTGAGATTTATAGTGCTTGGAAAGAGGGGGGTGAGAACGATCCCTGTTTTCCGAGAGAACTAAATTGTAATCCCCTCCAATAATAATAGGATAATCGTAATCCCCTCTAGCTTTAGGAAGGGTGGTTTTCAAAAACCGCAGCTGATTCTTATTGGGGGAGTAGATATTGGCTAGCCTGAGAGGTTTGCCTTCCAAAAGGCCATCCAATATCAAATAGCGACCTTTAGGATCTGCCTGAATACCTTGAACCTCAAAGGGACAATTCCTATGTATTAATGTCATAAGGCCCGCTTTTTTAGAGCTAGAGGTTGCTTGATAAGCAGTAGGATACAATTTAGTTATGAATGAGATATTGTCGGATGTCCTAAAGTGCGATTCTTGAATCATAGCAATATCGGGTCGCAATCTGTGTAGCTCCCTTCTGAGCATATATCGTTTCATAACACTGTTCAAACCATTCACATTTAATGTTAGACATTTAACCATGGTGACTTATAGGTAGGATAAGCTTCCTTGAACATTCATTATACCAACAGTTTTCCCAAAGCCCAAACACAAACCGAAAATCTATAATGGGCTTTAGCAAATGTAATAATGAAAATAAGGCATGGTATAGAGAACAAATCTCGGTAAACCATCCCCAAAGGTAAAATAGTGAAAATAAGATATGGTAAAGAAAACAAATCCCGGTGAACCATCCCCAAGGGTAAAATATAGAAAACAAACCAGAGAAAATAAACAAAAACAAACAAAGTATACTTATATAAAAGGAACTCTGTAAGTCGTATCCCATCTGAAGGGAGCCAGTAAGGAAAGATTCAGTTAGTCGCAGCTCTACCGCCAAATCAGGCAGGTATCGGGACCACAAGATAACCATATCTGTGTTGGGGGAGTCCCAGGTGTCAATGAGTAGGGTAGAACTAAACAAAGAAATCGTCAGAGACTCAGTATCCGGAGAGATCTATTCTCAGAGACCATAATACCAAAGGAGGATGCTCAGGGTGCATCTTTAGGGGGTGTCGATCGATGAGTGCTGGTCTTCACCTTTTCCCAAATGGGTGAGAGTCGGGTGGGTTGTAGCTCCGTCTTAGCCGGTGTCGGTATTTTTGGATCCAACGTAAGCAAGCCGAGATCATGTAGAAATTTAGATCCTTGAGTGTGATCCTGTAACGTATACTGGCGGTTCCCCTTTGACACAATCAACCGGAATGGGAAGCCCCATCGATAGGGGATATTATGTTCCCGTAATGTTTGAGTTGTGGGGCGAAGTTCCCTTCTTTTGTTCAGTGTAATTGGTGAGACATCATTGAAAATCTGCACTTTCTGACCTTGATGGTCCACATGTGAGCAATTTCTAGTTTTAGCTATAATGCTGTCCTTGCTCTCAAAATAGTGCAAGCATACAACAATGTCCCTAGGCGTTGTGACGTTGGGAGATCTGGCTCCTAGGGCTCTATGGGCCCTATCGAACCGCCATGCTTCTACCGGGAGATCCGGATTAATGGCTGAAAAGAGTGAGCGAAGGAAGGGCCTAATGTCTTGAGGAGAAATGTTTTCAGAAACCCCTCTTACCCGTAGGTTTTGTCGTCTGGATCTGTTTTCCAGATCTTCCGTATGGGACTGTAGGGAATGGAGTTCATCACATAGTGTGAAATTCTCCTCCTCCATTTGATTATAGCGTGTGATAAGATCGTCAACCTTGTTTTCAAGTTGATCAGTCCGGCCCCCAAGATTAGTTATATCCGCTTGTACATTTTTAAGAGCCAGGTGAAAACTTGCCGTAATCGAGTTTGTTAACCGCTCATGGAGGTCTGTAAGCTGTTGCGCAAGTACCTGTACCGTTACCAGGTCTGGGCCTTGTGCCTGCGGGAATGCGGTACGCGGTTGTATAGTGGACTCAGTGGTGAAGTGACCAGGAGAGGTAGCTATCGAGTCACTGTGTCCCGGAGAGCTAGACGGAGAGATATCAGCAAGTGCGCCATTGTCAGAGTCTCCGGCGCCATCTTGGACACGCTGTTTCTGAGATGCCGACTTCTGAAAATAAGGAGACATTGTGTCGGGTGAGACCTTAGTTCGGCGTTTCCCCAGCTCGACACGCTTTCCTTTGGTGCTCATATTCGCCCGATTAGCAAAAGTTTGCAATATAGAGGCTAAGATCGGGTAATATATCTCCCGTTGGGACGGAGCTCTCTGTCTGTGCGACTGTCCTACGTCAAATTCGAATTTTTAGAAACAGTGCATGATACATTTTGATAATTGAATTTTCGATTTTTTTCCAAATTCTAATGGAATCTGGACTATTCCCTAGTCGAAGTACACAAAAATTTGCTTAAAATTCAAATATTTTTAATTCAAATTTTCACTTTCACCTTTGATAAATCTGCCCCTAAGTGAATGTGATGCTAAATAAGATTTATTGCATGGAAGTCGCTCTGTCACTACTCTGCGTGTGGCAAACAGGGTGAACAGTTTTTTATTTAATAACATCATATTTTATTAAGTAACATTTCTGTTTCAGAAAGGGGTGATCATAACTTCTCATGTGCCATTTAGTCTATGGGGCCTATTTATTAATATTTAAATTTCTATTTTTTTCATGAATCTATTTTTTTCTCTAAAAATTGTGATTTAAAAAAAATACTGTAAAAACTTGAGATTTATGAAGTGTAAAAACCACGAAAAACTTTAATACAAAACCTCCGCAAGTAAAAGTATAAGAGGTCTTGTAGATATCAATTGGAGCTGCATTGATCCTATCGGACCTTTTTTTTAGCCATCCTGACTTTTTTTTTTCGCTAATTAGGTGCAGATTTATCAAAATGTGAGATTAGATCTGTTTATTAGTGTGGAATTTTTAGAAGTATATTTATCAAATGGTGAAATCTAAGTTTTACCCATAGATGAATATGATTTGAAATATCCCATAAGAATGAATTATAAAGTGGGAGATTTTTTCTGTGATGTCATATTTTTGACAAATCTGGCCCTAATTGTCTGAAAAACTCAAATTGTTAGCAGTGTTAGAGGTATTTGTATTTTTTTTTTTTAATCGTTCATTGGTTTTTTTCCATCGTGTATTCTCTATTCGGATTTTTTTAGTAAATTACATGACATTAGTGATTTTAGAGAAAAGTCATTTATTTGTGGTTTCAAAAGCCTCTAAAATCACTAAAATGATAATATTGATACTGTAAATGGGCCTCCCAGACTTTTCTGAAAAAGCAAAAAGTGGAAATTTAGCTTCGCTAGTGCAGAAAGGGATAATAGCACTCACTGCACTAGTGATGTGGCTCCTCTCAACCTGGTCTCCGATGAAGTATGTCTATACGAAACGCGTCAGACCATAAACTGATGTAATTCTTTTTTAACCAATGTTTAAATAAAAGTAATTTTTTACTGAAAATTTGAAGCGACCAATCTGTGACCCTGGAAGTGCGCTCCCATACTTTGGGCTCCTCTCAACCTGCTCTAACACTAAGGGGCAAATTCATCAAGGGGTTAAATCCCTCGAAATTAGACTGGGGAATAGAATCGAATAGAATCGAATAGGCAATTCGGGCGAATTTACGCGCTGGCGAATAGTCGAATTGGCGAATATTCGCCAGGCGAATAGGCGCTCAATCGAAGATTCGATCGAAGGATTTTCATTCGATCGAATGCCTTTTTATTCGATCAAAAACTTGGAAAACAAGCCTATGGGACTTTCCCATAGGCTTTTAAACCAATTCGGTAAGTTTTAGGTGGCGAAGTAGGCAGTCGAAGTATTTTTAAAAGAGACAGTACTTCGACTATCGAATGGGCTAATAGTCGCAGCGTTTTTGCGCTTGATCTATTCGAATCATTCTAATCAGGCGAATTTATGCCAATTCGATAGTCGAGTAGCACAAAAATTCGAAGTTTTTTTACTTCGAATCCTTCACTCGAAGTTAGTGAATCGGCCCCTAACATTTTAAGTGTAGAGCAGGAAAAAAGGCATGGCATTGGGGCTTATGCACTAAGGGGCTTAAAAGAGCGCCTCCCCCCAAGCCCCTCATGAATACAGCACTGCCAAATGTAAGCAAAAACTCTGTCTAGCCGACTCTAAACCCCAAGTCTCATGAAAATGACAAGCACAGAACTGTATATGTCTGAGCTATATAAATGGCTGCAAAGTTAAATGTTGAACTGCAGCTCAACCGATGGGAGAAGTGACCTGGGTGTGAAAACATCTTTAGATTAATTCCACTCAAAATAAGCACAAATTGTTTATGAAGCCAGCTATTAGTGCACTCACCAAGTGCCGTGCCCCGAACCTGTAGCTTGAGGTGAAAACACGACCAAAAAATAAGCAGGCACTCCTGCAGCCAGCCAGTAGGATAAAATCCAATGGAATAAAGCTTCCATTTTATCCTACCGGCTGGCTGCAGGAGTGCGTGTTTATTCTTTTATCCTACCGGCTAGCTGCAGGAGTGCGTGTTTATTCTTTGGTTGTATTTTCACTGCCAAATGTAGGCAACTTTGTACTTATGGGAATGCCTACAGGCCTCTCTGAAACAGAGAATATTGTCTTGTGGCAATTCAATTGCAGTGGAATTCAAAAATAAAGGATGTTTTTCTTTGCACGCTGCATTACACTTCATAACTGGCCATCCTATCATACCAATCATTCCAGATAAAACATCCCATCCCTGGGACCTCTGTGCTAGTCCAGGTTCTGAGGTTAGTAAAAAGAGCAACTGGCGGTGCCTAAAATATTGCCACCCAGTGAATTGGCTTTTTATTTTTAGGATTCCAGCACCCAGAAACATGGTTGTTCTAATGCAAACTTCAACAAAAGATACAATGCACCATTTATTATTATGTATTTAATTGTTCATGATGATCATAACTATTCAAATTATCTGTTTATAAGTCCCTTCAAGGAAATAAATGTGTAGGGAAATGTATTAATTTATTAGATTTTTATGACATGCTAACACAATCTCAACATACTGCAGGACACACAAATGTTAGTGTAATTGATTTCCCAATGTACAGCACTGTGCAAAAGTATGCATAAAGCCACATAATGCCATATATTAGTGTATACAATATAGTATATACATATATATTTAAGCTATATGTAATTGAGAGGATTTTAATAAGCTTAATGCTTAAGTATTGTAAATAGACAATGTTACATAATCATAACACCTACAGGGCTAATTATACATCCCATCTGGTATCCATGCTGTTTACTTGATATGGGTCTCAATCACACAGATATCATCAAATGTTTTCTTCTATGTACAATATAAAATAAAACACCAGAACTTTGCTGTCAGTAGGATACTGGGAGTCATAATTCAACATCATTTGGAGGGTGCAGCTTGTGACTGCTAGATCCTTATTTTGTATATGATCTAAGAAGTTAAAGCTTAATGAGGTGAGTAAAAAGGCTACAATACTCTTCAAACTTGTGGTATTCACAGGTGGATGGTTATTCCAACAATGAACAATGAAGGGGAAAACATTCTTTACGTCCTTGTTTTGTGACAAAAAGTCACGCAATTTCCCTTCCTGTCTCTAATTTGCATATGCAAATTATGATTCGAATTCGGATCTGCCGGGCAGAAGGATTTGGCCAAATCCTGCTGAAAAATGCAGAATCCTGGCCGAATCCTGGATTCGGTGCATCCCTAGTTCTGGCCCTGTTCCTGCCCATAATTTTACTGGCTAGGCCAGTGAAATACCAGGCAACGTTAGATAAGGCTGTGCTTTCCACAAGGTATGTGCTACTCTTAGAACGCTCTATTTGGCTTCAATTGCTCATTTAGTTGCTGGGACTTTCTGTGCAGGGTGAGGGTGAGCCTTCAGGAATAGGTGAAGTTAATGAGACCTGAAAAAAAACTAGTTATACAAGCATGCCTGCAAATAAAATTGCATGCTTCAGGTCAAAGGTAATTTCTCTGGCAGAAAAAAACAACTTTTCTATGGTGAGGAAGAAAGATTAATAAAAGTTGCCCTTTAATAGAAGTCATAGAAAAGCAGAGTTAATTTCAAGAAACGAACAATTAGTTGAATATATCCAGCCGGCTAGATGTTAAGTAACTGTCGTACTTGTGTAAAGTAGACCTTGTTTACTTCCAATTCAAAGTCCCTACTAAAAATTCTGTTACTCTTGTGAGTTGTGGCCAGTGTATCAGTCCTGGTGGAAGCACTTCATTCTACTGTAACTCCTACCCTCACATATAGCAGACACACTGGGATCCTGTTGTGCAAAGTAAATGAGGTAGGGCATGGATTCCTCCTGGATTCATCTTGGCATGGATTCCAATTCGATTCAGATTCGAGTTTGCTGGTCGATCCTATTCACCGGGTACCAAAAATTTAATTTTTTTAATAAATAGCAGTTGGTTACATTTCGAATTTATGGGAGTTCATGGGAGTTTAAAATAACTCCCATGAACTCGAAATTCATCCCTTGATAAATCTACCCCTAAAAGCTAATTTAAAGCGATTAATCATTTGGGAAAACAGACATTGTTTTGCAGGTATTAAATGTGACCCGTTCCAAGGATACATGGGCACAACCTTCACATACATAACTGTATATAGAAAAGGTGTTGGTATTTTTCGATAAAAAGAAGCCGACATCTGATAAACTTCTCTTGGGTATGATATTGCTAGTCAGCGAGTCAACAGTTAAATGATATAGCTGAATTAGATTAAATGTTTATAGTATTTTTTTTATACCTCACTGAACAGTTTACATGTGCAGCACCCTCACTATTTAGAGCAGCTTGTGGAACCCACTTGTTTCAGTCCTTGCCATATTTCTGTCCTTAAGGGAAGTGATTTTCTAAGCCTAAAGCAAGTGTAGTGAAGATATAAAAAGCAATTTAATAATGGAGGCAAGGCTGCATTCAGAGACATTTCATCTTATACTGCAATTTATAATGTGAACACTTTGCACTTTGCATTAACTATTGACTGTGCCGTTGCAAGGAGAACATGTTGAATTTTGTAAACGCTTTAGAATTGGGTTAGGCTCGTAATGTTGCAACACTGAATAACATTTTCATCATGAAGATATTTTTTTTTCTTTTAATTGGATTTCATTTTTGTGCATGGACAAAAAAATGGAAAACATTGGTTTAGAGTTAAATCAAAAAAATCCATGATTGTGATGATGCTCACTCAGGATTTCATTATCACAAGAGCTCCGTTTATTTTGCAATATTTTCTCAGTGTATGCTAGAGCTGGGCCAAAAGCTTCTGGCACCCAAAGCAAGCCTCAACATCACTGTTACCCTCCCCACAATATCCACCTTCACTTCTCTGCACTTGCCACCTTCCTCATCTGCCCACTCAGTAGTGCAGTCCTGGATACACAGGGCTGGAGTTAGACAAAGCAGTCAATTTTTTGACGCCAGCGAAATTCAACACGAATTCGCGCCTGCTGCGAATAGATTTTTAAGTAAATATTGCAGTAAGTAAATGTAGTAAAATAAGTAATTAAGTAAATTATTAAGTAAAAAATTAAGTAAATATTTAAGTAAATATTGTTATTTATCAAAGGACTGTTGCCCTGCATGGGTAACATTGGTGTATTTGCTTTGGAAACACTACTATAGTTTATATAAACAAGCTGCTGTCCTGGGGCAGCCATTCAAGCACAGGATACACAGTAGATAGCAGATACGTTCTGAAGAATCCTATTGTACACAACATGGCTTATCTGTTATCTGCTGTGTATCCTGTGCCTTTTCTCCTTTTTTTTTTGAATAGCTGCCCCCATTGCTACACAGCAGCTGTTTTATATAAACTATAGTAGTGTTTCTGAAGCCATTCTGTAAAACAGAAAAAGTAAATTTAAAGGTGAACCACTCCTTTAACATTTCAGCATCAGATGGGTACAAGAAGAGTTTGTATTGCTAGTGCAGAGAGCATAATAGCAAAATTGGAATTTCGGGTCTTAAAGTTACTAGGAGTGGCTTTTTGTTGCCCTACTAACCCACAAGAGAATCTCAAATTGCCTCATGACAGCAGCAGCCCTGACAAAGCTGTATAAAATACTCACACACAAATGAGAACCTTTAAAGTATAAAAAATTACACCATGGGATTATCTATGCTGTTATCCTGTCTGGCCATGTCACATCCAATGCTCAGACTGCCAGACATCAATAGCCAAGCATAAAAATGCCCACTGGACCCATGATTACCATTATTGGTATAGCTATATTTATTGCTACCACAGTACCACTCTTCACATCATTGTATATTTATCAAATTGTACAAAATAAAATAATTCTTCTCTACAAATTCTCTAAAAATGCTCATATATATATATATATATATATATATATATATATATATATATATATATGTATAACACAAGAGCCATACATATCCTGTATAAACAGTGCTTAGTGATGTCATGAGTTATAATCATAGCTTACATGTCACATGACTCACTGAAACTTGTGTATTATAATAAATTATGTATCCCCTGTTGCAAAATATAAGGATATTAGAAGGCACCAAGACCTGTATAAATACACTTGGTATTCGGCTTTGTGCTTTTAAATGGTCAAAATGACGCCCTAATGGGTGAAAAAATTTGTCTGTGTCCAAAATTTATTGTGCAATTTGACGTGCATCAAAAAAATGTTGTCACCCATAGGCTTCAATGCATTTCTGCAAATTTTTGCAGTTTCCCAATTTTTTTACCGTAGCGAAACAGGTCAGATTCACCCATCACTAGTCATGGAACTCCTCGGTAACTTATAATATCTTTATATTTTACAATAGGGGGTACTTTATTCATTTTACATTGTAAGCTTAAGGGATCCACAACAGACACTTTCTTCACTTTTAGGCAGTTTATTTACACAAACGGGTGTCAGCATATATAACATAAATCATAGATAAAAATCCTGCCAACACATTTCACACATTTGATGAGTTCCCTCACTAAACTGGGTCCCTTGTGGACTACCAGTAAAAACAGGGGTCACCCCTGTACTCATGATCTTCTTGGGAGGATTGCTCAGCCTACTGGCTTTTCATCAATGTCTCACTCAGACTCTGTCACTTGGTCACAACTCCCTCTGCTCCTGCAGTTGCAGGCAGCACCCCTAACCCCTCTGGAAGTTCCTTAAACAGGCAGGTAAACTCTTTTCTCTGTGCTCTGCTCTGAGAGAACATCCTAATAGTCTCACTAGAATTAATACTTTTTTCTGTGGACAGTGGCGGAACTACCGGGGGAGCAGGGGGTGCGGGGCCCGGCTGCGTGTCACGCACCAGGGCCCGCCCCCTTCAACGAACGCTAATGTCTGTGGAAAGTGAGCTCCAATATGCGAGATGGACTTACAGAATGGAGTAACTGGCCTGCTTGTTCCTCCCAAAATACTCCAGCTTCCAGGACCTGACAGCTGAAGTCTTTGAACAGAGAAACCATTCTCTGTTAACAACACTTTTCCTGGAACTTACTTGTCCTTCTATAGAGAACTTAAATAGAAAAAACACCCTTTACCCTTTTAAACATTTCCTTAGTCACTCATATACATACTTTATAAATATATACTGTATAATTCTCTCCATTAGAAGTGGCCTGAATTGATACATGCAGATTATTCTAGGGATGCACCGAATCCACTATTTTAGATTTGGCCGAACCCCCGAATACCGAACCGAATCCGAACCCTAATTTCCATAGGCAAATTAGGGGTGGGAAGGGGAAAACAATTTTTAATTCCTTGTTTTATGACAAAAAGTCACGAGAATTCCCTCCTGCCCCTAATTTGCCTATGCAAATTAGTATTCGGATTCGGTTCGGCCGGGCAGAAGGATTCGGCCGAATCCTGCTGAAAAAGGCCGAATCCTGGCCGAATCCCGAACCGAATCCTGGATTCGGTGCCTCCCTAGATTATTCATTCATAACCATATGTTGTGACTTTTTGGGGGTTAATTACTAGTCCTCGAATTTATCTGGCAGGGGTTTTTGGGGCAAAAACTCGAATTTTTAGTGGAAAAAAAACCTTGAATTTTTTGAGATTTAATATATCCCGATGCTGCAAAAAGTCTGAATCCAAAAATCTGCCATCTCAGACCTGTCGAGGTCCTGTATAAGTCAATCGGAGAAGCACCTATCACAATTTGAAGTTTTTGTGGTCTGCACTGTGTTTAGCCCGGAAATCCGACTTTTTCTGAGTTTTTAGACAAAAACTCAAAGATCGAGTGATTCTGGAAAAAAGCCAGAACAAACTGAGTGATTCGGGTTTTCAGTTGTTTTTATTGGGTTTTTACCCAATCTGATTAATTTTAGTTATTTTATCAATAAATGAGGTAAATGAGATAAATTTGGATTTTAATAAATAACCCCTTTAGTGTTTATGTTCCTATTTATAGTCCAGAACTTGGTCAGAAGTAGAAATATATGAAAATATAAGGGATCCTTTACGATGTGAAAGAACGTGTTCAAAGACAAAAAAGTGTGCATTCCACTATGGTTTTATGTTAGATGAATTGCCACAAGTCTCGGTGCTCCATTTCTGTGTACAAAGACCTGTGCCCCCCCATGATTACAGCACTGCCTGCATATGGCAGCGGACAATATTCAAATGTTCACCCTTTGGCTCCCAACTGAGCTTCCCATGCTTCCAGCACAAAGCTTCCCCCATCCACCCACTGCTTGGAGGAGATCCACCTAACTAGCTCTGTAGTGTGGGAGCATTGTATCCACTTCCTGTTCCAATGTGAATCCCTGCCCCCTCTGGATCACTGAGATTTGCTTTCCCTCTGACCATCTTGTCAGACAGAGAAGTATTAACTGAGAAGCTCACCTACTATTGGTGCTGGTCCCAGTTAGTACTAGACAGAGATGCAAACCTGCCTCACGATATCACATACAGGTAGGAGATTACAAATGACAAATAGAGTGGATTTGTCATAGCTGCCCTGTGGAAGAGAGGCTCTGGAGAGACTCGAGCCTTTGGCAAGGCCTAAAATATGAATGTGTCCCAATCTTACCTGAGGGACTAGCTCATTATGCACATCGTGTATAGCGATTTGCGAATCTGTGAATTTGCAAAACTGCAAAAAGTTAGCTACACACATTGAAAAAAAAAAAATTTTGACGCGAGCGACAATTTTTATACTCGAGACTATTTGGTCCAAATGCATTAAAGTGAATGGGCGTCTGAATAATTTTGAAGCGCAAAAATTTTTATGTGAGCAACAATTTTGACGCGCAGCAATTTTTTTCGACACACGGATTGTTCGCCAGCGTATTGTCGCTGCAGCTTTGCTAATTAATTAGTTGCAGCGAAACGTGGAAATTCACCACAAATTTGTATCTGGTGCATTTATTTGCCCATCACTAATCGTGTGCCCTGACATGGCCGCCCTCTTGTGGAGGAAACAATTTTTTGGTATAGCAGCCATTTAAGTAAGCCAGATACAAAAGGGGGAATGTAATATGCTTTGTTAGCACAAAAAGCTTTCACAGAGGGGCAAATTTACTTATCTCCAAAGTTGCGCCAGCGTTGACTTCGCCGGACTTCGCCAGGCGTAAATTCGACAGGGCTGCGCAAATTCAGAAAGATCCGAAGTTGTGCACAAGTTACTAATCGCTTGCGAAGTTGCGCTAGCGATGTTACAATCATCGGTTTGACATTATGCGATTAGCGATAGCAAATTTGCATATGGCGTGCAGTTAAAGTACAATGGCCGTATATGCAGCAACAAACACATTACACTACACAAGGCCCACAGTATAGTTTAGGTGTCATATGTTATCAAATGTAGGGGGGAAGGAGGGTACCCTAAAAAAAATTTCAGCCTATCACCCTATAAATAGTAAAAGACGCCAGCGTTTTTTTGGGCCATCCCTATCTACTCTAATGCACTTCACCTGGTCTGAGGTGGCGAAGTAAAGTCTGGCGCAAGAGGTAACGTTCACGAAAATCTGCAACTTAGTGAATTAGCGTATTTACTTCCCTTTGCCAGAGCGCAACTTCGCCTGGTGTAAGAGTGCGAAGTAGCGCTACAGTAGGTCCACTTCGCTAGTGAATTATGCCAGCACCCGTTAGTAAATCGGCGAAGTGGAAAAATGACGTCACGCTGGCAAATTTACACTAGCGTTAGCCACTTTGCCCTTTAGTAAATTTGCCCCAAAGATGCTTGTGAATATTAGTGACCATGTTTGTGCCATTTTTGACTAATTAAAGACCTCAACAAATTCCTCAAAAAGTTTACAACCAAATTTCTTTTTTTTGCCAACGTTCGCAGTTTGAGACACAAAATTTAACGAAACTACAGAGCAGGTGTTAAAAGTTTGCAATGTGCAATTGAGATTCGCAATGCAATAAAAGCCTAACAAAAAATATTAAATTGCAACAGGCGAAATTTTATTCACAAAGTTTTGATCTTTGCGAATTTTATTACATTTCCCCCACAGAATCTTATAAATACATCAAATATATATTTTAACTGCATTAGGTTATAGGTATTTGTTAATTACAAAGTTAAATAGATAGGCTATGCAAAATAAAAAAATGTTTCTAATATATTTAGTTAGCCAAAAATGTAATGTATAAAGGCTGGAGTAACTGGATGTCTAACATAATAGCCAGAACACTACTTCCTGCTTTGCAGCTCTCTTGGTTTCCACTGATTGGTTACCAAGCAGTAACCAAACAGTTTCTTGAGGGGGTGAACATTTGGGTCATAACTGTTGCTTTTGAATCTGACCTGAATTCTAAGGATCAATTGCAAACTCACTGAATAGTGATGTCTCATGTGCCCCCCCCCCATTAAAGTCGCTGACTAACTCAGAGTTAGAGAGCTGAAAATTAGGAAACTGTGTTATTTTCTGTTATTTTAGACATCTGCTCACTTCAGCCATTATAGATAACATTTTGCCTAACTAATATAAACATATTTTGCTTACACCCTCTAAAATAGTGATTAGCCCTTTGCAATCCAGGGCCCTGAATTCTATTTGTGTACGAAAGATACTGGGAGAACTGGGATTTATAGTGCAGTGCCTCCACTTAGTGGGCACTGAGGAGCACACCTCAGGAGGATTCCACTAGGTAACAATACACAGTTTGAAGTAACAATATAACTTTGTATAAAAATAGATTTAGTAACTGTAAATACAAATCACACAATTAACTCTGCCCTGGGGATCCTGTATGGACTATCAAACCCCTGGCACAGTCTTCCAATGTCCCACTCCAGGTGGAGAAATGCAGATTAACACAGTTCAATTGTCCCTTCCTTAAGAGCTTCTATGTCCCCAGGTAAAACTACCTGCCCCAAGGCACCTTTGCCTTTTGGATTTGGTAGCTGCTCCCATGTGGCAGGTACATAATTAAGACCTGTCCTTACACTGGGGACACACAAAGGTTACAACAGGCATCCAACAGCTTAACTGGATTCAGGGTAACTTCTCCCTCTGGACCGGAGACTCAGAACTATACACACAGACAGTCTCTCTCTGTTACTGCAGCTCCTTTACTCACAAGCTGTACTGTCACCCTCCACAGGCTGGCTGCTGCAGCAGGGGCTCCTTTATCAGCTCTGTCTGTAACCCTGTGCATTTGGCTCCAAAGCAAGGTGCTCTCCTTGCTCCTCCTCCTCCCACAGGGATGCACTGGAGTACCCAACCAATCGAATGGCTCTCCAGCCTGTAACCAGGCTGGATGATGTCACAGACAGAAAAACAGGGGAAAGACTTATCTGATCCCCTACACTAACTATTTATTTACCTAGTTTTTATTTTTACACTGAATTGTTCCTTTAAGGTGCAATTTCAAAATTTCAGTGTGTAAATAAATTAATAAATAACATTACAGTATGCTGATTTTTGATGCTGAAGACGGGTGTGGTCATTTACAAAGTAAAGGGCAGGGTGCAAAAAAACTAGCACATTTCGACATGGACGCAGGTCATTACACTCCAGAATAGAGCACTGATGGTATAATGTGAGTTGAGTACTTAAAGTAAATGTTTAAAAAAAAAAAAACTGAGGTCCCTAACATTCCAGATAACATATTCTGTATCTGTACAAACAATTTTCTTAGTCAAACTCCATAATGTTAATTATATATATATATAGTGAATAAAGTACCCCCTTTTGTAAATTATAAGGATTTTATAAGTTACCAAGGAGTTTCATGGTCGTGGAACTCCAAGGTAACTCTGAGGTAACTTATAAAATCATGGAACTCCGAGGTAATTTATAAAATCCATATATATATATATATATATATATATATATATATATATATATATATATATATATATATAGATAGATAGATAGATAGATAGATATATAGATATATATATATATATATATATATATATATATATATATGGATTTTATAAATTACCTCGGAGTTCCATGATTTTATAAGTTATATATATATATATACCCTTCCCAACTATAGTCAGGTGATCCCACTGGTGTCTAATAAAAGGGCATTAAAGGGTAAAAGGGTAAGGCATTTTTCAGTAGCAGTATGCACAAAATGTCTCTGTCTTAAATATATTGATAATGAATTGAGTGCAGAGGACTCTTGTGTGTATGTATATATATATATATATATATATATATATATATATATATATATTGTTTTTTTGGTCCCCAAGTTCAGAAACTGTAAGCTGCACAGAGCATTTGCTGTGAATTGGCCTCCTTCTGCTCTGAACTTCTGCTGCCCATTGTTGCAGGTAGAAAAAAAAAGTATCCCTTCTCCTCTACTCCTGTTAATAATACAGACCCGGAAGTGACCTCACACCTCTTAACTCACCTTACTGTCCCCACTTAACTTCCCCCCTTTGCCTTCTAGTCATGCCTTTCTTCCACCCATGCAGGCTCCGGTGTTACTTTACTGCTAAAAGGCTGTGGATGCCTTGGACTTGTACAGATGCCCAAACATTATGTAAAATATTTCTGCCCTACGTCTCAAGATCTTGGTCTCATATAAAGCATGTGGAAGTGGAGAGGAACAAAATAAATTTCCGGTATTACAGTAAAACAGTTTCAGGATTCAAAACTATTGCTTCCCACCTGAGAGGATGCACTTTTACAGAAATGGAGGGATGTCCTGTCACTCACTTTCATAACAAATTATGGTATTAGGAAAAAGATTTAAAAGGAGTACTATCTCCTTTATATAAGCATTCTTATTAATATTCAAACTGGTGAAGACAGACAGAAGACAGTCATCCATGACTTAAAAAGGTGTTTTGAGCTTCACTAGTTTTAAATGTGTAGTCCTTCAGTTCCTTGGAACCCAACATTCCATAATAGCTTTTAGCCTGTGAGGAATGCTGGAACGTATTATTCATAACAGCTGGAGGGACATGTTTAATACTTCTGCTTTAACCTATATTACATAGTAGAGCATTATGAAGACTATTATTCTGATGAACACTCAAGATTTTGCTAAAATGCTCTGTTTTAATTTACTCGCTGGTAGTTATGTATCAGGTTCAGTAGGAGTCATGTGCTTAATCATAATATTGAGAGTGTGCCAACAAAATTTCTATTTGAGAATCCTGATTTGTTCAAGGAAAAAATATTTCCAGCTCTTCTGTAATTACTTACATGGAAATGTATTTTATAAGTAGTATTTGCATCCACTTCATTTTTTTTTTATAAATGCTTCATGAAAATAGTGGTTTAACACAATTGCTTTAGACTTGCTATCAGAATAGCATTTGCTAAATTTAAACTCACAGTTACGTAGTGGATGGTATTTTAAGATATGTGGTGCACAATGAACCGCTATACCACAGTTACTTTGGGACACAGTAGACATTAACAATAGAAAATATTTTAAAAGAGGGGCATACATTAGGGATGGGCGGCTAAATTTTTTTGATGCGCGTCTTTTTTTTTTTGGACGCACAACGCCATACAAGTCTATGGGTGTCATTTTTGCGGCGAAACAAGGTGAAAAAATTCGCCCATCCCTACCAAACATTAATATAATGCAGAATACAGGTAGAGGCTCTATTATACAGAGAGCCCAGACAACTAAAGCAGTAGAATTCTGCACTGAAATCCATTTCTCAAAAGAGCAAACAGATTTTTTTATATTCAATTTTGAAATCTGACATGGGGCTAGACATATTGTCAATTTCCCAGTTGCCCAGTCATGTGACTTGTGCCTTCACTTTAGGAGAGAAATGCTTTCTGGCTGCTATTTTTCCCTCTCTATGTAACTGAATGTGTCTTAGTGGGACATGGGTTTTTACTATTGAGTGTTGTTCTTAGATCTACCAGGCAGCTGTTATCTTGTGTTAGGGAGCTGTTATCTGGTTACCTTCCCATTGTTGTTTTGTTTGGCTGCTGGGGGGGGAAAGGGAGGGGGGTGATATCACTCCAACTTGCAGTACAGCAGTAAAGAGTGATTGAAGTTTATCAGAGTACAAGTCACATGACTTGGGGCAGCTGGGAAATTGACAATATGTCTAGCCCCATGTCAGATTTCAAAAATCTGTTTGCTCTTTTGAGAAATGGATTTCAGTGCAGAATTCTGCTGGAGCAGCACTATTAACTGATTCATTTTGAAAATGTTTTTTATCCCATGACAGTATCCCTTAAGTTTCAAGGGGTACTTAGATAGTTCCACCCTGGGTTTCCCCAGAGGAAACAACTTTTATGCGTGCAACTATTTTGGACGCAGCAGATTATCACCAAAGTTTTGCAAAATTATTCACTGATGGTGAAATGCGGAAATTCAACACAAATTTGTGCCTCCCGAATTTATTCGCCCATCACTAATTGCAAGGGCTCACCCCCTGGAAGTTAAGGTCTCATTCAGGGCACATTGTTGATGTGAGAATCCCTGGTGGTCTAGCGGTGGTGTGGCAGGGACGCCTGCCATTACCTTCTTCTGCTGGCAAATGACACGTGCACCGTGACGTTTCCGGGTTTGACGCAGCGCCACTGATGACATCATCACGAATAGGTGCGAAATTCAAATATTTAAAGGGCTTGCAACCACTGGCTTATTGCCAAACGTAGGTCTATTTTTTGTAGTTCCTGGGTGCGTTTCTAGTGTGTATCTTCCATGTTTGCCCTTGCATGTCCCGGTTCCTGCCTTGGCTGCTGCCAGTCCTGACCCTAGCCTGTACTTTGACCATTCTCTCGGATTCTGTCTTGAACCCGCTACTTTGGTATTCTGACCCCACCTGTGACCCCCGACTATGCTTTGTCTCTTGATTCTGTACTGCACTGCCTGATTTGATTCTGACCCGGCCTGTGACCCCAAATACATCTTGTCTCTCGATTTTGTACTGCACTGCCTGATTTGGTTCTGACACGGCCAGTCCTATGACCACGCTTCTAATCTCCATTCCTGTTGCATGTAAGGTTCCCTTTCTCTCCCAGAACTCTCTCCTTGGTCCTCTCACATTAAGACCTGGCGGCATCCCGAAGTGAAAGGAGGTTGTTATAGGCAGAACAGTGAGCTGTGACCAGGACATTAGGGTTTGTTCTGGATTTGGGAAACCTAACTTCACAGTTGGGGTTAACCTCATAGTTAGAGCAACGGTGCCACTCAGTTAACTACAGGCTGACGTGTGTATATATATATATATATATATATATATATATATACTCCTACCATTTTTACACACACGCTTCTCTTTGTGTGCTCATTATTGTTTTTTCTCCGACTTCTTTTTTACTATTTCTTCCTATGACAATGTGAGTATTAGCATGAAGGTCAGCAGTGAAAGAGTATGTATAATTGGGTAAATAATAGTTAGGAGGAGGCTAGGCTTAATATGATGTTCAAACCCCCCACTTATGCTTATTATCTTCCTCGCTAAAGTCTAAATGGCCTCTATTGTAGTCATTTTAGATTATTGCCAATTATACCATTTCCAAATGTTTTCCATTCTTTACCCATTGTTCTCAGTTGCATGCAGTACATATTTATATATTTCTTTAAATTACATCTTAGTTCAGACTTCTAAAATTGAACAGTACAATCAAAATATACTTTATCCATCATTAGGAGCTATAGAAATATACATTTTCTTTCCAGTAGCTTCACAGGGAAAGATATCTTTCTATTATGTTTTATTATTAAAAAGAGGTAAATAAAAATAAAGAAAATCAAGTCAGTGAGGGACAGAGGTCCTCAAATAATCATTGTAAAATTATGCAGTAATATAGGGACAATATAAACTTGATGCTTTATTTTGGTTATTCTTTTTTCTTTCCCAAAACAAATATTACTTTTTAGAAAACTAAACTATAGTAGAGTTAATGTAGTTAGTACAGGTATGGGATCAGTTATTTGAAAACCTGTTATCCAGATAGCTCCCTTTTTCTCTTTAATAATAAAACAGTACCATTTACTTGATTCCAAATATGATATAATAGTATCTATATATATATATATATATATATATATATATATATATATATATATATATATATATATATATATATATATATATATATATATATATTTATATACTATGATATAAGTTTTAGTAGTCTTCCAAATTATGGAAAGACTTCTTATCTGGAAAATCCCAGGTTCCAAGCATTCTGGTTAACAGGTCCCATACCTGTAGTGCAAAAAGGGGTTTGAACCTTTTTATTTTAATAACACCTTGACATCCAAAAGCTTGACAGGCCTGCCAGTGGTTAACAACAATGGTATGCATTTATAAATATGCTTGATGTATATTTAGACTGGTAAGGACTTTCTTTTCCTTTCCTCTGATGATTGAGTGTATGAGCTTGCTTGTGTGTCCATTTATGTAGGTTGGCAGGCTTTGCTGTTTACTGAAATGTTTAAATAAATAGATTTTAAATATAGCATTATAGTTTTTATATGTTACATTAAAGGACAAGTAATATTTATATATGTATTATGTATTTATATATGTATTTACATAGTGCCACTTTATCATTAGAACAATACATTAATAGAGGTCAATACAAAAATAAAATATAAATCAACTCAAACTACAGTTATATCCAAGACTGAGTGATAGATATTAAAGAGACAAATGATAATCGTGTACGCTATCTGATGGATAGATAGGGGCAGATTTATCAAAGAGTGAAATTGGAAAAACAATTTGGATTATTTGATAAACTAGAGTCTATGGGAAACTGTCTCTCTTTAATTTGGAGCTTTCTCAATAAGAGATCCCATATTTTGTAGTAGTGCCATATGTACCAAACATCAGTGAGGTGTAGCCTGCCCCTGCCCAAATAAACCTGCCCCATATAAGAGGATGGCCATTTTTCTATTGTTCCAATCATCTGGTAAGACAGCTCAAGCTAACTCCACTACAAAATAAACATTTTCTGACTTTTGTATCTCCACATTTAACCTTGATAGTAATTTAGTCTATCATAGCCTATATTATGGGTCAGATAGGTATTGAGATTTATATGCCTATTCTAATTTTAAAAAGCACCGAGCAGAAGACTAGGAGAATCCCTAAAATAATGTGCCATATTTTTCCCAAATGCCTTACTTTTCTAATCATAAATGACTGTGTATGAGGCAATTATGTTTTATTTCAACTAATTTTAATGAAGTAGCAGTCTTTCAGGGTGCAGGGGGAAACCAGAAGGCAATTTGCCTACAAAAGAGCAAATCAATAGTGATGGGCGAATTTGCGCCGTTTCACTTCGCCGAAAAATTAGCGAATTTTGCGCGAAATTCGCGAAACGGCGAAAAATTCGCGAAACGGCGCCGGCGTCTCGTTTTTTGACGCCGGCGCCCGTTTTTGATGCCGGTGCCCGTTTTTTCGACGCCGGCACCCGTTTTTGACGCCAGCGTCCGTTTTTTCGAAAAAAAATTTTGACGCCGGCGAATTTTTTCCGCGAATTTTTGCGGGCGTTTCGAGAAATTATTCGCCTGCCGCGAATCGCGCAAATTAGCCGCGAATTCACGCCTGGCGAATAAATTCGCCCATCACTACAAATCAACAGTCCTACTATAGATGCAGAAATGGTCAACACTGACTTTCTGCTTCTTGCTGTGCCTACTAGAATATTCACAATCTGGTGCACACTGATGACCCTCTAAGTGTCTTGGCTTTTTGGGCTGTGCTCTCAGAGTTCACTGCGTAACAGGATTTTCTAGCATTTTCTAGCAGAGCATAGAGCTTGGCTTTGGATTCCAGGGAATTCATAGAAAATTATTACATGTAAAGAGGTGGATGTACTAAGCAGTTACAAACAATTGGGGCTGTTGCAGAGCTAAATCATTTTATACTGGAGTGTCATGCTCTATCCAGTACTATGCTTTAATACTGCCATTGGAGATGCTATTACTATTTTAATAAGATAAGATAAGAAAATTGTTGAGCACTTGGGTTTCTGTCTGATATTATTTTATATAATTTTTGAGCAAAGATGGATATATATATCATATGATTAGGAAAAGTAAAATATACACCATCTTTTCACAAATTTTCATCACCTCACCTTGAATTCTTTTAAGTTATGTGTAAGCTTACTTGATATAATGGATGAGGTCATTTAAAAAATATAGTATGTAATGTAAGTGAGCAGGCAAGTTAATTGAGTCACAAACTGCTTCTGTTCCTAAAAAACACAAATATGACTGGTTATACTAATGGACCATTTTCTGGGATTTTAACTTACCTGAAAATAGTTTTTTTTTCCTGGAAAAGTGATGAACACCATTGTAGACAATCGAATAAATTGTTGCACATGTAGGGGCCCATTTACTTAGCTCGAGTGAAGGAATAGAATAAAAAAAACTTCAAATTTTGAATGTTTTCTTTTGGTTACTTCGACCATCGAATTGGCTACTTCGACTACGACTACGACTTTGACTTCGAATCGAACGATTCAAACTAAAAATCGTTCGAATATTCGACCATTTGATAATCAAAGTACTGTCTCTTTAAAAAAAAACTTCGACCCCCTACTTCACAACTAAAACCTACCGAACCTCAATGTTAGCCTATGGGGAAGGTCCCCATAGGCTTTCTAAGGTTTTTTTGGTCGTAGAAAAATCGTTCGATCGATTGATTAAAATCCTTAGAATTGTTCAATTTGAACGATTTTTCGTTCGATCAAACTAATTGCGGTAAATCCTTCGACTTCGATATTCGATTAACCCTCGATATTCGACCCTATGTTAATCTGCCCCGTAGTTTCAGTTCAAAAAACAGTACAATGTCCACAGACTGTTTTTTTCCCTTGGTGAAATAGGGAAAATATGGAAACTGTCTGCTGTACATTAACCTTTTTCAACAGATTCCTTTTATAATTTAATATAAAAGCATTTAGTCATAACCTTTCAGGGCCAAATTCAAGTGAACTGTTCCCACATTTATATGAAAATGATGTAAAGCCTTGTGACTTTTGGACCTGTGCAATTTTGGATTTAAAAAGCTTTTTGCGCTGAGTGTTCCGGGTTATACTTTTCCAGTTATCAGATTTGCATATAGGCTGTCTGGCTTGAACAGGTCTTCATCTATAAATTTTGTTGTAGACTCCCTATCCTATATTCTCAGTCAAACCTAAATATTGATGTTTCCAACATTTCATCTTTGACTACATTTATCTGTAATTTAGTGCCATTTGCCAACTAGTTTTGGTGCATGATCTTGCAAGTTAAGTCGAAGAAGAACCTTAGTTCTTGTCAGTTCAAGGGGAAGAACGCAGATACCAAAAAAGCAAGACTGATGGTTAGTCTGCCATATGAGTTGGGTATCTGTTTAGGTTTTTTCACAATCTGTTATGAGCTTAGTCATCCTAGTACATGAAGCCAATAGCATATGTAACTGTTAAAAATGATAACATACAGTATTGCAGACTCTTTTACTGTAACACTAATTTTATAAGGTTTTATATTCTTCAGCTTCTATGTAGAAGCAAAGTAGTGCCTTCAGTGTTCAATTTAAGTATTAAATGTGTATCAAACTATGTCCATTACTGCTTTGCATGTGAATATCAAAGAAGAGCCTTCATTCATATTGTGTAAGGCTTCCAGCAATGTCGAATGATAGCCAGAAAGTACATTTTATGTAATGAAATTAAAATCTCCATGGAAAGTTATCTGAAAAACATACTCCAAGGGTATGATTTGCTAAAGCCATGAAAGCAATAACAAACAAATACTGCTATTATATTTTTTTTTAAAAAAACTCCTGATTTATCAAGTCATGCAGTTATTATGAACCAGGGACTAACTTAACAACAGGCACACAATTTATTATTTATTTCCAAATGTGAAATTACAAATTAAATTCATCCATTTTTAACTACAGTGTGAAACAGTTTCCTTTCAATTTCCAAATTAAATCAAGTCGGTTATTCTAACAAATATTTTTGTCATGTATTAAACTAATTAATCAAATCATTATCATTACAGTAACCATTTTCTAATATTTCTTTTCCAATATAACATGAAAAATTACCTTGTTATAGGTTATGAAAAACATTTGCTTAAGCACATGGGAAACATGCCTAGTTTTAATATAGCTGCTAGCAACACTTGATTCATGGACATATTAATCAACTCTTTTGTCCTGAACACCATTTGCACGCTACTTTACTTAATCATACAGAATCTGCATGTCCTATGTGATATACCATTTAAATATTTGATCTATAGGAACAAAATTATATTGAAAATGCATTTTAGAGGAAGAATATTTCTGAGGAAGGTAATCAAATTTAACATTGATAGCAATGTTGTGAAGACAATTGTTATTTACAAATATAAGAAGTAATTCATATTGACTACAAGCTACGCTGTTACAAAGAAAATCACTCTCTTCTGTAAATGTGAATATAGTTATAAACCAGGTTATATGTGAACAATGGCTTCCATGTTGCCATTTCTTTCCAAACAAGGTGACTGGACAGATCCTTAGGTAGACAGAGGGAGGGCTCCAATCCCATAGGATGAAGAGGAAAGCTAGGGGCACATAATGATAGTGATATCAGATGTTTTTGCATTTTTTTCTAGGCACACCAGAGGAGCAGACGAATGAGATAATTACAGTATATTTAATATGTTTGATAAATGCAATACAAAGTACCTACTGTACTTTACTGACTGATATCTTTCCTAAAAACTCTCCCAATATAAAAGAAGGTCATTTTATGAAAAAAATATTTATTTTACCCCTTTTACTTGCAAGAATAATATCAAACTATATTTTCTAGGTTACCTAACTTCCAGAAATCTATAAAAGAAGGATTGATCAATGCACTTTCCCTGGTCCTCTGTCTTATTAGTATTTAGTATCTGTACAAGTGCATATATTTTCAAAAACAGGGTTTTTAGTTATACAACGATGATAATAACATGGTCAAGCCATCATACCATTCAAAGTAAACCCCATATGCAGGCCATTCCACTTGCATGCATGGAGGTAGTGTCTCAATCTGAGATAAGTGTAAAGCTGCGAATTCGGTAACTCATATTCGACAAAATCCACAAAGCATTCCCTAACTCTCCCAACACTTGTTGGAGATGCCAACGGGCAGCAGGAACCTTCTTTCATATATGGTGGGCATGCCTCATAGCACTGGAATATTGGAGGAGAGTTAATATTCTTCTAAATGACATTACTGGTGACCTAACTGTCCTCAACCCAGCAATGGCCCTCTTAGGCTATGAGACGGTGCTACGAGACACAGCAACACAGGGGAATATTACAAGACTTCTACTGGCCAGCAGAAGCTTATTGGCAAGGCATTGGAAACAATCCAGCCTCCCGCAGCTTGCACATATACAAGCTGAACTCAACAGAATGGACCTATATGAACGTACCTTTTTCTCCTAAAACTTACTTAAGAGAAAGGGCCCCCCTAATGCTAATTGGCTGTGACATAGGTCTCCGCAGTCTCCAGTACCCTTCCTCAGTCTCCTTCCTCCCCTCTCTTTTCTTTTCTTCATCCCGTTTATGCCTTCTTCTACTGCATAATAATTGTAAATTGCAAAAATTGTTAAAAAAAAAACAAAAAAAAAAACAAAGTAAACCCCATATGGTGGACCTAGCTATTTCCTCCATGCCTGGTAGCATTTCTTAAAAAAAGTAGCATGATTAAAATATTAAACACCCAGTCTTTTTAAGATATTTTTTGGAATTACAACTATAAAGAGGATTTGCTCTTCCCAAATAGGAGTAAAAAAAAAAAATCTCCATGGAAAGTTATCTGAAAAACATACTCCTAGCATCTGCATATGCTACATTGCATTTCTGCTATGGTTCCACCTAAAGATACATAAACAAATACAAAAAAAAAAAAAAAATCCCATTCTAAACTTTTATCAAGAAACACTGAACAATCTGAACTATTCTGAGACCTTTAAAAAAAATTATACAGTTTGTCACCAAATGTTTCTTTTAAATTTTTATTTTTGTCCATTCCTGCAAGAATTTTGATTGGCAATCAATTTCTTCCGTAATGGTTACACTTGATGATTATTTGGGCTTGTTATTTTCCTTGTGGATTTAATTGAAGCCAGAAACTACTAAAAATCTTTAGAAAGTGATTTTAACATTTGTAACCAATGAGAGATCTTTAGAGTTGCTAGGGATAATATGCAATTAACCAAATTTTTCACAGTGGTTAACCATGTAACAGATGTTAGTGGTTTGCCATCTGTGAACAGTTTTGCAAATATGCAAATTAACATTTTTGGCTGGAATTCATGGAAATGCTTTATTAAAAAAAAAAAAAACTAAATTGCATGGATTTCGAGGATTGCCCAGCAACTTTAATTTATCTGAAATAAATAGCACTAGCTGTATGAACCTATGTATGTATGTATGTATAACTATATTTATAAAGTGCAACAAGGATGTACAATCTTACAATGCACAAAAGTCACAGGGAGGACATGCGTTATAATAGCATAAATAAGTATAAATAAATAAAGATTCCAAAGTTACATGTGGTAAGAGACACAAGTAAGGCGGCTATTATACAGTATACATTGGATAATTGAAACATTCTGAACTTGGTGGCTTGCAAGGCATCATTAAGCATTCTAAAAGATTATATTGTACAACAAATTCATCCTTTTGTACAGGTAACTGAAATTTTTGGGGAAAAATAAACACATGGATTTCTGGGAAGCACAAACACAAAGAAAATTTATTAATAGTAACCAAACGGAAAAGGTAGTGCAAAAAGTGGAGGTTATAAACACAAAGATGAAATTTTACCAAATAAAATTAACTATAATTTGAATCAACTTTACAATATGCACTCAACAGAAATGTCAATCATTTTAAAGTTATTAAAATATTCTGTTATCTGTATTACTGTTGCTGAATTAAAACAAAGTAAGACCCAGCTGATTATCATACCTAGGAAGAAGAATGAAAAACATTGTGGGAACAGAAGTCTCAGCTGGAGGAGAGCTGGTTTTTAATATAATGCGTTGAGTACAGAATTGATTTCAATAGTAACTAAAATTAAAAATAATTTTAAAAATCACTTATTTTTTTAATGTTTTTTATATGGATATACTATATCACAAAGTTGCTTAGATAAAATAAAAAAAGGGAGAGCATGCCTACTAACTGGAATTCCCTATTTATCAAAAGACTCAGGGCAAAATATGATTATATAATTTCACTAAAAATAACATTCATTGAGAACAAACAAGCATTTTTAGAAAACCAGGCCACGATTTTGGTGTAAAATAAAAGGGGGTAAAATGCAGTAAAACATAAAAAGCAGATATATAAAAGAGAGGTGTGACTAACATTATTTTAAAACCTTGCACATATACAAAACAAACTTTTTCTATACGTTTGTCTCAGACGGTTCACAATGCCCCTCCATAATACTTTATTAATTTAGGTTTTTTTCTCATTGAAATAAGAAACATTCTAAATATAATCAATAAACATTTCTTTAAAATCAAATTAAATAGTTTTTTCCCACTTTCATCTACCTTCCTCTTCAGACAATGATGTATTAGTGAAACGTTCATCAGAAAACCAATTTTCATGCAAATCCAAGAGTAACCTGATTTTATTCATAAAATTAGTTTAAATTCTGGGAAATTCAGGAACATGAGGTTCTACTGTAGTTCCTCTTTTAATGCTCAAATATGGTGTGCCATGGCCCATGGTATGACTTGTGTCATGTCAAAGCAAAGTTTCCCCCACTTGGAGTTTTGTTGAATTCCAAGTCTGTGAGCAATGTCAGAGAGCTTTACTCATAGCGTTCTTTTTTTTTTTTTTATACTATACATATATACAGTAATAAAAAAAAACACACACATCCACTCTCATCCAAGAATAAAAAAAAAAAACTATTGGGTTTCAATATCCCCTTGTTATACATTCAGAAATGGCTGGGTGCTAATCAGATTTGTTAGTACAGTTAGCAACTCACCACTATGTCCAAGATATTGTAGACTGTCTCAGTTAAAGATCTGTTCAGATCTTCCAGATATGTTAAAAATTATTCAAACCTTTGTTTATGGCTCACTCCACTGGAATAGAGAAATGATGCATATTTATTCCATGTAACTTCCACCATGTCACAAGATGTTGCATCTCAGCTACTGTGTTTTTCCTCTCTGCATACTTTTTTAATCCTTCACTCTCCAGTTCCAGCTTTAAAAATGAATGTTTCTCTGCCATGCTCAAACTGTGGAGGCCCTCACATAAGTGTATGGAACTGAAGGGAGTCACTCTTTACAAGAAAAGAATTGTCAAAAGAGAAAAGCGAGAAATTTAGTAAGGATAGAGATAAGGTAGTAAGGAAAAAAAACATGACATGTGCTACTACTGGGGAACAATGTGAAGGAAACATTGAAGCACAAATTAGTTCCTAGATAAGTCATTCTTTTTTTTCAGGAACTGTATAGCATAAAAAAACTACAAAACAAGTAGATATTTTTGGATCAAACAAAAAGAATAATTTAAGATACAGTGTGATCACCAATAATACAACAAATGTAGTGCCCATGCACATCACAATATGTAAGATGTACAACTAGGAAACATATCAGGTTAAGTGAATATATGTTTGGAATATGTTTGGAATATTATGTATAGTGTTAAATATTGATGATGGGTGAATTTATCCAATTTTTTGAAAAATTTGAAAAGCAGCAATAATTTGCGAAATGCATTTAACTCAATGGGCATTTTTTCACAGCGCCAAAAAACACATATTATGTTGGAAAACTTTAGAACAACCATAATTATTTTTTACATCTCTCCTTCTATACACATCTGAACTGTAAATTCCAGTTATTATTGTTAATCAAGCATTAAAGGTACCTCCCAATGAAGAAGCAATACTTGATATACTAAAGTGTATATAAAGGAGCACATTTACTAAGGGTCAAATATCGAGGGTTAATAAATCCTCAAATTCGACCCTCGAAGTAAAATCCTTCGACTTTGAATATCGAATTCAAAGGATTTACCTATGATCGAACGATCAAAGGAAAAATCGTTTGAACGATTCGAAGGATTTTTAATCGATCGATCGAAGGATTTTCCTTCGATCAAAAAAACCTTAGAACAGGGATCCCCAACCTTTACAACCCGTGAGCAACATTCAGAAGTAAAAGGAGTTGGGGAGCAACACTAGCATGAAAAATGTTCCTGGAGTTCCAAATAAGGGCTGTGATTGGTCATTTAGTAGCCCCTATGTGGATTGTCAACCTACATTGAGGCTCTGTTTGGCAGTGCACCTGGTTTTAATGCAATAAAACTTGCCTCCAAGCCTGGAATTCAAAAACAAGCACCTGTTGGAGAGCAACATGTTGCTCGCGAGCTACTGGTTGGGGATCACTGCCTTAGAAAATTAATGGGGAAGGTCCCCATAGGTTAACATTGTACCTCGGTAGGTTTAAACTACCGAAGTATGTAGTCAAAGTTGTTTTTTAAAGAGACAGTACTTCGACTATCGAATGGTCGAATAGTCGAAAGAGTTTTAATTCCAATCGTTCTTATCGAAGTCGTGGTCGAAGGTCATAGTAGCCTAATCGATGGTCGAAGTACCCAAAAAAATACTTCAAATTTGACGTTTTTTTACTTCCAATCCTTCACTCGAACTTAGTAAATGTGCCCCAAAGTGTGTGTGTGTGTGTGTGTGTGTGTGTGTATATATATATATATATAGTCAAATACAAGAGTCCTCTGCACTCAACCCATTATCAATATATTTAAGACAGCGACATTTTGTGCATACTGCTACTGAAAAATGCCTTACCCTTTAAACAAAACAGGGATTGTTTGTCCATATATTGCAATATATTTAAGCTGGCCAACTACGTCAAAGTCATCCCATATCTGGCCAGTACTATGCTCAATTTTATCTGATTCATTAAGAATTCTATTGCTTCATTATACATTTTACAAAGGGACTAGGTAAAATATATATATAATTATATATATATATATATATATAATTTCAAATGCGCCCCAGCACTCTCAGCAGTGTAGCCAGTGTAAATCTATGATATGGCTTGATAAAGGGCATATAGCTTGCCCGAAACGTCGCTGTAATGATTTGATATGTAATCATGTAGGGGCACATTTACTTAGTTCGAGTGAAGGAATAGAATTAAAAAAAAACGAACTAAAAATCGTTCGACCATTCGACCATTTGATAGTCGAAGTACTGACTCTTTAAAAAAAACTTCGACCCCCTACTTTGCCAAGTAAAACCAACCGAGGTGCAATGTTAGCCTATGGGGAAGGTCCCCATAGGCTTTCTAAGCTTTTTTTGGTCGTAGAAAAATCATTCGATCAATGGATTAAAATTCTCCGAATCGTTCGATCAAACTAATTGCGGTAAATCCTTCGAATTCGATATTCGACCCTATGTAAATCTGCCCCGTAATGTTGATATGTAATATACACTTTTGCAAAGACTTGTGTGCTGCATTTTTTTACGTTTATATATATATATATATATATATATACACACTAAATATTTAAATTACCAGGATGTTACTCATTTATCACATGTCTGAAGGGTCTTCTCTTAGGCTCCCAAATACATGTATGGTTTACAACATAAAATTACAACAATATTATAATTACAATAATATACATATTTATATTCACATTTTTTTTAATTTTTTTTCCCTCTTCCCCTAGATATATATATATATATCTATATATATATATATATATAGATATATATATATATATCTATATATATATACACATGACATTGGCAAACATTCTGATTTTGTTTATGCATCTGGATAACCCATATTTTTGTTTGCAATACTTTAGGATTAATTTGGATTAGAAATGTCTTTACTTTTTTGTTATAGAATGAATGTGTTTATGAACTGAAATAAGAAAAAAATCTTACCTCTATGTTGATTATGTAATAGTTTAAAAATAACATCATCAAATAATCTAAAAATAGATTGTAATGCATTTTACCAATATTTATGTTGTTAGTTGTGACACAATCACAGATATCTTGAATTGTCAAAACTCAATGCTATTTTGACACTTCTCACCTTGGATGCAGAACTGAAATATAAGCTAGAATCTGACAATGGAGTTAAATCTCCCCTGGACTAAATCATTATTTTAACATTTCTTGCTATGCCAATATACATATATTACAATTTATGACAGTTGAGACCTCATTGAGTGAGCATAGAAGATAGTTAAGGATACTGAGTGTTGTATGTTTCTCAGTATGCATTTTTCTGCCACATTTACATTAAGAATTCTAGGGATGATTTTTGCAATTCATAATAAAATATAAATAAACTTGCACTGTATTGCTATTTTAAACACTGATAGAGTTGTTAGTTCACCAGAGACTGAAGTTGTGATTAAGTTTGAATGTTTATTGCAAAACACATATGAGAAAGGAAGTGCTACTTGTTATGCACATAAGAACATTGGATATATGTCTCCTGTTTTATGTATATTTTGCATGATTTAGTATAAATTCCAAAGATTCAATGCAATTGCATAAATATTTAGAAGACTTGAATTTAGAAATAAAATATAAATATAATTTAGATTTTTCTTAGCTAAATAGTTTAAACAAAAGTAAGTATCCGCTTCTACCTGCTTGCCCTATGAGAATGACCATATATATTTTCAGTGGGGTCTCTCATACTTAGATAAGACCCATTATGTGAGTTCAAGTTAGGGATCCTCTGTGTTTTATGTTTATGTTTAAAGTGCTGGTGGCACTTGAAATGGGTAACAAGCAGCTTGAAAAACACATCTTCATGTTTATCCATTTTTACCAAGCCTGACTACTCTGGTTGTTGTATTAAATTTATTATGCACACTCTAGTAAACATCTAATGAATATTTATATCAAAAACCTTGCTAATCACATCAGTCTTATCATTTATAATATCAATTTATGGGGCAACATTACCAAAAAATGTACTGCATGATATATATCTTAAGCTTTCAGTACTAGATGATTTTTGTACTTCATTTGTTTTAAAAGCTAGCAAAAGATTTGACACAAGAACACATTTTTTATAGGCAAAGACAAGTAATCAAGATTATAGCACTAAAAATCCAATTAAGTAAATCAAACAATTAAACCCCCCCAGTGAGAGGTCAACGGTCCAGTACATGGTGCGTATAGAATGTTTCATGGGTACAAACATGCAATCAAACAGCAATGCAGAACTTAAACTGCACTAATATAACCAAAATAAATTAAAGGAATGCAAAAAATTGTAGGGTTCAGCCAAATCCTGAACAAGGTCATGGATTTGGTGTCTCCTTAAAATAAACAAATTGAGCAGCATCATGGAATAGACATACGGTAACTCTGAAGAAAGTCTTATAGAAGTTATAAATGACTGAATTAACACTGATTTTCTCTAACAGAACTTTCTGACCTGTCATATTGCTGCAGCTAGCAAAGAACAATTCTAAAGTAAAGAAAATATTAATTCTGGAAACAGTAAAAATGAATTCTAAATACATAGAACTCAGATTATTATAAAGGCAAATGCTCTTTTTGATTGATAATATTACTCTTTAAGTGTTTTGTACTCCTGCTGTAATTTTTGGCTGCTATCATTACACAGTCAACCTTTTGCAATTTAGTGATTTGCCGTTGTGTGATATTATTTGTTGTAACAATCCAGTTGCTTTTATAGTGTATAAAATGAACTCAAACTCCTGTGAAATGACATTGTACTACATGCCCTTAAATTGTAAACAAGGCAAAGTGGCACCAAAATCTGAAATCTACAATTTTCTCAAGAAAAACCACAGAGCTTGTTAGAATGATTTTGCAGTTTTTGAAAATTTAAAGGAAAAGTAACATCAAAAAATGAAAGTGTTTTAAAGTAATAAAAATATAATGAAGTGTTGCCTTGCAATGGTAAAACTGTTGTTTGCTCAGAAACCCTACTATAGTTTATATAAATAAGCTGCTGTGTAGCAATGGGGGCAGCCATTGAAAAGAGAAAAGGCTCAGGTTAGACAGCAGACAGCAGATAAACTCTGTAGAACATAATGATGTTATCTGTAATTCACTATTTAACCTGTGCCATATAGCCCTTTTTCAATTCCCACCATTGCTACACAGGGGCTTGTTTATATGAAATATAGTAGAGTTTCTGAATCAAACACAGCAGTTTTACCAGTGCAGAGCAACAGTACACAATATTTTCAAAAATGAATATATAACCTCAATGTTAATAAAAGCAAAACAAAAAATATATAATTTTTTATTAAAAAAAAAATCAAGCATATAATATTGCACAAATTCCAATGGAGTGACCCATTCAAGAAGCAAGGACTCTATAGATGGCATTCAAGTGCTCAAAGCAGTCATACATATTCAGATTGACACCTTTGTCAGCTTTGATAAATGCCAATATTCCTGACTGAGTTTTGATAAATAGGAAAACTATTTAGAAGTACTTTTACAAAAGCAGATGCAGGAATGTTGTCTTGTATGAGCTCCAAAATTACTAACCACCTGCTGCAGTCTATAAAGGCCTGTCAAAAAAGGGCCAAAAACATTGGAATACAGCCCCCAGCTCAATAGGGCACCTATATCAAATCCAAAAATATATTCCAAAAAATTCTTTCAAAGTTTAAAAAATTATTCTTTATTTAGCATAAATATTAAAAAGTAGGCATACAGATCAATTGATGCTCCGTTGCATCCATTCTGCCTCCTATTATGATTTGTGTCTAAGGGGATTATTTACTGAAATCCAGATTTATTTCATATTTTATTAAAAAACTATGAACAAATTCCCATGACCGATTTCAGCTTATTTATTAATAAAAAAAACTTGATCCAATCGGATCGCTGAAAAACTAGATCCGAAACAAAAAAAAACCCCAAAAAAATCCAGTAAAAACCCCAAACGCTCAAATTTTTCGGCTTTTTACCCAGTTGCTCAAATTTTTCAGTCTTCTTCCCAAATTGCACAAAATGTTTGAGTTTTTTCCCAAACCCCCCTACAAAAATTGTATTTTCAAGCTAAACCGAGTGCAGACCACAGAAACTTCAAATTAAGATTTTTGAACCTCAGGATCACATGCAGACATTACTTTGACACTAGGGGGCCTAATTACTAACATTCGGATTTCTTTCTTTTTCGCAAATAGTATTTTTTCTCTAAAAATTCAAGTATTTTAAACATTTCTCTAAACTTGAGATCTATTGTGTAAAAAACACAAAAAAATCTAATATAAAACCTCTCCAATAAAAGCAGTCAAGGTCCATAGAAGTCAATTGGAGCTGTATTGATTAGGGATGTCGCGGACTGTTCTGCGGCGAACTTGTTCGCGCGAACATCGGCTGTTCGCGTCCGCCGCAAGTTCGCGAACGTCGCGCGACGTTCGCCAATAGGCGTTCGCGTCAAAATCGTTCGACCATTTCGACCATTCGGTCGCTAAAATCGAACGATTTTCGTTCGATTCGAACGAAAATCGTTCGATCGAACGATTAAAATCCTTCGATCGTTCGAATCGAACGATTTTCGGATGTTCGAAGTTCGCGAACTGTTCGCGAACTGTTCGCATTTTTTGCCCGTGTTCGCGAACGGCGTTCGCGAACACATTATCGGCGGTTCGCTACATCCCTAGTATTGATCCTATTGGACTTTTTTTTGCCATTCAGCCTTTGAGAGTTTTTTGCATTTCTTTTGCTAGTAATTATCCGAACACAATTTTTTAGAGGTTTTAGATTCATATATTTTTTTCTGTACTTTTTTCTCTGTTTGTTTTATATTTGGATCTTTTAATAACTTTCATTGCATTTGTGGTTTTAGAGACATAGAGGCAAATTTACAAAAGGGCACATTTTTGCCTCAGAAGGCTTTGCAATACTTTGCACAACTTTGTCAGATGTTGAATCGTATCACAATGCAACGTTTTGTCTCGGCAAATGAAGCTGGAGTTCTTTTGCCAGCAAAACTTTGTCAGCGTGAATGTTGTACTGGCCTCACTGAATATCTTATACAATTATCCAGCAGAACCCTTTTCTTAAATAATAAAATTGTTTAAAACACATTTACAAATAGAGCAAGGTTACGAGAATCGTATGTCAGCCAGTCCAGATTCCACCCACACTTGCAGCGATCGTGCCCCTACCAGCCCGAACTTTCCACCATGTGTTTCTCTTCTGGGTGCCTGGTGATGACGTCCGATGCTTACTCCTTGTAAGCGTCTTCAGAGGCTTCAATAACAACTCTCGGACCACAAAGTGATGTTGAAAGTGTTTACTTATACAAATGGTGCATAAACTGTATATACAAATGCATAAAGAAAATTCAAATCAGCATTTGAAGAAATGATAGCTGTATTATGAACATGACTAGCTACTATAAGTAGTATCTCACTAGCTGGATGCTCAATAAACCCTTATAAACTAACAAACATAGGGTAACATTGTCATTAGTTATCAGTTTTAAGCTGCAACTTCCATTGCTGCTGCTTCAGGCAATGCAGTCTCTGCCTCTCTTTCTTTCTCTAGTGCAGCTTGGACAGCTTCAGCCTTTGCATGTGCTCTAGCTGCTGCCACACTGATGCTTGAAACAGCCGAAGACCTAGACAAACAGCTTGTAAGAGACCCCACTTCCAGCTCTTGGAAATCCATGCTCTCTCTCTGCCATTCTGACCCTGTAGCATTTCTAGGCTTGCTCAGATTACTAAACCAATCTAGTTTGAAGGTCTCCCATTTCACAGTACTGGCCTCAATGAATGTCTTATCCAATTATCCAGCAAGCTAAACATCTTTTGCATAACAACTCTTGGATCATGAAGTGATGTTGAAAGTGTTTACTTATACAAATGATGTGAAACTGTTTACAAATACATGAAGAAAATACAAATCAGTATTTGAAGAAATGACAGCTGTATTATGAACACTGCTAGCTACAATAAGCAGCATCTCATATGCTGGATACTCAATAAACCTTTATAAACAAATATAGGGTAACATTATTATTCCCTAGACAAGCATTACAGATGTGTAATGGGGTAATGTAGGAAGTCTCAAGACTGTAAAGGTCTGCAGATTAAGCCCCTAACTGCCAATACTGGCTTCACTACCTTATACTCTCAATCAGTGCCGGGCCATGCTGGGCAGGCGCCCTAGGCAGGCCCGGCAGTTGCGGCGCCTGTTTCGCGTGCGCATGCGCGAATTCACGCTCTCGTGCGCATGCGTGAATTGAAGAAGAAATGCAGATAGTCGGGCAGAGAAGGGAACCAGACTTGGGGTAGGCAACAGAGGAGGTACATGCCTGGAGCCCTCCCAGCTTTGCGCCCCCTAGTTCCGGCCCTGCTCTCAATTACAGGTTGGGAACACCAAACATGTAAACTGTAAGTAGAAGGGCCATAACAAATGTTATGAATTTAAGAGTTTTAGTTTTCCTAGCGAAACTCAGTTAACATACTTACTGTTACTTCATTTTAATTATGGCAGGCACATACAGGTCATATATATGTACATAATATGTCTTTCTTAGTGATTGGTAAAATTGCCATTTATTATTAAAAATGTCCAAGGAAGCAAAATAAAGACAAAACTGATCTTCTATTGTTATAGACATAAGCCTAACCTAAAACAAATGTGGCATGAGTTTAAAATAGTTAAAAAAAAGTGTTACATATTGTTACAACTTGTTGACACAGTCAAATATGAAAATGCCAGCATTTTGTAATTTTGAATGACCTTGTTGGCATACAGGATATGATGTCACTGACATAATAATGTTGATGATGTAGCTTCATCTTATCACTTCACCAGGTATAACTCTGCGAAAAGGGTAATGTAATGGAGTGGAGTAACGATTGTTTGCCTGAGTGAGAATTCATCTGGCGAAATGTCATGAAACTTCTCTAGCACTGAGCTTTTTCACTAACAAATTGTCTGTTTTACCTTTTAGTAAATCTAATTGTGGTTTTAAAAAGCTCTAATACCATTAAAATTCAGCCTTTAATAAATGTGCTTCTAAGGGGCCGATTTAATAAATGGCAACTTTTTCGGTTTGGTCTTTTTGACTCCAAATATCCAAAAAAGTAGTAGAAAAAAAGCACCACTTGGCTTACTAACAGGCTGCTGACTGGAAAAAGCAACTAAAAGCAAACAAATCAACTGAAAAGGATAAGTATTTGTTATTTACTGTTATTTTATAGTAAGGTTGTATTTTTACTGTGGTTTAATTTTTTATAGTTTGTTTTTCTGTCTTGGGTGCTAAATAGCAAAGTTTGGTGTGCTAGTGTGCTTGAAGCAAGTTTGTCACAAGCTGCTTTACTTTGCAATTAGTTTTCCCTCAGTTTGAGGGGGTGGGGTTTGATTAGTGCACCTGAACAGACTGTATAAATAGAACCCCTGAGACTCCAGTGGAACTTACATAGTTACATAGTTACATAGTTAAATCAGGTTCAACCCCTCCAAATGAAAACCCAGCATCCATACACACATCCCTCCATACGTTCACATAAATTATATATACCGATACCTATACTAACTATAGAGTTTAGTATCACAATAGCCTTTGATATTCTGTCTGTCCAATAAATCATCCAAGCCATTTTTAAAGGCATTAACTGAATCAGCCATCACAACATCACCCGGCAGTGTATTCCACAACCTCACTGTCCTGACTGAAGAACCCCCTACGTTGCTTCAAATGAAAGTTCTTTTCTTCTAGTCTAAAGGGGTGGCCTCTGGTACGGTGATCCACTTTATGGGTAAAAAGGTCCCCTGCTATTTGACTATAATGTCCTCTAATGTACTTGTAAAGTGTAATCATGTCCCCTCTCAAGCGCCTTTTTTCCAGAGAAAACAATCCCAACCTTGACAGTCTCCCCTCATTATTGAAGTCTTCTGTCCCTCTAACCAATTTAGTTGCACGTCTCTGCACTCTCTCCAGCTCATTTATATCCCTCTTAAGGACTGGAGTCCAAAACTGAACTGCATACTCCAGATGAGGCCTTACCGGGGATCTATAAAGAGGCATAATTATGTTTTCATCCCTTGAGTTAATGCCCTTTTTATGCAAGACAGAACTTTATTTGCTTTAGTAGTCACAGAATAACACTGCCCAGGATTAGACAACTTGTTATCTACAAAGACCCCTAGATCCTTCTCATTTACGAAAACCCCCAACACACTGCCATTTAGTGTATAACTTGCATTTATATTATTTTTGCCAAAGTGCATAACCTTGCATTTATCAACATTGAACCTCATTTTCCAGTTTGCTGCCCAGTTTCCCAATTTAGACAAATCACTCTGCAAAGTGGCAGCATCCTGCATGGAACCTATAGTTCTGCACAATTTAGTATCATCTGCAAAAATAGAAACAGCTTGCTCTAGCGTTTAGCTGCTCTTAAGTGTTTGCTCTGTAAGTGGGGGATCTGTAAGTGGAGTTGCAACCACAGGAGTTAGTGGGGGCTCTGTAAGTGGAGTTCAAACCACTGGAGTTTTAAAGGAGTTTTTAAAGGAGGTTCTACCTAAATCTTCAGCTCCTCACATTTTTATGCAAACTTTTGTTCAACCTACTGAATTAAAGCTCAAAGTTTGCAGTTCAACTGCATCTGAGTTGTTTCAAGATTTATTGTGGTAATGTACAAAACCAAAATTAGGAAAAAAATTGTCTATTGTATATTGCAAGGTTGCTTAGAATCATATTTTCTTTTATTAGGCACATTTTTATTGCAGTTGACTTGCCCTTTAAAGAGCGAGTTCATTGATCTTGACTCTAAGATTAAGGGAAGATCTTCCAATGAAATTTTTTCAGAAATTTTGCTTGTGCCATGTGCAAGTTTAGGAAGGCAGAGGGAGCTTAGGTAACGTGGCTCAAGTCTTGGTGTAGGAAGGAAGGGTTTGGGTTGCTAGAGCACTGGGATGATTTTTTCTTGGGGTACAACCTATACAGTCATGACAGATTGCACCTCAATGGAAGGTGGTCCACTGTGCTAGGGGAAAGAATGGCTAAAAGGTTAAAGGATTGTTTGAAATAGGCAAGGGGGGTGAGATTATGGAGATGATAGGGTAAATGGGGCAGTAGGATTAGTAAAGGGTCAGGGGGGAGGAGTAAGGGGGCATACGGTTTACCAGCTAAGGAGCTCCCTCTGTTAAATGGAAAACAGGCTAATGCTAACTTAAGATGACTATGAAAATTTTCATTCATCCAGGTCATGGTATATCTAGATAACTATGGGGGGTTGTGGATGCACACCTGAGGCCAATTTCAAAAAGTTTAAAGCCCTGTCTAAATAATTCAAGTAAATATGCAAGTGCATGTAATTTTGAAACAGGGTTTTTTGTTACAAAGTTATGATCATAACATTGATAAGCCACCATACCATGTCAAGGTAAAACCCCACATGGTGGTCCCTAACTTATTTATCTCTAATCATAGTAAAAAAGGAATATTACCTCTCTGTGTAAACTTTTTGAAATTGGCCTTAGGTGTGCATCCACAATCCCCCCTAGTCATGGTATATCTAGTACAGGTAAATCTAAAAACAAATGGACTTGCTGAGTAATCAATGAAGACGTTTCACTACTCATCCGAGCAGCTTCTTCAGTTCAACTGACTGGTGTGGGAAATTCTCGGCATAAAAATTCTTCCACTAATCCAATCACAATGGCACATTGTAACTCTTCAAAGAGGTGACATTTGAAGAAATTCACAGAGGTGTAGATTCTGTGTAGTTACTGTGATAGGATTATCCAATGTGTCATGCAACTCCTAGAAACAGGTGTTACTTGTGAGAGTTGCATGAATGGATGTGTGAAGTGTTCTGGGTACAGATGTTAGAACAGCATTGTATGTAGTAGACAGGTGGTGTCGAAGGCCTCTGTCTCTGTTCAGTGATGGTTTCTCCACCTTGACATGAATCGCCTCTTTCACGCCTCGTTCAAACCAGGTCTTCTTTATCCAAGATTTGGACCTTGCTATCTTCAAAGGAATGTCCCTTGTCTTTTAGGTGTAGAAAGACAGCTGAGTTTTGCCCTGTAGAGTTTTGCCCTCCTATGCTGAGCCATTCGCTTGGAGAGCAGTTGTTTTGTCTCCCCAGTGTCTCTGACACTCCAGCTACATACAGTATGGGATGACTGTTTTGTTTTTGTTTTTTTTGTTTTTTTAGATTTACCTATACTAGATACTAACTTAAGATATAATTCTCCACTAAGTAATGCAAAGTTAAAAAGAAAAAGTAGTAACCTCTGCTGTACAAATAGAAGCGGCTTCACAGCTGGGTCAAGTTATTACGATTATCCAGACATTGACTGGGGTAATGGGTTGTCTAGACAGAAAAAGCTATATGTAGGTTTGTAAATATGCTGAATGACAAGTTTATTCCAGATCATTCACATGACCAGGGGCAGCTGGGAAATTAACAAAATGTCTAGCCCCATGTCAGATTTCAAAATTGAATATAAAAAATCTGTTTGCTCTTTTGAGAAATGGATTTCAGTGCAGAAGTCTGCTGGAGTAGCACTATTAACTGATGCGTTTTGAAAAAAACATGTTTTCTGATGACAGGATTCCCTTAACTGAGAAGGATCTAGGGGTTTTTGTAGATTACAAGTTGTCTAATTCTGGGCAGTGTCATTCTGTGGCCACTAAAGCAAATAAAGTTCTGTCTTGCATAAAAATGGGCATTTACTCAAGGGATGAAAACATAATTATGCCTCTTCATAGCCTCACCTGGAGTATACAGTGCAGTTTTGTACTCCAGTCCTTAAGAGGGATTTACTGTAAATGAGCTGGAGAGAGTGCAGAGACTAAGTGCAACTAAACTGGTTAGAGGGATGAAAGACTTAAATTATGAGTGGAGACTGTCATGGTTGAGGTTGTTTTTTCTTGAAAATAGGCGCTTGGGATGAAACATGATTAAACTTTACAAGTACATTAGAGGACATTATAGGCAAATAGCAGGGGACCTTTTTACCCATAAAGAGGATCACTGCACTAGATGCCACACCTTCAGACAAGAAGAAAAGAACTTTCATTTGAAGCAATGTAGGGGGTTCTTTACAGTCAGGACAGTGAGGTTGTGGAATGCACTGCCGGGTGATGTTGTGGTGGCTGATTCTGTTAATACCTTTAAGAGTGGCTTGGATGATTTCTTGAATAGGCATAATATCAAAGGCTATTGTGATACTAAATTCTGTAGTTAGTATAGATATGGGTATTGTAAGGGTTTAGGCAGCTGGGATCAGCTTTCTGGGGATAACACGGCCCATGGCACAAGCATAACTCATGAGAGCATAGTCTCTTTATTCGCACTTGCAGCAAGACAACATAAACAGTTCAAAATAAACTCCTTGCCACTTAATGGGCTTCGAACTAATACAGGTCAGTTCTCCTAACTAACCAGGAGTAGGCCTACCGCCTGTCTCCCCAAACATATGAAAATAAAGTACAACAAAAGTTCCAATCTTGTAGTGATTCAAAAATCGTTCTCTCTCTCACACAGGCAGCTTCGCTTTGTCTTTTTCTCCAGGCTGGAGCTTTTTTCACTCAGGCTTGAGCTGCCTTTTTAATTAACCACCAGAGATGCCTCAGGACAACTCAAAACACCCGTGCTGGACTAGCAGTCCCAGAACCACTCTGTTAGGAACCTGGAGCATAAATAAGCTCCGTCCTGGACTTTCCCAGGTATCCTAGTAGTGACCTCACCACAGTATATATAATTTATGTGAAGGTAGGGAGGGGTGTGTGTATGGATGCTGGGTTTTTACTTGTAGGGGTTGAACTTGATGGATTTTTTTCAACCCAATTTAACTATGTAGCTATGTAAGTTTTCCAGGATTTATTATGCAACAAACCTGTGACAATTTCAAATCTGAAAAATATTCCAGATAAATCCTGTTGAAATCATGTAGAAGTCAATTGCAGATGTTGCTTTTACAACTGGAATTTTTAATTCATGGTTTTAGTGTTTTTGGGTGTTTTTGTAGCTGGTTTTTGGCTTTGGCTTTTTAGTCGTGGTTTCAAAAACCTCTAAAATTAGACTAAATTAGACTAAATAGGCCTCCACATGTGGAAATAACAGAATCCTAACTAAAATTTTTAGTGCAATTGTTTCAGTTTTTATGTTATAGAATGACCAAATCTAAGAAATATTTCATGTGGCCTTAATTTTTTCTTTATTTTTAGTTTTTTTGAATTATTTGCCTTCTTCTTTGCCTTCTTCTTCTGATTCTTTCCAGCTTTCAAATGTTGGTCACTGGCCCCCATCTAAAAATAAATGCTCTGTAAAGCTACAAATGTATTATTATTGCTACTTTTTATTACTCATCTTTCTATTCAGGCTCTCTCCTATTCATATTCCAGTCTCTTATTCAAACAATTGCATGTTTGCTAGCGTAATTTGTACCCTATCAACACGATTTCTGAAATTGCTAACTACAGAGCTGAATAAAAAGCTAAATAACTTGAAACCCACAAATAGAAAAAAAAAGAAACCAATTGCAAATTGTCTCAAAATAACACTCTTTGCATCATAATGAAAGTTAATTTAAAAGTCAACGACATGGGTCTGATATTGCTCTTTCCACACTGCCCTGTAATATAACATTTGGTTGCTGTTGCTTTTCCACAAGATACTCACAAATGTATTGATGTGAAACTTGTGACATTTCTCGTATTTGGCATGCACAGGCACCCCTTTATCTCCAATTTAGTCAAATCGCAATGCTTTTATAAATTTTGTACAGTATTTATTTGCATATGTTAGTGTTTTTTCCTTTATAACTTTAGCTTCACATATACTAAGCAGGAGTAACTTATAAACATAACAAGATCAGTGTGACACTGACACTGAAATCTGTCTTTTAATAATACATACATCTTTTAATGCTTTCCTTTTTTCAGTTCAAAGTTCTGTGTGATAACTGACTGTGAAAATAGAAAATGTGGTGTGTTTCTGCTGGAAATTATTAACTTTAATAGGATTTAATAACTATTTTTTTGAATATACTGTATACAGAGTATTGATTTTATACTGTAGTTTGGAAAACTAAAGATAAACAGTATATTATTCAATATTATTCAGTGTAAACTATTGACATTCAAATATCAAGTGACATAAATAGTAGCTTATATAATTTGCAAAATCGAAGTAGGATGGAGCACACAATATAGCAGCTTTTACTGCAAAAGATTTATTGAGCACAACATGTTTCGGATCTTCATGGATCCTTTTTCAAGTGTAAAATACAAAATGAACACAGAAACCTTTTGTATTTTAAACTTGAAAAAGGATCCATGAAGATGCGAAACATGTTGTGCTCAATAAATCTTTTGCAGTAAAAGCTGCTATATTGTGTGCTCCATCCTACTTCGATTTTGCATATTATATTGGTCAGACTGGTGTGGCCTAATCAGGAGAGAGAGCAGAAACAGATGGTGGAATTTCGTTAGAACAAACTTATCTTGTTCATAGCTAATATAATTCCTGTAATAAGAAAAACACTCCATCATTTACCACAATAAAGATCTGTGGCTCCAAAGATGCCCCTGTAGCTCTCCATCTTCTTTTCTGCTGATTCACTGTATATGTTCTGTGGTGCTGTCAGTTACTGAGTTTAGGGACCCACTCACAGTATACTGAATAAAGATTATATAAATGTAACATTAATGTAATATAAGGGTGATTAGCAAATGATTCAGATGATTGACACATGGCAGGTCAGAGACCAGGACAATTAGCATCATAATTGTATATTCAGCCCTCTAACATCAACTTATATGACAGGCCAACCTCATTTTCTGCTTAATGATTTTCGACAACCCCTAAACTTAGCTTCTCAATAGCTGCTTATTGCATGTAGCAGACACTCCTAACAAAATCCAAGATGGAAAAAGATGAAGGCCTTAATGACTACTACTATAGAGATGCTGAACCTTTAGGCTGCTTCATTAAGGGGCAGATTTATCAAAATAATAATGGAAATATTTTGGACAGAGCTTTTGAAAGAGCAGCAAAAATTAAAAGACATGATCTATTTAAGAAATATAGTGATAACATCAATAACTACCCAAATAATTCCAACACTAATAAGAGAGACCTGTACAAGTGGAAGATAATACTGGGACCTTATTGTGGATACTAACATATAGTCCCCAATTTAATCTGATAAAAAATATTATCCAGAAAAACTTAGTGATTCTAGAAACTGACCCTATTTTGAAACAAATCCTTGAAAGAGGACATACATTTATCCCTAGGAGAACAGAAACCTTAGGGAATAAACTTACACCAAGTTTCATCAAATTTCAAGAACAAAAAAGCACATGGTTACAAACTAAAGGTTGTTTTCAGTGTGGTGCAAGTAGATGTATTGCATGCAAATTTTTGAAGAAAACATCAGTTTTTACCTCCTCCACCACAAATAAATCTTATAATATACAACACTACATCAATTGAAATACTAAGAATGTTATTTATTTATTTATTAACATGTACTAAATGTCAAAAACAATATGTAGGTCAAACTGGCCATAAATTGAAAGATAGGATTAGGGAGCATATACTTAATATTTCAAAAGAAACGTGTAACTCCTATAGCAAAACAATTTGCGGACTGCAACAAGAGAAATTTGTCTTTTATAAGTGTAATAGCCATAGATAAAATTGTTTCTAATAGTCGTGTAGGAAGTAGAGTTCCAGATCTCCTAAAAAAAGAAGCAAAATGGATTTTTCACCTAGCAACCAGACAACCAATGGGGTTAAATTTCGAATTTGATATCTCTTGCTTTATCTAACGAAACCCTTTATTTATTTATCTATATATTGTTATATTGTATTTATTTACTCATATATTTATATAATCATATTGACTATCATTATACACAAAAAACCTTTTACATTATGCATCTAAATCTTTTTACATATAATGAATTTGTACTATTTGTGGAATTGCATTATTTGTAATAATTGATATTGTGTATTCTATGAATTGGCCACTAGAGACAACAATGTCTGACTTAGACAATTTCACTAACTCTGCCTAAGTGATCTCCTATTGGCTCCTTTTCCTTTAAATACTTTGTTTGTATCTCAAGATAATTAGCCTATGATTAAGTGTCCCTGCGTGACACGAAACGCATCAGGCTTTATCCTTTTAGATGTAATGTAAAATAAAGAATTATATTTTTATACTCAATTTTTTGGCTCTTGGATTTTACTTTTGATGGTTGTTCCGGAGTGGTGCCAGCCTATTACTGAATTATCGCAGATTTATCAAAAGTCAAGGTGGATTTTTGAATGAAAAAAATTCGAATTTCAAGCTATTTTTTGTGTACTTCAACTAGGGAATAGTCCAAATTTGATTAGAATTTGAAAAAAATGTACTGTCTCTCTTTAAAAATTCGACTGACTATTCACCATCTAAAACCTGCCAAATTGCTGTTTTAGCCTATGTGGGGACCTCCTAGAACCTATTTGGAGTCAATTGGTGGACTTCGAATCGAATTCGATCGAATGCTCTATTCCTTCAATTAAAATGATTCGAATTTGGCCGAATAAGGACCTATTTGATCGAAAACTGACCTATTCGACAAAAAAAAGTTCGGTTGGTCTATTTGAGTTTGAATTTTGAAGTTTCTTCAATTTGAAATTCGACCCTTGATAAATATGCCCTAAGTTTCATTTCTAGTCATTTGCATTTTTAGGCTTTAGTTCTCCTTTAACAAAACCATAGCCTGTATAAAAGGGGGTGTAACTGTACTTTAACTCTTTGCGTGCTAAAAGGAAAAGTTTGTCTATTTAAATGTTACTAACAGAAATAAATTGTGTATGAATTTTGTGTGAATTAGTAAAGCTATACCCCCAAAATGAATACTTAAGCAACAGATAGTTTATATCAAATTAAGTGTCACATTAATGACCAAACTAATATATATATTTAAGTAAATATTGCCCTTTTACATCTCTTGCCTTGAACTAACATTCGTGATGGTCTATTCGCTGCCTCAGAGTTCACCTGACCAGAAATTCTGCAGCTCTAACTATTTCAGGAAGAAGTATGGAAGCAAAAGACATAACTCTGTCTGTTCATGTGACCTAACAAGTATGTTTTGTTTGGTTTGTTTGTGTTCACTGTGAATCATATGATCAAAAGGGGTGGTCCTTATTTTTTAAAATGGCAATTTTCTATTTATGATTACCCAATGGCACATACTACTAAAGCTGTTTTATTCAATATATATTTATAGAGAACAACATTGTTCCGGGTTATAATTTTGGCACTGTTGGAGAGCTTGGTGAATTGGGGGAAACTAACCTTTTGACATCTGTAAACCAAAGTGTTGTTGATATGTAACTGTTCGTGGTTTTTCTTAGCATAAAAATGTGGCTGCAGCATTTTGAGATTTCGAGGCTGTTTTGGGGTCAAGTAAGAGACCCCCTTATAGCCACACCCATTGTTATATGCATCTGCGGTGATGTATTCATGTTTATACTCAAAATGTAAAATTTCAGCTGTGCTGCACTTAGGCCATTTGGGTAAATATACCAAGCACTGGCCCAGGTGTGCCCAACATTCAAATGAATTCATATAAATCTGTTAATCTGGTAATAAAAAGAGCTTGCAAGCACACTATTTTTCATATATTTATCATCTTTCATGGGGGCACAGTTTACTGAAACATTGTTGTATGACAATTTGGTGACTGGAATATATATATTCCACTCCAATATTTAGTCCCCTGGGAAAACATTTTTGCACAATTGAACTGTAACTTTTAATAAAAGACACTTTTAGTTACAAAGTTTGTACAAAGCATGCATAAGCGGACATGCCCTTCAAGGCAGTGTCCAAGCGTCAGTCCTATCCTAAGTGAAAAAATAAAGTGTTATCTTTGGGGGGAGAAAGACCATACCAAAGAGAGAAGCAGGTATGGTCTTTCTCCCCCCAAAGATAACACTTTGTGGCAACATTACAATATCTTATCCTAACACAGATACACTTCTAAAACCATACCATATTCTAATCCATAAAAACAATTGTAACTTCATATAAACATTGTGCTATCTTGCTACAATGTGTTAAACAGCTCATTCACAAAAGTTGTGAGGTTTCGCCAGCGTTGCCGCTCGCAGGGACTTTGCTGATTTACTAACGGGTGCAGGCGCCAATTCACTAGAGAAAGAGATAGACGCTAGCGGCGATTCAAACTCTATTGCAAGCCGATTTTATTGAAGGCTACCTCTATCACCAGACTTGCCTTCACCAGCTCAGACCAAGCGAAGTGCAAAGGAGTACATAGATCTTCCTCAATCTTCTGTTACTTACATCATGAGTGGAAAAACTTCTAAGTTTAAAAAACGCTGGCATCTTTTCCTTTTTTCAGGGTGATAGCCTGCAAAAGTCCTAAAAAAATATTTTTGTGTAACCAGTTTCCCCCATACATTTTCTAGCATATAGAACATTATTTTACAGTGGGCTCATGTGTAGGGCATTATAGCAACTCTATTGACTTTATTAAATTTCCCTGGACATGTCTACTTATCAGTATAAATGTAATGTATTTGATTCAACATGTAACATAAAGACGTCCGTTCAACTTTAAATTTCCTGACGTATGCAAATTAGCCTGAGAATTGAACGCTAACACATATTCGATTTGATTTGCTTGCATTGTCCAAGTAACGCTAGCAAAAATTTGCCAGCGTCCGTCAGAAAGGACGAAGCTTTGCATTTTAATAAATTATCATTGTTCCAGCGAATTTTCGTCTGGCGAAGTGTTGTGATAGGTTCAAAGCGGTCGCAGCCAAATTTTTGCCGGTTAGTAAATCTGCACCATATGTTTCCATAATTATCATTAATTAACAGAGAGAAATCCTAAAAGATAACTCACAAAAGATCAGAGAGTCAGTCCAAGAAAGTACTACAGTCTACATTATCTCACAACAGATCAAGGAGTCTGTCCTGGGGGAGAAATACTGCTTTCTATGTCAAGGCAAGGGAGCATTACCATCATACTGTATGTCATTAAAGGAGGGAGAGTCAGCTGCAGCAGTTGCAATGGACTACTATTGGTAGAAACTCCCTACTTGTCAAAATGCCAGGCCAGAAAAATGCTAAACTCTAAAGTTAATTTCTAGTATAACATATCAATACTTAAATTGTCCAAATTAGTTACGTAGAAAAAGAGCGTAAAGAAATAAATAAAATAAAATTACCACTTGTGCAATGAAATACTCAAAGTTAATAAACTGACTTTACAATAAGAATTACCACCATTTAAATAATATATTTGTTTTCTTTCTTTTTCCTATAATATGACTATTACCTTTGTAATGGTCATAACTATTTGCAACAATCATTTGTTAGGCAATTCCATTATTAAAAAGTATACGTACTTGCTGTGGCTTTGATAGCTCTGATTTCTTCACGTTGTTTCACTGGAAGCTAGATATCATGCTGTGTGTAATTAAACTGTTTTGTAGCTCCGGCATAATTAATTGCTTCATAAAGGCTATTGCTGAAAAACATGCCTATTAAAAAGACTCTTTCTACTTGTGCCTGAATGAAATGTACAGTGTTTTGAGTAGTCTTTATAAAAATGATTTACACATTTGCAAAAGTCACTTTTGTATATGGATCATGGCATGACTACATATCACATTCACTTCTTTCATAAAGGAGTAGTCACATTATATTGTATGAATGAGATCCAAGCTTTCTTTACAGCAGAGCATGTCATGGACCCTTTACGTAACTGAAGGATTTGCCCTTAGGCTAATGCCAGATGGCTCTATTGTATGCAAGAGTTATACTTAAATTAAGGGTTCTACAAATCCCATGTAGTGTTGCCAGTGAACATGACACGCACTGCATGATAGCCACTTCATAACATCAAGTGCTGATGTCCATAGATGGTTTAATACCTATTGCTTGCCCAATAATGGCATCTAGCTAATTGTGTTAGCAGGATTAATTGACAGGGTGATTCAAGAAAGCTTAGAAAATCAAAAAAAATCAGTACATGGTAGCTTTAAAATATGAGGGAAAAACTGGGTACCTTTAGTATGAGAAAACTACTGTCAAAAAATAGATATGAATATTTAAAAAAATGCATCAACATCTTTATTAAAAAAAAACATTAAATAAAAAAAGGTTGGACTATCTTTAAGTGTGTTTTTTACTATACACTTTCTATTAATTTTCCCTTTAAAAACAAATTATAATGGTGAATTTTTCTATAAGAACAAAGCATTTTTTTCAGTTACAGTCTGGTACATTTTAACTTTACTAATTATTTTACTAATTAACTTATCTAATTGAAGGCTTTCTTTGACTTTTTGGGGTAATAAAAAATAGATTAAATGGACACCAAATCTTCATTTATAATTTTTCCTTTCCATCCAAAATCCTTTTTAAACAATCGTGCCCCTTTGCTTGTCCAGAACTCTTTTTACTTGTTCTGGATTTAGGGTGCCGATCGTGACACTCGATCAATTTAAGCAAATCGAGTTTTTGTCCTGAAGAAAACTCGATGTAATAACCACGTTGTCAGGAACCTTGTTCTGTGACTGTACCTTGCGGATGCACAGGTGTCTGGTGTTTGCCAACACCCTTTTGGGGCCCCGGGCTTTCTGCTGCGAAATCCAACAAGGAAGTGCATGGAAAAAATCGTAAGCGAGGTACTGGCAGAATTGAAGAAAAGACGTAGTCAAAGTCAGGCAAAAGGTTCAAGGCAGGCAACAGAAATCATAGTCGAGAATCAGGCAAAAGAGTCAAATAACAGAAATTCACAGATAGTAACAAAGCTTAGGCAGGATTAGTAAACTGGAACCAGTTTGGGCATAGAAAAAAAATGCAGGACAGGCCTTTTTTGGTGCCAAAATTAAAAAACTGGCGCCTCTGTACGACGTCATGACGCGCTGCGTCACACAGGACGCAAAACCAGAAGTGCACACTTGCGCACCAACAGGTAAGGAGAGACGCACTGGGAGGTAAGAGACTTCAGCAATCTCCAAGCGCATCTCACACTCGATTAATTTGAGTTTTCGGGTTGTTTCATTCAAGTTTTTTCTTAAATTAGAAACCATTTGAGTTGTGAGTTCAATACAGTTCATTTAAGGTAAATCAAACTCTAAACTAAAACCTTTTGATAAATAACCCCCACACAAAAAAACTCTTATTCATACATTTGCCAGATAAAAGTTACATAGTTAAACTAGGTTGAAAAAAGACAAGGTCCATCAAGTTCAACCCCTCCAAATGAAAGCCCAGCATCCATACACACACCCCTCCATACTTTCACATAAATTATATATACCCATATCTATACTAACTAAGTTGTTGAGGTACTATAGGAGCTGCACTGATCCTGTTGGAACATTTTTAATCTATTTGAACCTTCAGAAGTTTTTGATTTTATCTTTGCTAGTAATTGTCTGAAAAACTCAGGGCATTCACATTTTTTAGCACATTGTTCAGTGTTTTTTTTTTTTCATTTGTACTTTTTATATGCAGATCTCTAAAACCATTTAAAAGAGATTGTTGATAAATAGGCCTCCATGTCTACGTTGTTCACCATGCAGCAAAGTAATGTGTACTATGATGTTGTCAATGATAAAACAATATAGTAAAATGTAATGGACATTTGATACTTCTATATTAGATACAGGATTCCAGAATTGTCAATGGTTTTTAATGACAAACAGCATGACTGAGTTATTTGCAGCAGGGGCGTTTACAAACCTCAAATGTTCTAAGCAAAACATTGTAAAAACTATTTGTGAAATAAATATAATTAAATAATGTAATGTTTGGGTGATTTTATTTTTTTTAGAATTACAGTATGTCCCTTCCTTTCAAAAGTCATTAAAAAGAGAACAATCTACTGCAGATTCACAGGACTGGTATCTGGGGGGTCATGTTGAGTCATGTATTGCTTGTCATATGTACTATAAGTGGTACTTTCATGCAGTCATTCAGTAATTCTAGGGTTCCCACAGTAGTTGCATCAATAGCCTCAACAGACCAAAAATCACATGCTAATGGCCTTTAAATGCCATGCAACAGACTGGCACAATCACTCTTAAATCAGTAACTTTAAGAGCCACTTTTCTGGTTTTCAAACTAAAAGTTGGCTCTTCTAGTGCAGAGAGCGCAATTCCACTGCTGGTGCTGAAAAGGTGAGTGCAGGGGGTAGGAGGGAAAGCAAGAAAGCCGCCTCCGGTGGCAGAGGGGTCAGTATCATCTATGGATATACCCACCTTGAACTGGATGATACTGGTCTAATGAACAAGTTAAATAAAAGTGGACCCAATACTGAGCCCTGAGGAACCCCACTAAAAACCTTACTCCATTACCATTAACAACCACCCTTTGTACCCGATCTTGTAGCCAGTTTCCTATCCATGTGCAAGCGACTTTATTAAGCCCAACAGACATTAGTTTAGAAAGCAGTCGTTTGTGGGGCACGGTATCAAATGCTTTGGCAAAATACAAGTAGATCACATCAACTGCCCCCCCCCACTGTCCAGCATCTTAGTCATAAAAAGTCACTGTCCAGCATTTTAATCATAAAAAGCAATCAAATTTGTCTGTCATGACCTATCTTTCATAAAGCAGCTAATTGCTGCTCATAATGCCATTAACTAGGAAAAAATTTGAATGTGATCCTTTAAAAATGTCAGGGAGCTGGGATGCTCCCACCAGGGAGGTTGTCAGGATCGAGGAGGAAGCCCTCTTGAGAGAGCAAGTTCGCAGTGTCCAAAGGGTTAATCAAAAGAGTAGTCGAGATCCAGGCAAAAGTTCACAGGCAGGCAGATATCAGCAAAGTCCAAAGTCCAGGCAAAGGGTCAGAATATAAATCAGGAACAAGATATAGCAATAAAGCTTCACAGGAAACCCAGGATACTATAGGGAAAGTAGTCCTATACTTGGGCGCCATTCTGGCGTCTAGTTGGCGTTTTTATTTTGAATTTGGCGCCATTGTGACGTCATTGACGCCCTTGCGCCGACGTGGCGGCCATGGGCGCCGCCATTTTGGAAGCGACGCCGGCAAGGAGGGACGCGCCGCCCGGAGCTCTTGGACCTGCTCCGGGCGGCGATCGTGACAAAAAAGCTTTCAAATAATTTGCCCACCACAGATGTCAAATTTACTGGCCTATAATTGCCAGGTTGAGATCGTAATCCCTTTTAAAATATTGGAATGACATCAGGTTTTCTCCAATCTATAGGCACCATAGCAAATGAGAGCAAATCTGAGAAAATCAGAAATAGGGGCCAGTATAAAACCTAACTAAGTTTTCTTAGAACCCGGGGGTGTATGGCACCTTGTTTACATTCATTTTTATTAAAGCTTTATGAATCATATCCTGAGTCAGCCACTGACTAAATTGAGATGAGCCATCAGTGCAGCTATAAAGTGAGCCTGGGAACTCAGACTCCTCTGATGTATACACCGAAGAAAAGAACTGATTTAGCACATTTGCCTTTTCTGTATCTGTTACAACCATACTGGTACCATTAATTAAAGGAGCAACACTCTCAACCCATATCTTTTTACTATTATTATACTTAAAGGGATACTGTCATGGGAAAAAAAATATATTCCAAAATGAATCAGTTAATAGTGCTGCTCCAGCAGAATTCTGCACTGAAATCCATTCCTCAAAAGAGCAAACAAATATTCAATTTTGAAATCTGACATGGGGCTAGACATATTGTCAATTTCCCAGCTGCCCCAAGTCATGTGACTTGTGCTCTGATAAACTTCAATCACTCTTTACTGCTGTACTGCAAGTGATATCACCCCCCTCCCCTTTCCCCCCCAGCAGCCAAACAAAAGAACAATGGGAAGGTAACCAGATAGCAGCTCCCTAACACAAGATAACAACTGCCTGGTAGATCTAAGAACAGCACTCAATAGTAAAAACAACATTCAGTTACATTGAGAAGGAAAAACAGCAGCCTGCCAGAAAGAATTTCTCTCCTAAAGTGCAGGCACACATCACACGACCAGGGGCAGCTGGGAAATTGACAAAATGTCTAGCCTCATGTCAGATTTCAAAATTGAATATTGCTGGAGTAGCACTATTAACTGACGCGTTTTGAAAAAAACATGTTTTCCGATGACAGGATCCCTTTAAAAAAATTTGTGGGGTTAGTCTTAACCTCAGCCACAATGCACTCTTCATTTCCTTTCTTTGCCTTCCGTATTGCTGTTATACAACATTTATTATAGTCATTATATGTATGATCACATTTTCATAGTAAATTCTGGTTGAAAAAAAACCAAAAGGCCATCATGTTCAATCCCTTAAAATGATCCCTAGCACACAGACACACACACACACGGACACACACACATGGACACACACACGGACACACACACACACACACTGGACCGCTGCCAGTGATGAAATGTGAGTGCAGGGGGGGGGGAGAAGGGACAGGAAGAAAGCTGCCTCAGGTGGCAGAGAGGTCTTTAAATTAGCGAGGTCTTTTTAGTGACTTTTTAAAGTAGCAGTTGCACATCATTCATCAGAAGATGCCAGATTGACATATTGCCAACCATGTGGAAGTGCAGGAGTGTGTTTGGACACATGTACCTTAAAGTCCCTAAGCTTTCTACCAGTGGAGTTTTGACTGTGTAGCTATATCATTTTGTTTGTCCTTTCAATAGAAAATAAAAGGCCCAGTTCATAGTGTCAGTGGAATAATACTTACTATTTCTTGGCACTTCACTGGTTTCCATTGATGCTAGAATTTCTAGTTAAAAATGCTGTAGAAACACAACAGCAACCATCTGTTGCTGAAGTAGTAACTGAATGTCAGTGTTGTAAAACATAACTGAAGGATCCTTCCTTAGGAAATAATGACCTTTCACCAGGTGTAGATTGGCAAAGGAATTTCAACATGAATTTAATTGCAGAAGATGTTTTCTACTAATAGGGTAACAACCGCAAAAGTTATATTGGAGGTATTACACACTTTTCAAGGTGTGTGTAATTTTACACCATGCAAACTCCAGATTTGCCACCGTTATTTTACATAGCTTTTGACAAAAGTCACTCTAAGAAAAAACAAGTAAAACATTTTACGAAGTTTTATACACGGCAAAGCCTGGTGATGTGTGGTGTATTATCCCACTGTTTTTTAGACAGCATAATAAATATGCCCAATAGTGCCCCTTTAAATTCTGCCTCTGAAGTCTATATGCTATCTGCTATTTGTTGGATGGCGAATAAAAAAATCAAACAAGGTTGACAGTTCAGATATAAATTAATGTAACTGAAACCACACTAGAGAGGTAATTCTCCAGCATACATCTTTATTGTTTTAATATTTTAATCCAAAGACTAGATAAATCACAGCATGATTAAATATACGTTATCAAAGAAATGATCGAAAGTGCAACTTTGGTCTCTTAGCATAAAAAGGCTCCTGGGTAGAAATAATTACCATAATCTGTTTTTTAAATTGGACATCTCTCAATCATTGTACAAGCATCAATGAATTTATGAAACAAAACAGCTCTGAGCCCAAACACATAAAATATACTTAATTGAAAAGGCTTTGTTTTGTAGAGCAGTGCAGACTGCCATTTTACTGTATAATAGCTAAAGCCTTATGGTTGTTCTCTTTTATCAGTGATCCTAGTTGCTTAATAAGTATTCGAAGAACATACTTGAAAACAAGATGAACATTCCAACGACCCATTCCCAGTGAAACATGAAATAAATCAGTTTGTGAAAAAGTATTAAATCCACACACTCAAGAAATACAAACATATATAGATATATATTTTTTTATGCACTCCATTTTTCACTTTAATAAAATAAAATCATGGAATCCCAATGCGATGAAAAGGGGCTTGATACTACCCACCAGTAGCAACATTCTTTTATCTGTGAAATTATACAGAACAAAGGCAGTAAATCCAATAAAAGCAAGAACTGAAATAGGAGAAACATTGTAATGCTTTAACAAATGCACCGTATTCTTGTAAAGCACAATGTGCGTGACTATCTTTTATTACATGGCATAAAGCTTCAGTATTGCCCTAGTAGTACATATATGAAGCTCTAAAGGTTTTTTGTGATAGTATTTACATACAGTACTACAGGTATGAGACCGGTTGTCCAGATCTTTCCATAACTTGGATCTCCATACTTTAAAGGGATTCTGTCATGATTTTTATGGTGTAGTTTTTATTCCTAAATTACACTGTAAATGATTCACTCTACAATATAAATGTAATTCTTAACCCAAGTGTATTTTTTTTTACTTGTAATATTGGTGTGTAGGCAGCCATCTAAGGTCATTTTGCCTGGTCATGTGTTTTCAGAAAGAGTCAGTGCTGCACTATGGAATTGCAGTGTTGCAGTGGGACATGAGTTAACATGTTCTTATATCTACCAGGGAGCTGTTATTTTGTTACCTTCCTATTGTTCCGCTAATGGGCTGCTGGGGGGTAAGGGAGGGAGGTGATATCACTCCAACTTGCAGTGTAGCAGTAAAGAGAGACTGAAGTTTATCAGAGCACAACTGGGGACACCTGGGAAACGGACAATACTGTATGTCTAGCTCCATGTCAGATTTCAAAATTAAATATTAAAAAACAGTTTGCTCTTTTGAAAAATGGATTTCAGTGAAGAATTCTCCTGGAGCAGCACTATTATCTGATGCATTTTGAAAAAGGCATGTTTTCCCATGACAGGATCATTTTAAGGGGCAGATTTATCTCTAACTTTCACCCATTGATATATATACTCCTAAGAATCCCATAGAAAGAGGGTGAGTTTTTCACTAATTTCACATTTTTATAAATCTGCTCCTAATTGTACTATATAAAATAGTTAAACAATAAATAAATCCAATAGTATTATTTTGCCACCGATAAGGATTATTTAAATCTAAATTAGAATCAAGTAAAGATACAGTTTTATTATTACAGAGAAAAATTTAATCATTCTTTAAAATGTGAATTATTTGATTTCATTTGATTTTGTGTGTATGGTAGATCCTGTAATTTGGAGCTTTCTGAAAAACGAGTTTACAGGTAATGGATCCCACACCTATATTGAAATGATATGGCATAATTGTGTAGGATGGAATTTGTGTCGGTTATAGGGGTAATGTATCGTGCCCACTGTGACGCTAAAGATTTTCACAGCCCAGAGGTGACTTTACCCTGAAGTGATGCCACAGTGCTCTTGAAGCACTTTATGCACTCAGTTTACATCACTGCAAATGCGCACATTGGAGAAGCTTGGAAAATATGGGAATGAGGCATTGTGACAGAAGAGCGAAAAATCAAGTAACTCCTGGGAAAATGGGCTGTTAATATTTAGGGAGCAATGATCATGCCAACACCCAACCCACTCACCCAAAGAACCAATCCTTCAGTGGGCATTTATTTTAAAACTCATTTGATTTACCAAGCAGTGATATGGTAGTTTGGACACTTAAGAAGTCACTATTTTCAGGGCAGGGTGAAAAGTGCAAAAAACAGACATAGTTCTGGGCATGTATAGACACTATATTTGCCCTATAAACACAGCACTGCCTGCATTCAGCTGTACTGTATTCATTAGGGGTAAGCAGGGCTTCTTTTCAATAACTGATGCTGTGCTCTGTCTCATGCCAGATTTTTTGCACAGCCAGACCATGGATGCAAGTGCTTTTGGCGGCCCTTAGCGCTATTGCCCATGTGTCCGGAGTCTCAGTAAATTACCCCTTATTTATTCTTAGATAGTAAGATTTGGGCAGTGCCCTCTTAACCTCCTGTATCCATTAGAGGTTTTGTATTTAAATATGTATGTTCAATGTATAAACCCATTTATTGTACTGCACTGCAAAATGCATTGGCACTTTATAAATTTATAATAATAATAACTAATTTTAGGACTCCCTTATTTCTCATAGCAGACATAGAAAAATGTACACAGGCAGTAAAACAATTGTACCTATAAAGCAGTAAACGGGGGGGGGGATAAAAACACTTGGCTGTCACTACCTATGCCAGCCTTGTGAATGAGAATATAAATGTTTAACTACAGAGGGTTTAACATGCCATCATGTCTATAAAACATAATATTTAATAGAAAAAACACTTGTATCTTCATTTTGTTGGGCCTTATGATTAGGGATGTAGCGAACGTCGGAAAAAAAGTTCGCGAACATATTCGCGAACTTGCGTCAAAAATGCGAACGGTTCGCGAACGTCGCAAACCCCATAGACTTCAATGGGAAGGCGAATTTTAAAAGCTAGAAAAGACATTTCTGGCCAGAAAAATGATTTTAAAGTTGTTTAAAGGGTGCAACGACCTGGACAGTGGCATGCCAGAGGGGGATCAAGGGCAAAAATGTATCTGAAAAATACATTGTTGACACAGCGCTGCGTTTTGTGCTGTAAAGGGCAGAAATCACACTACGTCACTCAGGTGATGTTTCTGGACACGGAATGTGAAAACGCTCACACAGCTAGGTGGCACTTGGTTAAAGACTGGGCAAACAATGCCTGCAAGGGCAACGTATACAGTAGTGGATACGGAATATATTATTGCTGCTGTAAAAACATCACTCAGGTGATGTTTACGGACACGGAATTATTATTGTTATTTAGACAGAATGTGAAAAAGCTCACACAGCTAGGTGGCACTTGCATACCTCCCAACTGTCCCTCTTTTGACCACTCAACCCCCTGTCCCTCTTTTGTACTGGAAAGTCCCTCTTTTCTCTGCACTGAACAGCCAGAAAAAAACCAGTTTCTAACTTAATTGGCTTTTGGCAGAGAGCTCAGAACAGCTAACAGGTGCAAATAAGATACTTTGTAACAATTTTTACTCTGGTTGGTGCTGGTGGTGGTGAACTACTAGGAGGAGCAGCACACCAGTCCCTCTTTTCTCTGCACTGAACAGCCAGAAAAAAACAGTTTCTAACTTAATTAGCTTTTGGCAGAGAGCTCAGAACAGCTAACAGGTGCAAATAAGATACTTTGTAACAATTCTGACTCTGGTTGATGCTGGTAGTGGTGAACTACTAGGAGGAGCAGCACACCAGTCCCACTCCCCAACACAGCTAGACTAATAGCACTGGGCTCTTACAGTAGCAAAGTAAAAAAAACAAAAAAGAAAATAAAAGCAGTTCTTACAAGGACTATTGGGTTACAGGCAGCAGTCAGCAGATGAGAGATCAGCAGCAGGACAGCTGCCCCCAGCAGCTACATACAGAGCACTGCAGTAGAAGGTAGATTACTAGTCAGCAAAGCTACCTAACCTAAAATGTCCCTCAAATCCCTGCAGAGTTCTGTCCCTACAATACAGAGCAGTATCAAGTAGATTACTAGCCAGCAAAGTTACTATCAACTGTCCCTCAAATCACTAACAGCTCTCTCCCTGCACTAGCTCTTCCAAGCACACACAGGCAGAATGAAAAAACGCTGCAGGGCTTCAGTTTATATATGGAAGGGGAGTGGTCCAGGGGGTGTGGGGGTGGTCCAGGAGGGAGAGCTTCCTGATAGGCTGCCATGTATCTGCTGGTCTGGGGGAGAAATGGCAAAAAAAAACGCCAGCTAAGGCGAACCCAAATTGGCGAACGTCGCGCGACGTTCGCGAACATTCGGCGAACGCGAACAGTCGATGTTCGCGCGAACAAGTTCGCAGGCGAACAGTCCGCGACATCCCTACTTATGATGCAGATTGCACAAATGTCGATTGAGAACAGTAAGACCGACACTAAATAGCGGGGAGTTTCTTCATTGCACTTATTAAAGCTTGTCAGAGCAGAATCGGTTAGCAAATTTTCAGTGTCTTTAGTTTTAAAGAAAACGTGTAGTAATTATACATACTGAATAGAACCAAATGTTTTGTAATTAATATTTTTCATTTTTATGGTTACCCCTTGTTTTTAATTGTTTTATTCATAGAACCCATGACTTTACACATCGGTTAAAATTTTGCCAACAAAAAAATAAAAGGCAATGTGCCAAATAATAAATAAAATTTGGAATAAATGTTCCAACAATTATATATATTTACTAAGTGGCACAGTAATCATAAATTTTAAGACACAAATTTAAATACAGAGTCCTAAGCACATGAGGTATATTTCAACAAAGAACAAATCCACATCAGCAGTGTTCTTTAGCTGTTTGTAATTAGAAAAACAATTGATATTCACTGCTCACTTTAGCGGATATCACTATGCCTCTTGGATTCTATTTAACATTCACACTGAGTCTCATGCTTCCAGCACAGTGCTTTGGATTTTCAGAATGGCTGCATGTGATTAACTGTTCTAATACATCACAGATTACAAGCACCCAGCCTGTGGTTTATCATTGTTTTAAATTAGGAGCAGAGGTACTATTGGTAGAATTAATCTCTTTCTTATATTAACATTTTGCCCAAGAAAATCAAAAGTGACAGGACAGTCTTAAAGACAGACCATACTCAAATGCCTTTATAAAGAAAATATTGTGGCTTTAATATAGAAAAATTAAGCAATGTATTAGTGTTTTTTTTTGTAATTTTAGCATTGGTTTCCATGCCTTTGGTAATGCTTTTAGTCAAAACATAAATTTTATTTTTTTGGTAGTATGCTTTATAATATTATAATCGTATAATACATTTAGGGTGATATGTTGTGCTTATTAATTCATAGGCAATTGAAAGCATCCAATTAATAATACATTAATGAAATATAATTCACAACAAAACTCAGTGTTATGGAATGGCCTTTAAAATATATTGATAATTTATATTTGTCACTATTGGAAGTTGGAGTATGATAAATATAAGCTATACATTCCTGTCCATATACCTTAACAACAGAAAGGCAGGGACATAACTCCATATTTAATTAAAGAAAAGCAGTAGAGTATGCCTAGAGTAGCAGAACTAATACAATATACAGTGTGTACAAACAAAAGGACCTTAACACAAAAAACACACAGTACAGGGTACAATACATATATCTAAACCACGGTCAAGTAATTACCTGGAATACACTGTATAAATGACTGCCAAATGAATTAACCCGTGTGCATAAGAAGTAATATCCCAAAGAGTACCATAAAAAAAGTCATTCTGACTATTTAAATGTTTTTGAGTTTATGTGCATCCTTTCTTTGTAAAAAGACCCCAAATAATATTAGTAGAATAGGGACTGGTAGCAAACTATATCTCATTAAATTTGAAATTTGTACCTTGGAACAATATTTTCTACAGTGCTTGGAAGCTCAGCACAAAGCATCTCTTGACAGCCAACAATTATGACATGCTAGGAAATGTAGTTTAATGGTAGCTGGACATCTTCAGAGATTACAGCAGTATAGGGTCTCATAGGTTTATGCATCCAGTCACAGTAAGAAGGATCAACATAATGAGACATGGCTGATGAAATGTCCATATCCATCTAAATTGGCATGGAGTTGGAGTATCCAGATGCAATGTCAACACAAAGAATATTCATAGGTAGTGCCTGGTTTTTATGGATGATCAAAGGCAAACAAACCTAACATCACCTTATTTAATGCAAGGTGTTAGTTGGAGTGGTATTAAGGTCACTGGTAGTGGTCATGCAACTATGGCGTGATAAATGGTTTTCGCTACCTCTGCCAGTCTGATGGAAAAGTCTGGAATTGACAGATGCCAGGAGAACAGTATCTGTCTGAATGCATAATGACAACAGCAAAGTTTGGCAGGGGAGGAATAATAATCCGGGGCCTTGTTTTTTTGAACCTCAGGTCCCCTTGAAATGAAACCTTAAGGCTACAATATACAATGATATTGACAACAATATAGTGAAGGTTTTTTCCTGATTCAACACAGTAATGTCCCCCATGCACAAAGCAATGTCCATACAGAATGGGTTTACTGAGTTGAGAGTGGAGAAACATGACTTGCTGGTAGATTGTCTGTATCTCAACCCAACAGAACATCTGTGGAATGAATTGGAATGCCAGCTATGAGTCAGGCCTTAACCCAGACATTAGGGCCCAACAGGGCTCCCTGAAGTGGGAATAGTGATGCAAGTATTGATACAGGGTTACTATTGATACTGCACATTACAGTGTAATAAAATTGCACTGTAGTGATCTGTTGTTGGTTCAGTATTGAAACAATACATCTGGTTAGTAACCACAAGCATGAATATACAGTATGTGTGTGCCAGTTGCTAAGAATGCACCAACCACCATATACATATGGTTACAACTTGGAAATTGCACTCCACCCAAAGTTTGAGCCCCTCCTGCTATGCTTAGTATGCCACAGCACAAATTCATAGTTTTCTACAAATAATGAAGCAGGTTGTAGTTAAGGATAAACTTTTATCTTCAATTTGAGACTTTATAAATTATTTGGTACAGTCACACACACAGATATTAGTTCAGTAAAAAAAATTGCATTATACTGTATATGTCACGAAAACGCGACTCTCAACCACACATAACTCTTGAGTTTGGCTATAAGGGGTTACACTCAGTCTCTCAATCACCTTACACACAGGTTAGACTAACATCAGACACCCCAAAACACACCAACACCCACAAAAAGAATTTGCTGCCACCATCTATGTAACTGGCAATAGAAACCTAATGTGACTATTCCCCTGCCCTCTATAACAGGTAATAACTCACACTACAGAAATGCATCACTCTTTCCTAAGGTAGTTAATCAGGGTAAGATCCTACTAGTTCCACAAGCACTCCAGCAGCCAAAGGGTTAATTTACATTCAAACACACTTTTCTGCTAGCAGTACTAGTTATTAAACATATAAATAGGCAATTATCCCTTTCTGCACATACAGAGAGTTAATACACTTAGGCACAAGCATTCATATAAGCTATGAGTTTGTTAGAGTACAAGGACAAAACATATTAAGATGTATTTAATATTAAAAGTAACAGTGCATGTATATAAAAGAATATATTACAAAGAAGACATAACATTGCAAATACAGTAAATAAAATAAAAGGGAGTAAAACACAAAGAAAGCCCTACTTTACCAAGTTTAGAATTTCCTGTTGTGTCCTCTGAGGCAAGAGTTTGGAAACAATGGGCATACAATCCATGGGTATGGAGCCTCTTTTGCATGACATTGGGTACTGGGTCTATCACCTTTTTATTGCCTGTTGGGACACTCTCCTCATTACCTTATGCATGAGGTAGGAGTGCCCAGGAGCGTGTCATTTACGACCCCTGCAGGGGGTTACTATTTTCAGGCAAGATTCCCAAATATAATATTGTTACTTGCCAGTACCCAATATTATAATAAAAACATGTGCAGGCTGTGATCCATATGTGGGCAATCTGATTCATACCAAACCCTAAGGAGGTGGCATGTTCCCGTCCCCCAGGAACCATCCCTCCTAACTGGTGGGTATAGGCTGGCCCTGTTTGGTATCATTAGGAAGCATGTGACCTCCTCATAACCAATATGCAAGTTATGAGGATGTGAATCTTATGACAGGAGATATGGATCCTTTCTTATAATCCATATTTTTCTACGAACTATCCCCCCCCTGCTGCTCCAGGTCCATAGCTCTGTTCTTTGATCAACTGATCAAAGAACTGACTGGCTCAGCTTCCTTGCCCAATTGGTGTGACTCCAAACTGTCTCAGAAGGCAGATATGGATGTCACCTTTCCACAACCCCTCTGGTGGATTATGCAATCAAGGGTCTCTGTGAGCCATGTTAACTGTTATTATGCCAGAGCAACACTGCCCTGGCATGACAATAAATCAAAAAGGAAAAAAGTTACCCTTAACTATTGTTTTACATGTATATCTTTAGTTACCACAATATATGCATGTTTTCTCTTGGCTTCTGAAGAAAAACTGAGTAAACCATTTTAAATAAAGGCATTAGGCAATAATATTGTTTTCTCTACTTTTAACTGAGAACTGCATGTTTAATATTATTACAAAGGAGTCTTTATGCAATAATGAAACAAAAAAATCCCTTAGCATTGCCTTAATGCTACATTTAAAATTAGAGTTTCACAGTCAAAGCTAAGCTTAACTATTCATGATGTGTCTGTGAGGAATATAAATGATAATTGCCTTAAACCAAAATTAAATACTAGTACAGTATATAATCAATAGCTTCAAATAATAGAGCTTCTGTAAGATCTCATATATTTTGTTAGACAATGCAGACCTTAAATTAAACAAGGAGTTAGAAACCATTGAAGTCAATATAAACGAAAAAATCAGTGACTATCTGAAAAGCACATTTTCAAGAATAATTGTCATGGGCATGAGTGATTCTAATGTTTCCACCTCAAGAAAAACAAATGTTGAGACTCATTTTTCATTGTCTCAGCTTTAAAAAATATATTATCATGTTTTTCACAACAGTAAATGAACTCCTTCACACAACAATGCCACTATGCAGTGGAAGGATTCTCAAATCATTTAAAAAAATAACCTAACATTTTCTGTGTCTGAATCCCCCATGGTGTATAAAGCAGTGGGGATATTTGAACTATGAAGGACTGAACCCATGAAAACATTTGTTTTGGACACACTGAGATCTATCCATCAGAGGGAAATTCCTGAGAGATTGTTACAACTAGCTTTGAGTACAGACAGAGGCAAAGCAACATAGCTGAGGGTTTTCTAGATGTATTATTATTATTAGTATATAGTGCACATTATTTTCATATTTAACTAAGCTTCTAAATATGTTGGTGGACCAAGGCATTCTTTTGCAATATTTGCAGCTCTGAAGGTCTTGGAATAAAATGTAGTAGCAATTCAGGAAAAAAAAGCTTGGAAATAAATTCATTATAACTACTCATAAGGTCTGTAGTAAAAAATAAAGATAAATACCGTATATACTTGAGTATAAACCGAGTTTTTCAGCATCCAAAATGTGCTGAAAAAGTCTACCTCGACTTATACTCGAGTCAGTGGGCAGTAGCTGAGATTGCAGTCACTTTTAATCATTCCTATACCAACAGTTCGCTTGGGGAGAGGCTGCAATATCACACAGCGCCATCTGTTGGTTATATGAAAGAATAACAGTGCGCCCTCTGTTGGTTATATGAAAGAATAATAATGCGCCCTCCATTGGTTATATGAAAGATTAACAGTGACTGCAATATCACACAGCGCCCTCTGTTGGTTATATAAAAGTATAACAGTGACTGCAATATCACACAGCTCCCTCTGTTGGTTATATGAAGGATTAACAGTTATGGCAATATCACACAGCACCCTCTGTTGGTTATACGAAAGATTAACAGTGATGGCAATGTCACACTGCACCCTCTGCACATGGTAGTGGGACAGTGGGACAATGCACACAGTAATTCGTTTGGCAATTCTCTGTCACCATCAACTTTGCAAAGAAGTCCGGTTGATCTCTGGGGGGTTGCTTTGGCGGAATGTGCGCTGCAGGGAGACAGGGCTGTAGTTGTGTCTAGGCTTATAATTGAGTCAATAAGTTTTCCCAGTTTTCGTAGGTGATTTAGGTACATCGGCTTATACTCGGTCGGCTTATACTCGAGTATATACGGTACATAAGACCAGACCCCTTAATGTTCATACATTTCCCAAAGCCTTCTATTAAATTTTACAATCAAAACTAGTGTAATGAATCTCTATCAAAACAATTGGCCAGTTGGATTGATTCCTAAATATTCCACCAATGTTTAAATGTATGGAAATTCTGAAAGCAAACTGTAGAATTGCCAGATGAAACTTTGATCAACTCAATATTCTCTAGCAATATCATTCCTACCCTGGGGGTTCCTGTGTGGTCTTCCAACTACTGGCACAGTATCTACTCAGGACACAGTTCCACACTCCACTCCTGGTGAAAAAACATAGTCACAGTCCTAAGAGCTCTTTACCCCAGGTAGTGCTACCTGCCTCAAATACCTCTCATTTGGATAGACGCAATATCTCCCACATAGCAGACTATCAAGCAAAACCTGGAGCCATTCCAATACCTTTGCTTGGGCTGAGACTCACAGAGGGCTCACACAAAGATGGTATAGGCATCCACAGCATCTCACAGAAGTATGCAATCTGGAGTGTGAGCACACCCAAGACTCTTGCACATGAATCCATCTTCAGGCAGCTTCTTTACTTTCTCTACAGCTCCTGACCTCTGACTCCAGTTGAGCTACCAAATGATTATCTGGGTCCCAGTATCCCTGAGTCCACCAAGGGCCTCATCAACCATGTGGCTCTCCATAGCCTGGGGCCTCCGGCTTCAAGACCAGCATAAAAATAATCACTCCATCCTGTAGTGAATGGGGAAAAAGAGCCTGAGTACATGGCAGCTCAGCTTTTTAAAGAAATTATGCAAAAGTAACATCATCAGGCCAAATCTGTAATCTGCCACGGCCCACTGCACTGGGGAAAAGGACTCACCCCCCTCCCATATCCAATTTAGGTCCAACAATTGCTCAGCTAGGTTTCTACCAGCCTTTATAAGAAATGTTATGTAGAGGAGAATCTTACAGCAAGCAAACAAATGAAAGATTTGTACAGTAATTCTATATGTCCTTATTGGAAAATAGCATTACTACTACATTTCCACTGATATTTTACTCATATTGATTGAAAGGGACAAACCTTTACATATTTCTGAACATGTCAGTAATCTAATACTTGCACAGTGTTATTTTTATGGTTACAATGTAAATGATTGACAATATCTTTTTTTCCTAAGACAAAATACAGCAAATATTTCTATTCTGAAAAGCAACATGCAATTTAGATGTTAAGGAAATGTAGTTTTGATTGAAAAGGTTACTTATTCTGTATTCATTTATAGTGCACTACTAAGGCATTCTGCATACTGTGCAGCAACAATGGAACACTGACAGAGGCAAGTGATTGAAATATGATGACATGGTGAACATTCTGTGGCATTTTCTTTTCTTTGATAATTGATGTGCAACCCTTAGAGGAATTCCCTTAGAGACAGCACAGTTGACACAATCAAATCACCGTGGTTCCATTAAATCGTATTGGAGCAGGTCTAAAAATGAACAGGGCTGCTAATAGTTAGTTTACATGCATGGGATATAATTCACTCTTAAAATGCATCTTAAAAGTCATCTTTTCTCAAATTTGTCTATATTACAACTTTATGGGAAGGCTGAGGCAAATGTTTTAAAAAAAAGTATTTGACACCTTAAATTGCCTATTCCCTATTATATTCCCTATATATTATTCTCTCTTTAGGAGAATAATATACGGACACTTACTTGTTAGAAAAGACACATAGGGGCATATTTATCAAGAGTTGAATTTCTAAATGAAAAAACTTCGAAATTCGAATTCAAAAAGACCAACTGAAATCAAGTTGAAGGTTTTTTTTTGGTCGAATACGTCCATTTTCGATCGAATAGGTCCGTATTCAGCCGAATTTGAATCATACGAATCGAAGGAATATCACATTCGATTGAATTTGATTCAAAGTTTTTCCCAAAAAAAACTTCGGTTTTTCAAAGTCCACCAATTGACTCCAAATAAGTTCTAGGAGGTCCCCCATAGGCTAAAACAGCAATTCGGCAAGTTTTAGATGGCGAATGGTCGAAGAAATTTTTTTAAAGAGACAATACATAATAAATGTCGATATTCAAATTTTCACATTTTTTTCAGATTCGAATTGAAGTACACTAGTCGAAGTACACAAAAAATAGCTCAAAATTCAAATTTTTTTCATTTGAAAATTGACCTCGACCTTTGATAAATCTGCCCATAGCATTACCAAAGAGGCTTCTTAATGACCCCCAGTGCACATATATATATATATATACAGACATTCTAGGCAAAAGGAGCACACCTCCAAAGGCTGTATTAGACCTACCAGTCATTTAGAAGTAGGCTCCAAACTCCCGCATGAAGAGAGAAAGAAGAGTGACAGGTGCTGAGAGAGGGAGAGTGAAGAGTAACTTATTTATTTCAGAAAAGGTTAGAATTTTTCATTGATAGTATTTAGAAAATTTCAGAATGATGAAGCTTATATTAAATTTTCTTTTTTGCGATAGTTCCCCTTTCAGATCACAATAGACTTGGATATTATTTTTTTTCATGAAGTCATCCAAGCCACTTTTAAAGAAATTAACAGCATCAACCATCACAACATCAGCAAGCAGGGCATTTCACAACCTCACTGCCCTTACCGTGAAGATCCATTTATCAGTTCCTCAAGTCTAAATGGGCAGCCTCTTGGTCTTTTATATTTTCTATGGGAAAAACATTTCCTCGCTTTCAGTCTATAATGTCCTCTAACAGTAATCAGAATCTTTTCTCCAGTGAAAAGAACCTCAACCTCAAATTTAATTCCTCCATTCATTTTACAAGTCAAGTTACAGGTTTCTGCACTCTTCAGCTTCTTAATTACTAGGGCCCAAAACTGCCAAAGAAAAAACTCCCATTGACTTTAATGCATTTGAAGGGCGAAAAATTTTGTGTATGTAAAAAAATTGTTGTGCAAAAAAAAGTTTTACGCCCATTAACTTCAATGTGTTTTGCAAACTTTTCACCATTTTGCAAATTTTTTGCAGTTTCACGAATTTTTAGCAAAACGGGACAGGTTCGCTCATCACTATTAACCACAGTACACAAAGGCCAATTGGAAGGAACTGGTATTTTAGGGTAAGTAAGTATAGATAAGTGTGTATAGATGCAAGTACCTTGTTTGTTACTTGATTTCCTAACGGACAATGCAACTTTAACATATGTAGTGAGCATCTGTGTGGAAGACTTGCACATATTTTTTAAGTGTTTTGGTCATCTTTTACAGCGGTTATCTTTTGCATTCTTAGATGAAGACCCATTTGTATGGTGCAGTTTACAGTTAAACCCAGTACTACATATGGATGTGCTACAGAAATAATACTATTTCTAACTTGAGAATACTGAAATGAGACTGTTAATTTTACTGTTTTATGGATAACAAATTGTTATTGTCTCTCAACAAATTACAAACAGCTCTTGGCAGTTGCATGGACACTCATTGCCAATGGAAGTTTAAAATACTGTGACACTTTGTGTCATCTTCCATGACATCTCAATAAATTTATGTGAATCGTTGCCTCTTCTTCTAGTGTATGGATATAGCATTGCTGATACTTTGAAATCAGTAGAGTCAGTGTAGATTCATGTACAATGTATTCACATTTTGTTTCATTAATTGTACATTAAATGTAAAAATGTTCCCTACAATATCTAAATAAAGTAGTTTAAATTCTTATTTTAGGTTGTTTGCTGAAAGCCATTTATTCACATAATGATAGAGTTATGACACCTGTTATATCTAAATGCAAACACAGCTCATGTTGATCACATTCAAATGCAAAATTCAGGAAAAGAAAGGACATTGATTTTAAAATAACAGTAGGTCTACTAGTGGCAAAAAGAAGCATCAGGTCAAATAGTTGCTATATGATAAAACAGCAAGGGTGTGGCTGCTGATCAGATCCAACTTCAAGTGGCTTTTGCCCTTATTTGGGTGCATCAGTGTAGCAGAGGGTTTTCTTATCAATATATGCCAAACCAATTTATTGGTTTCTTTGCATGCAAAGATAAAGGAAAATTGTATAATACTTACCATCATTTTCCTTTCACGGACAACTCCATGTCATACGTAATGGGATAGCCCCTGCCCCAGTGCTCCTGTCAGAAGGACCCTCCCCAAAGCTTTAAAAGCCATACTCTACCCACAAATCCGGTGTCTCATAATAATCTTCTAGAAACTATCAAAAAAGGGATGGGAATTATGACATGGAGTCCATGAAAGGAAAATTACGGTAAGTATGATACAATTTTCCCTTTTCACTGGACAACTCCATGCCATATGTAATGGGACGTAGCAAGCTAATATCCCCAATGGGAGGGTAATTGCTCCACAAAAGAAAACTGGCCAAGTGTAATCTGTTCCAGATAAAAGGTGAACAAAGAAAAACCTTGTGAACTCTTTCTTCAGAGGACATGGACTGCCAGAGAAAAAAAAAAAAAAATCAGGACTCTTTAGAGGCAGAACCCACACCAAAGTAATGATATGGAGTGTAAAGCCAGCATGACACTTCCACCTGAAAGGAGACAACTACCTCCGATGAAAGAGAAGTTGAAAAAGAAGTGTATAGAAACCCATAGTAACACTCCCACTACTTAACAGTGCAGCTGGGCCAACCGTCTACCAAACACAAGAGTGCTCAGAAGTTCAAACAGCTCAAAAGCATGATACCTGCAAAAGATGACTTAGTAGGGAAAATAAACATTCCATCACTAGTATTCTACATGTCCCAGATATGTTGCACACTACAGATAAATAGCATCGACTAGTGTAGCTCCCCGTTTCTTCTATACTAAAATCTTCAGGGCACAAGGAACCTGTATTTGTCCTGGACCATAACCCATGCACCCTATCAATGAAAGGTCCATAGAGTGACTCATGGAGATGGACTGCCGCCACTGCGGGCATTACTTACCTGCCATGTGAGGTATCTAGGAGCATACAGCAGCCTATGGATCTTCCTGTGTGGGTTGAAATTGTTCTTATCATTAGCTCATGATCCTCTGTCAAATAAGTCTGGAAATTAAAGATTTGCATGCCCTTTGGAGTAGACATTGTACCAGAAATACAAGAAGGTATGCATAACCTTGCCAGGATACAGAGCCTTCAAGGATATGACCTGGACATAACAGAAGTTATAATATCCCATAAATTTGGCCTAGAACCAAAATCTGTTTGGCATGCTCCAATGAGTCTACTAAATAGGAAGGAAGTATAACTAACCAATACAATACTGCTAAAGATTAATTACTAATGAGACTTTCTTAAGTATCCAAGATCAGAATTAATCTAGGTATGAGGATATGTATGTTGGGATAGAATTATCCACCTACTGCCTATACTAGAATGTCCAAGACTATAGTTAGACATGCCATAACCAGGGCCATTCCTAAAGACAGACACTGCAGACTTGGTCCAGATAGTATAATTTCAATAAGACAACTTTTGTAAACATCCTGTCCTAATGGTAACCTATAGGATGCCAACCCTAACTAGCCAGACCAGTCTATGGCAGTCTGAAAGGCAAGTCACATAGTAGCATAGACTCTTAAAAATAAAAAATTCTGCATGCCATGATTGCATGCCTCCTGTCATCAATAAGGGTTATCATGACCAAAATAATAATTTGTTATAATGACCCCATGAATAATAATCTGGATGAAAACCGGGGGTTTTTTTTTTTTTTGGTTTTTTTTACAGCCACATTGATGGTGTACCTAATTTTACAGCCAGATCTATATGGCAACCAATAATATAATATGGCCCGTGTGAGCTCAGTGAGCTGATACCCCAATGGTTGTGGCCTGCAAGTCAGCTGTTATAATTCTGCAACTGTAATAATATTCCCAGTATAGGGGAAAAGGAGAAGGAGGACATAAGGTTCAAACCACTAACTAAACATTCTGCTAACCCCACTCCCCAAGGCAAACCTGGGATTCCAACAGTTAACCTTATCTCACCTCCCTCTCCCATCCGTAAAAATCTAGGTGTGACCTATCGAATTTGAATTTCCAGGGTTGAGGTATAATAAATCTCGTATTCAAGTTTGGTTTTTTTCCAACTTAAAAATATGAGTTTTAACCAAAAAACCAACTAGAAAATTTGAATTCGAATATACCATTCAAACTTTAGTAAATCAGCCCCTTGGATTTAAAGCATATCAAGGTAAAATGATCCAAACTACAGACCAATTACCTCTTAAGTGGCCACTTCAGAGTAGGGTTTTCTGATTTATATACAAAACAAAAGGAATGCTGAGAAGTGTCTGTCGTATTTGTAAAATATATAAATCACAATTCTAAAAATGCTGTGAACTATGATTTCTCTTCCTTTCATAAGTGATGCCAATAGTTTACTTGATTTAATTTGTTCAGTGTATTAATGTGGTGCATTATTGGTTGTACCTTCTCCAAACCTATTCTGTTTTTAATGAGAAAAAGCCAAAATAGCAGGAGACTTAATTTTATAAAAGTACAATGAACTAGACATACAACAAGGTGAAGAAAATATGCAAAACTCTTAAGCCAGAATCTAAATTGGATTTAAAAGATGTCTTAAAGTTAATGAATATAACCTCTGTTTTATTAATGTGCAACACTATTTGTCTTTTTACAGAAAAATTTATTTAATGAGATACAGCTTCATATGCCTCTTGTTTTATTCTTGTTCTTCATTCGGGTCAGTGGTTTCTTTAAATATGCATATCTTTAAGCATTAAACTTGATTATTACTATTAAAACATATTTCTAAAGTATCAACATATTCTTTAGTATTGTACAATACATGATGTTATACATGATTTATACATTGAACAGACAAAGTGCATACTGTATACATATTGACCAATACAGAAGCAAAGCTGGCCTGACATACAAGGTGCAGGGTTGGGGTTGACCAAAATCAGGATTTAGCAAAGTTTGAGATCAGGCATTAAGCATTGCAGTTAACTGGTAAAATATAAAGGCATGATTATGAATATTTGTAATAGTGTAATTTTAGGGGGTTATTTACTAAACTCTGAATGCAAAAATCAGAGTTTTGAAAAATCACAAATTTTTTGGAATTTAAGGAAAAGTCTAAATCGGAAAATCTGGCATCTCAGACCTATCGAAGTTGCATATAAGTCAATGGGAGAAGTCCCAATGATCTTTTGATGTGAGTAGGGTTTTATGCAATAGCCCGAAGTTTTCTGAGTTTTCAGGTGAAAAATCCAAAAAAAAACCATGAAAATCGGAATGAAAAAATCCAAAAAAAATCTTGAAAATCGGATTTTTCCCCACAAAGCATATTTTCGGGAAAATGTAATAATATATAAGCTAAAAAAATCAGAGCCAATTTAGTTGGGGTTTTTAGCAGAAAATATTGAGATAAATTAGGACTATTATAAATAACCCCCTTAGAGTTTTATTTATTCTTTAAATAAACACAATTTAAAAAAAATTAAATGTCACATTATTTCTAAAAAATCCAAATATAATGAATGCAATGAAATAAACTCATGAAAACATTTTGAAAATGGGTTAACAAGCTCATTAAAAAGTCAAAAAACTTGAATTGAATAAATAGGTTACATTTTGCCTAGGACAGCGCCTATTAACTTCTACATGACCTTGCATGGTGCTGAAGATTTTTTTTTTCTTAGTAGATATTTAAAAATTGTGCTATTTAAACCAATATTCAAATTCATGATTTTAAGCACAAAAAAATGGTGGCATATAGTGTATAATAAAGAAATGCTAGCCATGAAGAGCCTAATGGGGGAATGTAATAAATGTTGGTAACGGAAAAATTATTTGCGCCGTGAAAATGTATGCCTTTGCAGAAGAAAGTATGCAAATGTCCAGTGTACAGAGTATGTAAAAAAAAATCTTACCAAAAAATGTATGCACAAATGTATGTGAAATGTGGAGTTTCCGGACAAATCCATGCTTGGCAAAAATTTAGCTCATCAATACTGAGGAGGCCTCCAACCCCAGGTTCTGACTTTATGCAATATTGTTAGTAGCAATCAAAACAGATCACCTTGAGATTATCACCATTCCAACAGGTCTTTTAAAATATACAGTGGAAACCCAATTTAAAGATTTTCAAGGGACCAAAAAAAAGGTGTAAAATCCAGACAAATGTAAAATTAGGGAAATGCATTGTGCATTATATAATGCATCTCAATTGCCTCCTTCACTCTAATGCAAAAAACAATAGCAGCGTGCATATCCAGTATGAATATACAGTATTTCTTCTAGGACTGCCATTAATTGCAGAAAATCTGAAAATGATGTCCACGTGATATACTGTATATTTCTAAATGTTTTTTAGACCGTTTACACATCACACAAGGAAAAAATTAACTACCTGAATGAAATCAGTAATTATTCATTAACACCTCCCCCACGCTCTTTAAAGTTATACATAATTGGGTTATGTTTATTGGATCATAACTCTTAATACTGTTTGACAATATGCCTCATTTGCTATCATTTGTTTCGATTTAATTTCACCTTTCTGCACATATATTGCATTAGCCATCAAGAACAACATGGGAAAATGCAAATGGGATGTTGTTCTGCTGGAAAAATATTACAATTAAGTAGCAATTAAAAGAATAAGTCTTTTAGAGATGACTAAACTGATGTTATGGCAGTGATTATATTAAGAGATTATACTTATTTATCTGTTCTGGCACAATTTATTTTACTTAAAATGTACAGGTAACACTTAGGGGCCGATTCACTAACTTCGAGTGAAGGATTCGAAGTTAAAAAATTTGAATTTCGACGTTTTTTTTGGGCTAATTCGACCATCGAATGGGCTACTTCGACCTTCGACTACGACTATCGAAGGATTCGAACTAAAAATCGTTCGACTATTCGACCATTCGATAGTCGAAGTACTGTCTCTTTAAAAAAAACTTCGATCCCCTAGTTCGCCATCTAAAAGCTACCGAAGTCAATGTTAGCCTATGGGGAAGGTCCCCATAGGCTTGGCTAACTTTTTTTGATCGAAGGATATTCCTTCGATCGTTGGATTTAAATCCTTCGAATCGTTCGATTCGAAGGATTTAATCGTTTGATCGAAGGAATGAACCTTCGATCGTTGGATCGAACTATCTGAGCTAAATCCTTCGACTTCAATATTCGAAGTCGAAGGATTTTAGTTCCTAGTCGAATATCGAGGGTTAATTAACCCTCGATATTCAACCCTTAGTGAATCGGCCCCTTAATAACACAGGAGTAAGGTATTTTCAAATAGATGCTACATAAGATATTATGAAGTACTGTACTTGACAAATACTAGTATTTATCTACTGTACAGGCTTATTATCTGAATGCGTGGGACCTGGGGTTTTCTGGATAAGGGATTTCTCAATAATTTGGATCTTCATACAGTATATATAAGTCTACTTAAAATTAATTTAAACATTAAATACACACAGTAGGATTGTTTTGCCTCTAAAAAGGGTAAATTATATCAGTTTGGATCAATTGCACATTACTGTTTCTTTATTACCATGACAAAGATTTATTTATTTATTTGATAAAAATGGGGTTTATGGGAGATTGACTTCCTGTAATTCTCAGCTTTCTGGATAACAGCTTTCTGGAGAACGGATCCCACCACAATAAAACATGTGCATACAGCAAAACATCCACATTCAATTATTAATAGATAATGTGAGAACGTAAAGAAGAGTAACTCCTGACATTTCACAAAATATGCAAAAAAGGAGGGAGCATGGGTGGGATGTTTCTACCTGCTCAGAAGATAAGGAAGTGAACTGCTTCTTCCCCTGATATCACATCCCTCTATTTCTCCACCCCCAGCCCAGCTTTCCTCTGTCTTCACTCATTAGGGCAAATTCACTAACCTGCAGAAATTCTCCAGGGACGGCTTCGCTCACATCGCCACACTTCGGCAGGCGAAAATTTGCCAGGACAATGCTAATTCACTAAAATGCAAAGTTGCGTCCAGGGCGCCGAACGATGGCAATGTTTCGCTAACATTAATTCGGCAAGCAAAGCGAAGTTGCACTAGCGTTGGCTAATTTCCATACGGTGGTAAGTTACATTAAACATTAAGTTAAACATTCCTTAAAGACATAGTACTGTATTACTGCTATGCAGTTGAGCTTTGCTTACTTTCTACTGTATTGGAAGTAATAAAATCCTGTAAATCTGTCTGGTGACAACATTTATCTATGCAATGAGAAAACCTTGTAAAAATATCTCATAATTGAATTATGCTGCAATATTATAAGCCGCTGATGAGTTCATGTTGTGACGAGGCAGTTTGAAATGTCATTATCTTAGACAGAGTCTATGGTGGTAATTAATGACTAGAGGTGAATCATGAATTTAAGTCCTGGTGCCTGTGCAACAGATATTTTGCTATTTATGTACAGGAACATTCATTAACTGGCTTGGAGATGATTGCTGAGCAGCAAGCTTCATTACTAAGACCAATGGTCTTACATTAGGCAGATTAGTAGTTAAGAAGATTAATTATTTTTGTCTTATAAGAATAGAGTTTACAAGGTCAATGCAAATAGAATTGTCGTTGTCTCATTAGAAAATAAAAGTCTGGAACAGGAGGGAATCAAATGTTGTTTCTTTTAAGACAAAAAAGTAGAGTAACTTGCACCTAACAGTTAAATCAATAACAGCCACGTATCTTCTGTGGTTCACCACTTGTTTCAGGAACTAGTACAATATAAACACATTATGAACATTTACAAAATGTGACTGGTTATCGAGATATTTCTAAATATATAAATATATATAAATATAATATAGTGTTTAAGCACAATTGTAGCTTCATTGCTACATTATGTCTTTGTATTCTTCTAAGAGATGTATTAAGTGAGTAATGTATAATAGTTGCCTTATTTTATTTCCCCCTTTAGCTACAGTGACGATATTGCTTTCTTCTAGCTTTAAGGTACTCAATGCACAAACTGATATGGGCTTTTTTACTGCATTAGCAGGCAGCTAGCCCAAGATGATCATAATTGCCTATCAATTTCTGATCAGGCTTATGTAGATAATGATTGGTACATAGGCACTAGGATTGATGTATTAAACAAAGATCCACTCATTTATAGTCCTGCAGTGTACATTACATGTGTTTCCAACAATAATTATTTTTTACATGTTTAATTTATTTTGGTACAAAATGAATAATGGTGGATTTTAGTGGAATAATGGTAATTTTAGTGGTATTAAGGATTATAGAGAATTTAAAAAGGTTGTTCACATTTAAATGAGCTTTTTACATGGTGTAAACATTAAAGGGGAACTATCATGAACATCTAATATAAGCTTCCTAATACTGAAATGAGAAATTTTTTAAATACTGTATAATCTTCATGCAGGACAAGGGAGTCAGATTTTTAATTACAGTAAGATCCAATATATCTTTTAGGAAGTATTTTTTTACCTAGAAGATGTATTAGAGCTCCCTCTTTAAAAGCACTAGAAATCTTGTTTTCCTACATGCAGGATTTGTGCCAATGTCAGTTATTTTGTTAGATTTTGTGTGTGCTGGAATCAATTATCTAAGTTAGGTCTAATACATCTACTAGGAAATAGAGCCCCCCTTAAAGATATATTGCATCTGTCAATGAATATCTGACACCCAACTTCTGCATACAGACAGAATGTATAAAAACGATACTGATAAACTTGATTATTTAAGAAATGGTACAGTACTTTTAATTGGTGATATTTATAAAGTTTCTCATTTCAGTAGGAATAAGCTTATATTAAATTGTCATTTTCCCACTAATTCCCCTTTAATATCCTGAGACAATTTGAAATTATTTTTCATTTTTTATTTTTATTTTTCATTTAATTCAGCATTGTGTTCAGCAGCTCTCCATTTTGGAATTGTAGCATCTATCAGGTTGCTACGGTTTTGTTTACCTTAGTGGTTTAAATAAGAGACTGGAATATGAATAGGAGTATGACTGAACAGAAAGATAAGTAATAAAAAGTAACAATATTAATATTGTAAGCTCACAGAACAATAGTTTTTTTGACTGCTGGGGTAACTGACCCCCATGTAAAAGCTAGAAGGCAAATCATTTGAAAACTATAAAAAAATAAATAATGGGGACCAGTTGCCAACTTGCTAGGAATAAGACATTTTATAACATACATAAGGGGTTATTTAGTAAACCTCAAATTTACCTGGTTAGGCTTTTTGGGGCAAATATCCACATTTTTGTGGAAAAAAAAACTCAATTTTTTTTCCGAAATGTATTATACCCTGATGCTACAAAAATCCAGAATCTGAAAATCCGCCATCTCAGACCAATTGAGGTCATGTATAAGCCAATGGGAGATGTCCCTATTCTTACTGGAAGATATTGTGGTCTGTGCTGGGTTTAGCCCAATAATCGAAGGATTTACCGCAATTCGTTCGATCGAACGATCAAATGAAAAATCCTTCGAATTCGAAGGATTTTAATTCGTCGATCAAACGATTTTCCTTCTGTCACAAATTGCTAGGAAAGCCTATGGGGACCTTCCCCATAGGCTAACATTGGTGCTCGGTAGGTTTTAGGTGGCGAAGTAGGGGGTCAAATTTTTTTTTAAAGAGACAGTACTTCGACTACCGAATGGTCAAATAGTCGAACGATTTTTAGTTCGAATCGTTTGAGTCAAAGTCGTAGTCGAAGGTTGAAGTAGCCAATTCGATGGTCGAAGTCGCCAAAAAAATACTTCGAAATTCAAAGTATTTTTCATTATAATCATTCACTCGAGCTAAGTAAATGTTCCCCTAATCTCACACTCTGACCGTTTTTATTGATTTACATTTGGCAGCATGTTTTAACCATATTGATATCTACTATTTTGGCCATCAGGCATAATATAGGCCCACAGTTAATATTCGTGATGTTGTTAGAATTTTAATAGTAACTCTGTGTTACAAGACAGTAAAAGTACAAGTGCAGTATTTTGTGATAATACAAGTGTGTCTCATAGCCGAACTGTGTGGGTACCAGTCAAAGAAAGATCTAGTCTAGTCTGCCTTTATATCAATGGATAATCTGAAGGTATTGTACCAACTGCGCTAAGTACTGTGCTTGTATATAAGAACTGATCTGCAAATATCAGATGTTCCAGATTTTTAATTTTCAAACCTTTCCAGTGACAGTGCGCACTTTGAATTTTAGGCACACAAAAAAGTGGTATGCTGGACATTGGTCCAAATGTTTTCAGTTCTTAAATTACATTAAAGTGTAAGTTCTTTATATCTAAGATGTCTTTGTATTTAGTACCTAAATTATATGATTGTTATTTACTGTATATAAAGAGTGGTGCACATTGTACATAAAAGATCTGACTACAATCTGTTACACGGACTTGGAAATTATGTTTTACCTAAACCTCATATGCACATTGAAAACACAATTACAGTAGGGATATTTTGGAAGTAAACCAAGGACTCATAAGCTGTTTTAATTTATGAACTTATATTATAAAATATTGCATTCAAGATAATAACCAATTACACAAATGCATTTTAATTCTATAAATTTGTTCTTAAATGTTATGTGGATTTATTATGATACTTAGAATTCATAACTTTATCATTATGTTGTTTGCAAAACTAAAGAAATCTAGCAGGCAACCTTGCATTTGAATATTACTCTATTCCTGCAAGGGAATTGAAAATAGTACCATTATTGCATTTATGTTTGGTTATTATAATTCAGGAACATAATTGTAACTGTTTATGGTTTTAAAATTTACTGCTTAATGCAATGGAACAGTATCATTTTAGAACATACACATGGATCATTGCTAGTTTGGCTTTGCTATTATGATTAAGGGGTGACTATAATTGTTCAATAATTTAACTGAAATATATTTAGAAAATTGTAGTTGATTCCCAAGTAAGGAATAAGCAAGCACAACAATACATATATCTATAATAGGGGCAGGTATCTGCAGTTCTTCCTCTATTAGCTTTGCTCATGTTAACACAACTTTGATGTTATCAAGTTGTAATGTAAGGTATCCCAAACCCAGAACTAACTCCAAGGTTGTGGTCTCGGCCACTCTTCTGCTTATAGAGTGGGCCGAGACCAGAACCTTGGAGTTAGTTCTTGGCTTCTTGACTTCAAGCAGAGCCCTCCACTACTCAGATCCCACCAGGTCTTAATGTGGGAGAACCTATGAGAAATTTCTGAGTTAGCATGGGAACCGAACGTGTACGAGAGGGACAGAGGAGCAGTCAGCATAGACAAGAAACTGGCTGGGTCAAACCAAATGGACAATTCAGTTCAAAATCAGATAACAGAAGCAAAGTTGGGGTCATAGGCCAAGGTCAAAACTCAGAACAGTAGCGCAGTACCAATTATGTTAGGCCAGTTTCAACCTGGACTTGTAACAATACCTGGTAGTCTAGTGGGGCTGGCAGGGACACCTGTCCCCCTTCTCACAGAGAACATTCTTCCGATTAGTCATGTCACGTTTTGGCGAGCGTCCTTTTATTCTGGGTGCCATGTCTGATGTCATCTCGCTTGCCACAAAATTCAAATATCTAAAGGCCCAATGTATGTCTAATGTTAGATCCTTGGTTCGAGTCTAGTTTGATTTGCTGTTCCTAGACCCTTGCTTGTCCTTGACCATTCTGCCTGAACTGACCATTCCCTGTTTACTTACCTTGCTTTACCAGAACTCTTGCCTTGGTTCTCTCACGTTAAGTTCTTCCGACATCCAAGTAGCAAAGACTTCCTCCTGACATGAAGGGAGGCTGTTATAGGCAGAAGCGTGACCCGGGATTGGAACCTTATCATCTGTTCTGGGTTTTGGGATAACAAACATGACAATACATTGGGCCAGACATGGATGCAGCTTCTCCTACTGATGAGTTTATGCACCTCGCTATTCAGATTGATAGGAGACATAGGGAGAGGTGTCAGGATAGAAAGCATGCTTCTACCCCTCATTATACTCCTTTGGAATTTACATACAAGCCTGAAGTGTTAGTTCCTAGGCCTGGCAAGAAACCCATGCAATTGGGCTCTACTTGTTTGACTTCTGAAGGAAAGGGCCATAGGCGTACTAATGGGTTGTTTCTATATAGTGGGGTAAAGGGCATTTCCTTGACACCTGTCAAAGGGCAATTCATTTGAAATAAAAAATAACAAAACAGTATAATAAGACCCCACCAAAAATGGAACATACACCTGTGGCAAAAAACAATGTAAAACCTGCCCACTACAAATGTTCTTCTTCCAATACAGTGTACTTGATACAATGCACTAAATGCATAATAGGGGGATTGTATATAGGAGAGACTGGGCAAAGTCTGAGAAAGAGAAATACACACCACTGATTCATTGTAACCAATAAAAAACTGGACAAACCAATAGGAAATAATTTCAATGGCCCTCATCACTCCATAAAGAATTTACGAATTTTGGTTCTTAAGGGCAATTTTAAAACAGTTAATGAAAGAAAAGTGTGGGAATACAAACTAATGAAAACTTTTAATTCTTTGGAGAAGGGACAAAACTTGGGCCTTGGATTTATGGCTAATTACAGTATATGGACTAAGAAAGGCCTGCGCCAGGTCAGAAATACAAACATGTGTGGATCTGGACTAAGATCATATGGAATTCCTTTTATTCCACACCCCATTAATTCAGCCCTAATTTATGTTCAGCCTCTTTGACCCACACTATCTTGTACTTTATCTGCTTGTCTCTTGTAGATCCCCTCGTAATGAACTTTGACACCTTACACGCAGATTGATATTCCATTTATTGGTCATTTGACCTATGAGCTGAATGTTATATATAACATTGAACACCACAGCTTAATTGTAATCAGCTTGAAAAAGGAACTAAAATGTTCTGAAAGATTGCTATGCTTATCTTAGTTATACCATTTTGTTACCATGTTACCATTTTTACTGGCTAACACGGTACAACAACTTTATCTTGACACCTGCCCCAAGAGGCGTAAAAACAGCAGCAGGTCTGGGGAGATTTGTTTAGGTCATGCAGTTTCAACATGTGGTTTATAACATACAGGACTGGGGAAAGAAATGCTAAGGCAAGTGATTGTAGAAGTCCAGATCTTTATTTCTCTTTCTCTGAAGTCCAGGATAATTTACCTTTACCTAATGTACCTCTGGGCAAACTATGTTCCAGAAAACCTTTGTGAGGCGGTTTTGATTGAGACTCACAATTCTAAGTTAGCCGGGCATTCGGCCCGCAGTAAAACCTGTTCTCTTATATCCCACACCCACCCTCTGGTGGCCAACATTAAGACAGGATGTTGGTAATTATATTCATTGTTGTCCTGTTTGTCAAAGTTCAAAACCATCCAGGTCATTTCCTCCGGGTCTACTACAGTTGCTTCCTATTCCCGAAAGGCCATGGACCCATATCTCCATGAATTTCATTGTTGAATTACCATTACCTGTTAGGAATGCTGTTATTTGGGTGAGCTGAGCTGTTTTACTCAGTATCTTTTAATAGAGACCTACATTGTTTGGGGGGTATAGTTTTCCTTTAAATTTCAGTTTCATGCTAAATTCCCTGATAAGCCTAGAGGTCCAGTGGCCCCCTCTAGAGAATAGGGTAATGCAACAATACCTGGTGGGGTGAGGGGGGATGCCCAACACTCTCCTCATGAAGACACCAGTGTTCTTCTGTTTAATTGCCCTCACTTTTTGGCTCACGCATCCGAGTAGCGAGCCGGGATCGGAACCTTGGTGTCTGTTCTGGGGTTTTGGATACCAAACATGACAGGACTATACAGGAGGGTATGACTTGCTGTATAATAATCCATTATCACAGAACTATATTAGTTCAGTAATGTGATTATTGTTATTCTGAAGCATCATAACAATCAACACATGATTTCAAAACAAATACAATTAGTCTACCAGGGTCAACTGTCAATAAGAAGCACTATCCAAATATAAAACAAAGAAGGCCAAGACTCTAATCATCTGAAAGATCTAATAATAAAATCATATTGAATTAGATATATTTTAACAAGGAACATGCAGTTCAGTTCAGCTTCATGGCTTGTCAACTTATGTAATAAAGTGATTGAGATTTGAGAGCTATAATGAACACAATAATTAATAATCATTTGCATTTATATTGTTCTTTTCATCTTATCTGACTCACATTGTGCTTTTCAATTATACGGCTTCTAAAAAACACAGGCTACCACCTGGGAATTAATTTCTTTGAAACTAAACTTACTACATGTATCGGGGTTTGGAACAGACCAAAGGGACATGTACAGTTAATACAAATGGAATGTAGTGGTATTTTCTGCAGCTAAAATTCTGCATTCTCATCCACAGTCACCAATTTTTTGCCAAGGGAAAAAAAATACATCTTTGTAGCTATATTATCATTTTTATTTAAATTTCACTAGTTTTACTCATACCTGAAAAACACAATCATTTACCATAACTCCAGTGTAATGATTTGCAGGAGCAACCCTTAGTACTGTATATTTAATATCAGCTAAGAGAAAACTAATTATGATGGTTGCAAATAATAGGATATAAATCAACCAACACTCTCTTTCCTATCTTACCAATTAAAATGCATGAAAATATCACCATTGGAACGATACTGGTGTAACAAAATCAGCTTACCCTGGTGGTCTAGTGGTGCGGCGGGGACATTCATCTTCTTGCGCCATGGATGTCACAAAGGCGTGCAATGACGCGAAATTCATAGTGTATTTAAAGGGACTTCATTCATTTTTGCATTGCCCGTTATAGGAGTTTGTTCCTGGTGCTTTCTGAGCTTTGTGCTAACCTGCTATTCTGATTCTGATTATTGTGTTGACCCCTGCCTGGCTATTTGACAATCCTGACTTCTAAATCCTGACCCTTGCCTGATTATCGACTCTGATTCTGGTTAACCCCTCTGATTGACTCCCTGGTTTGAACCTTGCCTGCCTGACTACGTTTATTCTCTGCCTACCCTGACCCAGCCAGATCTGACTATTGTCTAACTCCTTGTACTATGACCTTCTGCCCAAAGACTTTGCTTTACAGTTGTGCCCCTCTGCCTGTCTAGAACCCCTCGCTTTGCACCTCTCGTTATAAGACCTGGCGGTTTCTGAGTAGCTGAGGGCTCCTCCCGAGGCCAAAGGCGGCTGCTACAGGCAGAAGCACGAGCCAAGACCAGGGTGCTTCGCATCGGTTCAAGATTTAGGGTGCCAACCATTACAACTGGTCATAGCTTTATTAAAGGTACAATAGTGCAACAAACATTTATGCACAAGGACATGTAATATACTATATAGTTAATGCAATAGTTGAAAAACACATTGAAGTAAAACTATCATAATGAACCACATAATAGTAACTGTCCCTGGAGCCTGTCAAACCTTCCACGACACTCATCAGTACTTTCTTCTATCCGCCAACCTCCTAACTTAGAGGATATACATACCCAGTCCTAGCCTACAGTCTGAATCCTCTACTGCAAAACTTTGTCTGAACAACCATCTTCAGGGGCCTCCAGCACTTTATAGTGCGTGTGTTTCTAGCATTGTATCCACAGCAATGAACTCGTTAGGGGTTAAGCCATAACACTTGACATAGAACAATACATCTAAGCACCCCAACACACAACTAGTAGGGACATTTAAAATGCCTAAATTTAATATTGTAGCTACACTCTCACCCCCCATCTCTGAACCCCACCCTAACTTCAAACTAGCCTATGGTGTGCTAATGATGCTGATCTGGGTCATGCAGCCCTATCAAGACTTTTACACTTAGGGGCTTATTTATCGAATGTTAGAGTTTTTTATACCTTGAATGAATTTGAATGAACTCACAACTCAATCGGCCTCTTATTTAAGAAAAAAATCGATTTTGTGAGTTTGAGTTGTGAAACCCGAAAACTTGAATGAATTGAGTTTTCTGCTGGAAAAAGCTTGAATTATTCGAGTTTTTAGGCAAAACCCTCCAATAAAAAACTTGAACATCATGAAGGCTATTAACATCTTCAAATGGTTCAAGGTACCTCTGCCATTGACTCCTACATGAACTCAACAGGTTTTAGGTGTTGTATATTTGGATTCAAGCTATTTCCAGGATCTGGGTATAATTAATTTAAAAAAAAGTTGATTTTTTTTTAACCCAAAATTTAAGTTATGACCAAAAAACGAAAAAATTAGAATTTTCGTGGAAAACACAACTCAAACCTTAATTAATCTGCCCCTTAATTTGCCTAGTACTTTTATTAAATCCTTTAAGTCCTGATTCACTACCTGAAAGGCATGCCGATTTTGTAACATAAATAAGTATGCAAGTGTCCTGTAGTTTCAGCTGCTTGTAATGTGATAGCTTTTGGAAGAATAAAAAGCTTTATTTGCTTGCCAAAATAACTAAAATGTCCTAGTTTAAATAACAAGTACAGTGCTGCACTAACCTGGAGTGTGTTTTACGATTTTCAAAGTGAGTCTTTAAATGTAATCAAATTCTGGTACAGGTATAGGATCCCTTATCCGGAAACCCGATATCCAGAAAGCTCAGAATTACGGAATGGCTGTCTCCCATAGACTCCATTTTATCCAAATAATCCAAATTTTTAAAAATGATTTCCTTTTTTCCTGTAATAATAAAACAGTAGCTTGTACTTGATCCCAACTAAGATATAATTAATCCTTATTGGAAGCAAAACCAGCCTATTGGGTTTATTTAATGTTTACATGATTTTCTAGTAGACTTAAGGCATGGAGACCCAAATTACGGAAAGATCCATTATCCGGAAAACTCCAGGTCCCAAGCATTCTGGATAACAGGTCCCATACCTGTACCTATAAGATATATAACAGTATATAAGATTTACTAAATGGATAGAGATCATAGAACCACAACAACCTTATTATAGGGAAGAGCCATGGCTGACTAGGTTCACTTCTGAGTGTTTGAGGCACTGTTTATGTATGTTCATTGTGCTCTACAGTTATTGTAGGTAGCTTAGGAAGTGCAGAGTAAAGTATAATGCTGTACAGAAAGTGATTGGTTACATAAACCTAACTTTGAAACATTTTAATAAAAATAAAATATTAGTCTGAATTACAAGTTAGAACAAAGCGGAAATATGTTTGAGCTATGGATTAAATTGACCTAAACAATAGGAATTTCATAGATCTTTTGTTTTAATGGAAAATTATTTTTAAGTTGTCCCTTTATTTAAATGCTCATTCTATTTTCTAAATGTGTCCCAAGGGATAATCTGTTCACAATATTATACTAAATTTGATTGCCAATCGTACACCTTTTAACCAGTAAAAACTGGAAAATAGATTTTGGATGGATGAATTATTGCTGGGAAAACAATATTTTATATGTGTCCCTAGTTTTGTGCAATAATGTTGTCACAGTGGCTGGAAGATCGTTTGCTTTCTGTAGACTGTATGGATGTCACTGCAAATCATGTGGAATGTGGGTGAAACCCCATTCCTTTATTCAAAACCTATAAATACTGTACATAATCTGAAGGACCAGTTGGGAACATGTATAAATATACATTAAATCCGCTTTACAACATATATTTAGTTTGAAAGAAAATGAGATACATAGTTAGGTTTAACATGGTTTCATAAACCACAATATACATTAGCAATATCAAACTTTTAGCCATTACAGATACTGTACATACATTGTGCTGCTATGGCTTTGGGTTGGTACAGTAAGCCCTATGCATCAGGTCCATATATTCTAGTCTAATTCATTTTTGGCTTTAGTTGGTCTCTGATATTCTGTGTTCTCAGGTTTATAAAAAAAAGGATATTTTAACATATATTTTAATGGCACAATAGTGCAGGAGAACCAGTCAACTTGTGATCTGTTATTTGCAATAAACTGTATTCTAAGGGGGTTATTTACTAAACTTAAAATGCAAAAATCCCGAAAAATTTGTGATTTCTTTTTACAAAATCAGACTTCTACAGAATTTATTACACCCCGAGGATGGAAAAGTCTGAATCTGAAAATCAGACTGTTGAGGTTGCATATAAGTCAATGGGAGATTTTTTGATGTGCGCTGGTTTCGTGCAATACCCCAAAGTTTTCGGAGTTTTCAGGCAAAAAAGCATAAGAAATCTGAGTTTTTGGTTGAAAAAATTGTGAAAATCTGATTTTTTTCCCACAAAGCAAATTTTCAGAAAAATTTAATAATAAATAAGCGTTAAAAAACCGACTGTATTTGATTGGAGTTTGTTGTAGAAAATGTTGAGATAAAATCAGACTTTGATAAATGACCCCCTATATGTAATTAATGACACAGGCAGTGTAGGGAGATTTAAAGACAGCATTCACATAAAAATATTCATATGCATTCCTTCAGGACATCTTTCAATATTTACTCAAAAATTCTCAACATTCAGGCAAATTTTTTCATACACCTTGTCCAGTTTATTTGGTAGATAAGTATTCAGCAGAAAATGTGAAAAATAAATGTTTTTGTTATGGGTCATGTTTTTATTCTTCAGTTAACATTTCAGGAAATATATTTTTGAAGGATGGTTTAGAGACAAATAGGTATAGGAGGTCAAGTCCTAATTAAAATAGAAGTTTATATATCACAGGGTTTTTCACAGGGTTAAAAACAGAAGGAAAATTGGATGTCTTTAAAATGCTGCTTGTAAGCAAGGAACATCATCGCAAAGCAAAACCTTTATGGTTCAATAGAAGTGTTGGTATTGAGGATGGTAATAAAAGACATGCATTTAAGGCATAGTATTTGTACCTGTCTGAAGGATAGATTACAAAGAGTGGTGGTAGATGTGAAGTGTGTTCTCCAAGTAGAAAGAATGACCACTCTGCACATTTCCTCCTACCTCTAATGGCACTGTGACTCACAGCAATCCATTGCATGTAAGTACTGTTATTTCTAACATATAGCAGTAAATATAACTAATAGTAAGCTTCAGAATATAACAACACTGTGACCACAAGCAACCTTTAGAATAAAATTACACTGTGGCTCCCAGGTTAGAAGAGCATGAAAAAAATACTTTATCAGTAATTCCCAGCATAAAATAAGACTGCAACACTGCCGCAAAGAAAAACATTACGACTCCTAGCAAACCTCAACATTAAATGACCCCGCAGATTACAATACCTACCATAAATGGCACTTGGCTTTTAGTGCGCAATGCAAAAAAACCCCAAAAAACGTATTTTAAGAGGTAATGGCTTTTCTGTTGCTGATGTAACCTGCTTGTCTCACCAGACTGCACAGGCACCGCATCCCCACACTAGCTCAGCATATAGACACACAGCTGCTGACAAAATGACTAGAGTGGAGTTGTTTTGGGGTTTTCAACTTTTTATTAAAGTGGAGTGCACTTGGCTGGAGTCCTGTAAAACAGCATGGAAACTCAGCACAGCCACTGTCATGAACACAGCAAGGCCACCAGCCCACCTCTCCCACAGATCTTAATGCACTGGAGAGAGACCATTACAGAGATATAGTCTTGTATATGTGCTCAACTGATTTAATCTATGATATCAAACAATGGGGTTTAACTTCTGTCAGAAATCACTTATAACCTGTTTTGGTCCTAATAAACAGTAGCAATAACAAGTTCTCATTGCAAATCCTTGTAAGTGTGTTGGTACAGCCCAAAGGTTTTCCTTCCTATTATTCCTATAACCTTTAGCAAACCAGAAATATTTGATGAAGATTATTGGTGGGCGAATCTGATCCATTTTGCTTTGTGAACATGCGAAATTAGCAAAAATTCACCAAAATGTATTGGTCTATGGGCGCCAACATTTTTTTTCACCCATTGGAGTCTATGGGTTTCATTTTCGCTTCAAAACTTGGCAAAAAAATTTGCTCATCACTAGTGAAGATTCATATGTATAGATTAACTGTTATACACTGACATTTGTTACTGTTTCTGCTACAGTTTGAAGGAACCTCAGTCGTAGAGGCAAATTTACTAAAGGGCGAAGTGACCAACACTGGCAAAAATTCGCCAGGATGACGTCATTTTGGAATTTCACCGATTTACTAATGGTCGTTGACATAACTTCTCTAGTGAAGGAGATAGACTTTAGCGGTACTCCGCTCCCTAACGCCATGAATTTGCACTCTGGCGAATAGACGTAACTACGCAAATTCACTAAGATGCGAATTTCAATGAACCTTGTGCCAGACTTGCCTTCGCCACCACCTCAGACCAGGCGAACTGCAATAGAGTAGATAGGAGTTCCTCAAAAAATTGTTGTCTTTTCCTTTTTTCAGGGTGATACACTGCAAAACAGCGTAAAATTATTTCGGGGTAACCGGCTTCCCCCCCACATTTCCTAACATATGGCACATAAACTATACACTGGGCTCATGTGAAGGGTAATATAACAACTCTATATTCTTTTATTAAGGTTTCCCGGGCTTGTGTAGTGTAATGTATTTGCTGCAGCATATACGTCCATTGAACTTTAACCTCCCGCCGTATGCAAATTAGGCAATGTTAATGCAACTTCGCTTTGCTTGGTGCAGTAATACTAGCTCAACTTTGCCAGCGTTTGGCTCCCTGGACGCAACTTCGGATTTTAGTGAATTAGCGCTGTCCTGTCGAATCTATGCCTGGCGAAGTGCTGTGCTGTGAGCAAAGCCGTTGCTGTCGAATTTCGGAGGTTAGTGAATTTGCCCCCTAGACTAGTCCCTTACAATACTTGTTGCATATGTAATGCCTTCTCACTCCACTATAATCTAGTGATTAGTGATGGACGAATTTATTCGGCAGGCATGAATTCGCAGTGAACTTGAGCATTTCGCCGCCGGCAAATTAATTTGCGAATTTGCGCGACAAATTCGCAAAAAATCATGTGACTCTGGGAATGGATTCACTTCCAGCACTTTAATACAAGTGGTGCCGATTTGGAATTTGCATCTGATTTGATTGCTGCAAGTCCGTTACATATATGGACTCAACTCACTAGCATGCAGTTCATCAGAGCATAGGCATGTTATGTTGCTGGTGGTCACAGGCAGGATCAGCTCAAGGGCTCCGTTACCCCAGACATTGGGCAAAACTTCCAGGCATACATTTGTGTATTCAAATCCTCTGTTATTCATATTTCACTAAAACCATTGCCTAGGCAAAGGGTTAAGTGCCTTCTGAAGATACCCCCTTAGCCAGCTGGCTCCTGAAAATTTAACTGAAAACAAATATTTGGACAAAAGTTTTTTAGCTAATGTGACAAACCTCGAAAAAAAAAAGCATAGTGTGCAATGCCGGTGCCTAAGTTATAAAGGGGAGGTGCCACCTTAGGAAATATTATTTGGTTTTCACTAGTTTTGTTTCATACTTCCTCTTTCAGATTTCTTCCTTGTTTAAAAAAACAAATATTAATTGCATGGTTCCTTCTATATTATTGTAAAATTACTTCATTGGCAGTGCCTCTTGTACAAGGGGGAAGTTAAAAACACGTTCATCTTAATAAATATATGTTGCATGAAGTTTTAGAGTGTTGGGAAATTGTTACAACCTTACCAAAATATTCTTAAAGGGATACTGTCATGGAAAAACTTGTTTTTTTCCAAAACACATCAGTTAATAGTGCTGCTCCAGCAGAATTCTGAACTGAAATCCATTTCTCAAAAGTCATGTGACTTGTGCCTGCACTTTAGGAGAGAAATGCTTTCTGGCAGGCTGCTGTTTTCCTTCTTAATGTAACTGAATGTGTCTAAGTGGGACATGGGTTTTTACTATTGAGTGTTGTTCTTAGATCTACCAGGCAGTTGTTATCTTGTGTTAGGGAGCTGTTATCTGGTTACCTTCCCATTGTTCTTTTGTTTGGCTGCTGGGGGGAAAAGGGGAGGGGGTGATATCACTCCAACTTGCAGTACAGCAGTAAAGAGTGATTGAAGTTTATCAGAGCACAAGTCACATGATTTGGGGCAGCTGGGAAATTGACAATATGTCTAGCCCCATGTCAGATTTCAAAATTGAATATAAAAAAATCTGTTTGCGCTTTTGAGAAATGGATTTCAGTGCAGAATTCTGCTGGAGCAGCACTATTAACTGATTCATTTTGAATTTTTTTGCGCAACAATTAAACGGACACCTATTGACTTTAATGTGCGTCAATTGTTGCTGGCGTCGAAATTAACAGCGGCACCAAAAATCCCGTTTTGCTAATTTTTCAACCGCTTCGAGAATTTTGCGGGAAATTCACGATTTTTGTGGAAAAGCAAAACGGGACAAATTCATTCCATCACTACTAGTGGTAAAAAATTAGCCGAAAAATTATGTAATGGGATGCCATACCACCATACTTTAACTCCTTTAGTGAAGAATTCATCCATACAAATATCTGGTTATGTACTTTTGATTAGCTACTAATTTTAAACAAAAGATTTAACTTTTTCATTTGTTACATTACTTCCTCTCCCATTGAAAGCAACTTTTCCCCTTCCTTACATGTTTTGGTTTCATCCATTTTTGTTTTATATGGTGAGTTTATATGGGGCATCTTCTTTGATAATTGAACTAATAATGGTCACTGGGATATCCAGATATTTGAATATTTTATTAGTATTCTACTTTATATACATTGTGATACAGTCATGAATCCCTGAGGCAACAATTTGTTTTTACATGTTTGTATTTCTTTCATACTCACTTCCTGAGCAGTGATCCTTAAAAGATGAGCATTGTTATCTAGCAATTATAAAAGCATCTGACAAGCATTTCTTTAATTAGAATATGGGTTATGTACCAATCCAATCAATGTTTCTAATTTTAATTTTTATGTCCTTATGCTTTCTAATTTTTTTTGGATCTTAAACTATTTATTTCTTAATTGAGGTTATACTAATATAGTGCTAGGTTGTATTAAACACTCCTAATCTATACATTTAAACCAAAAAAAATTGATATGCTACAATTTGCCATTTATATTTGTATAGGGAAGTTTAATTAGACGGTTACAAGCTGGGTCGGACTGGGCCTGACAGCCCCCCCGACACAGGTCCATTTCTTCCTATGGGAACTGTGGGTGGCATTCTTGGTGCCCCCGCACAATTGAATTCACAAAGAGTTAAATCCATGTAAAGAATGTGGTGTGAGGCGTGGGGGGGGTTTGACACTCACAACTGGGGGGGTTGGTGGCACTCGTGACTAGGGTGGCCTGAGGTTTTCCAGATAATGGGTCTTGGATCATCATATTATATGTCTTATAAAAACGTTAAACAACAAATAAACCCAACAGGGAGATAACAGGGTTCCAGATATGACTTCCCATACCTGTACCTCCATGAGCTTTAATGGAACTGTTACACTAAAAAATTTGACGTAAATGATCTATTCTACCCCGTTGCAATCAATTCAGTAAGGAACAGAATCTTATTGTAGGTTAAAAAGCCTTTATTATTTCATGGTTTAGCTGGGACAGCCAAATAATTTATAATGTACAAGAAGGCCAATAAATCATGCAAAATAGCTATCAAGCAAGCTAAAATCGATATGGAAAATGACATTGCAGCAAATGGTAAACATGTAAATAGTAAAAAAATGAAGCAGGAAGGGGTCAGCTGGTTGATGAGAACAAAAAAAAGCTGAAATTCTGAACTTATATGTTTTGACTGTCTACACAAATGATGAAGCAGTTAGTGAATGTTTCCTTCAGACATGAGGAAATTCAAAAGAGACTAGAACATGTTAAGATGAACAAGGATCTGGGGGCCACATTATATTCATCCCAGGGTACTTACCGAGATTAGCTCTGTGATTGCCAAACCTCTTTACATAATTTTTCAAGATTCATTGTGGTCTGGCATGGTGCAGAGAGACTGGCAAATTGCTAATGTGGTGCCGCTATTTAAAAAAGGGATCCCATTCTTAGCCTCAAACTATAGGCCAGTTGGTCTGATGTCAGTGATAGGAAAGCTTTTTGAAAGGTTAATAAAGGATAAGATACTGGACTGAATAGCAAATCATAATACGTCTGTGCCAGCATGGTTTTATGTGTAATAGATCTTGCCAGACTAACTTAATTTCTTTTTATAAGAAGGTGAGCAGGAACCTCAATTCTGGGATGGCAGTGGATGTGATTTACTTAGACTTTTGCTAAAGCATTTGATACAGTGCCACACTGAAGGTTACTGGTTAAATTAAGGAATGTTGGCCTAGAACATAGTATTTGTACCTGGATAGAGAACTGGCTTAAAGATAGACTACAAAGAGTGGTGGTAAATGGAACATTTTCTAATTGAACCAGTGTTGTTAGTGGAGTACCGCAGGGCTCTGTACTAGGTCCCTTGCTTTTCAACTTGTTTTTTAATAACCTGGAGGTGGGCATTAAAAGTACTGTTTCTCTTTGAGCAGATGATACTACAATTGTGCAGAACTATAGGTTCCATGCAGGATGCTGCTACTTTGCTGAGTGATTTGACTAAGGTGGAAAACTGGGCAGTAACTGGAAAATGAGGTTCAATGTTGATAAATGCAAGGTTATGCACTTTGGCAAAAATAATATAAATACATGTTATACACTAATTGGCAGTGTGTTGGGAGTTTCCTTAACTCATAAGGATCTAGGAGTTTTGCAGATTACAAGTGTCATTCTATGGCCACTAAAGCAATAAAGTTCTGTCTTGCATAAAAAAGAGCATTTACTCAAGGGATGAAAACATAATTATGCCTTTTATTATATCTCTTCATGTTGTTTACTGAAAATAAATATGTATGTTTACAGTGTTGCAAAATATGTTGGCGCTCTATAAATACATGTTAATAATATGTATATTGGCAGATTATATAGTAATAGCTGACATGCTAGACCACTTTACATATGCTTTAAAAAAGTGCTGTGTGTTACAGAAGTTACTAACCTAACTAACCTAGTGACTAACCTAACATCTATGCATAGTAAGCAGTGTTATTATTTTAGATGATGCAATATTTTAGATTATGCAATGTATTTATAAAGAACCCTGATAATGTTCATGTAAAGGCTCCCGCCGGTCAGGCATGTTTTCTTACCATTAGGCGCGCTGACCAACGGGCTTGTTGTCTTCCAGGTGTGCGCGTGCATCTTGCACGTCATGATGCTGTGTGTCTTTGCGTCTTGTGACGCTGCGCAATGGCATCACGAGTGCGCAACATTCACAGAGTAGTAGGAGAAGCTCACTATTGGCTCTTCTCCATGTCCATCAGACACCCTTGTTTCTGATTGGTTCCTCAGCCCTTAAATCTCTCTCTCTCTCTCTCTCTCTCTCTCTCTCTCTCTCTCTCCCTCTCTCCCTCTCTCCCTCTCTCCCTCTCTCCCTCTCTCCCTCTATCCCTCTCTCCCTCTCTCTCTCTCTCTCTCCCACCTCAGACCAGGCGAAGCGCAATAGAGTAGATAGGGATTGCTTCAAAAAAAGTTTCTAAGTCCCAAAAAACGCTGGCGTTTTTTCTATATTATGGGTGATAGGCTGAAAAAGATTGAATTTTTTTTTGGGGCTCCCCTCCTTCCCCCCTACATTTCCTAACTCATGGCAACTTAACTATACAGTGGGCACATTTGTAGGGCAAAACAAAAAAATTTATTTGATGTTTTGAAGGTTTCCCAGGCATTTGTAGTGATTCTACGTATTCCTCCATTGAAATTTGAATTTGGCGCCGTATGCAAATTAACCATCGCTAGCATAACTTTGCTTCGCTTAGCGAATCAACGCTAGCGCAACTTCGCAACCTTACGCTACCCCTGTGCGCAACTTCGGATTTTAGTGAATTTGCGGAGCGCTGGCGAAACTACGTCTGGCGAAGTGTGGCGCAGTGCGGCGAAGTTACGCCTGGCGCAACTACGAATCTTAGTGAATTTGCCCCAATGTATGGAGATCCTAATTTAGGAGAGATCCCTTATCTGAAAAACCACAGGTCCTGAGCATTCTGGATAACAGATCCCATACCTGTACTGGCAGAGTGGCAGCTCTAATCTTTAATACTAGTACTTTATTGAAGTCAATCTCTGGTGGCAAAGTGAATTAATTTGCTTTAACTTCTTCTTTACTTGTAACAGCTTCCTTGGTTTAAAATGTATATTGATGCATTTAAGTTGACTATAAAGATTGTCTGTGCACTTTAAACACACTCAACCCTTTATATCCTGACCTTGTCACAAGTGCAAGTATTTAAAGGTTAATTATGCAATTCACATTTGTTCTTTTTCCAGACAAATGTTATAAAAAATGCATATTTTACAGTTGGCTCTGTGCAAGTAAACCTGTTAATTTGCTGCCCTTCACTTTCAGAAACCTCCCTTATCTTATGCAGTTAAAGGGCAACTCAGCTCTAATGCAAATTTTACAAGGTCAGCAATTTAATGGAATAGGTTTTAATGAAAGACAACAGAGGTGGTGAAAGGTGTTATTGTTAATTTCTACCTGAATCTAAAAGCACTAAAGGCCCTTCATTATTACATCACATACAGGTCCAGAGCCCATGGTTGGGTCTCCCATACTTGCAACTTTTATTTTTAATTTGAAATGTTGTATGAGCAACGTCTTCTGTACCATGACAAATACAAGAGGTCCTCTGCACTCAACCCATTATCAATATATTTAAGACAGCGACATTTTGTGCATACTGCTACTAAAAAATGCCTTACCCTTGAAACAAAACAGGGATTGTTTGTCCATATATTGCAATATATTTAAGCTGGCCAACTACGTCAAAGTCATCCCATATCTGGCCAGTCCTACGCTCAATTTTCATCTGATTCATTAAGAATTCTATTGCTTCATTATACATTTTACAAAGGGACTAAGTTTTACCTGCAACTTACTAGCTGCTTTCAAAGTAAAACTCCCAAACTTGGCTGCCCTTATATTAGACACCAGTGGGATCACCTGACTGAAGGGTTAACATGCCACTTAGGCATGTTAACCCTTCACTGACTATAGCTGGGAAGGGTGGGAGCTACAACAAGGAGCTGGTCACTGCTCCTCTATAACTATAACAAACAAGGGAAAGTTGTGCTCACCACTAATTCTTAAAAACATTAGGCGGGGGTGCAATGAGGCTGTGACCACAAAATACTTAGACAAATACAAGAGTCCTCTGCACTCAACCCATTATCAATATATTTAAGAAAGAGACATTTTGTTCATACTGCTACTGAAAAATGCCTTACCCTTTAAACAAAAAAGGGATTGTTTGTCCATATATTGCAATATATTTTGTGGTCACAGCCTCATTGCACCCCCGCCTAATGTTTTTAAGAATAGTGGTGAGCACAACTTTCTCTTGTTTGTTATAGTCTTCTGTACCATCTCTACATGATGTAGCTAACATCCAGATAATACAGCAAAAATCAGGCCTGGAACCAACATGGATTCAAATCATTAGAGGGAAACAATAAAGATAATGTTTATCAGCAATGCTCTAAGCGGGATTAAAGAGATATGTGCAAGTAAGAAGGGATCGGAATTTCGAATTCTTTTTTTTCCTGTCCTGACTCATTACATAGTTACATAGTTAAATCAGGTTGAAAAAATACCATCAAGTTCAACCCCTCCAAATGAAACCCAGCATCCATACATACACTCACATAAACTATATACAGTATACACTAACTATAGATTTTAGTATCAGAATAGTCTTGGATATTATCCTTGTCCAAAAAATCATCCAAAACCCCCTTAAAGGCATTAACAGCCATCACAACATCATCCAACAGTGCCCTCATTGTGAAGAACCACCTACACTGCTCAAATGAAAGGTCTTTTTTTCCTCTACTCTGAAGGGGTGGCCACTGGTGTGTTGATCCTCTTTTTTGTTAAAAAGGTGATACATTAGCATTAGAAAAGATGCAATTAGTGGGATGCTAAGATCATAGTCAAGCAGAAGTTCAGGGGAGGAGAAAATCAGCACAGAGATCCAAAATTATGGATTCAGGGCAAGAAAAAAAGGGCTTCAACAGCAAACACTAGGGGGTAAATTTATCAAAGAGTGAAGTTCCGCCACTAGAATGAAATTCCGCAGCTCTCAATTCATTTCTATGGGATTTTGAAAGGCGTATTTATCAATGGGTGAAAGTGAAAGTTCACCCTTTAATAAATACGACTATAAAAATCCCATAGAAAAGAATGGAGAGTGGCGGAATTTCACTCTAGTGGCGGAACTTCACTATTAACTTCACTCTTTGATAAATATACCCCTATGTTGGGCAAAGCCATGTTTCCATTAATGGAGGATGTGACTGTAGCAATGGCAACAACTGAAAATCGTCCAATGTCAGTCACAACATATGAGCCCCCTGCTGCCATAACTATAGGGAGAATGTGGAGATTATAGCAGGAAAAAAATACAAAACTACAATAACCAAAATATATACAGTATTTGTTTTATGAAGTATGTAGTTAAAGTTGTATTCTTTAATTCAGCTCTGCTAGTTGCTAATCAGAATGCAACAGACTGGTTTTGTTATTATTGACTCTCATCAGTGTAGCAAAGGATTTCTGCACAGCATATTTGAAGTCAATCTGAGGTAGTTCAGACAACAGCTCATTTATTGATAAAACACAATGACTAAACCCTTTATATACATTAGCTTGTAAAAGTATTGAGACGCTTGACAAAGTATTGAGACGCTTGACCAATTCTCTAATTTTACTGAATGACAAATCCCTAGCCTCTTCTCTGTGATATTTTTATTTGAAAGCACTGAAGCTCGAAATTAGTGTTTTAAGGTGTGCATCAACCAACTATTTCTAGCAACAACAACCTCAGATACTTTGGGAACAATGTGTACATAAATATGGATTTGTAAGATTTACTTCAGATTGTTTCTGATAATCAGATGAGGCTTGTTATATTATGTTGCAATGTTACTCCGGCCTTGTGTCTGACATCAGTGCCCTGCTAAAGAATGAACTTTGAAGACGCTTTAGTTTTTTTTTTTTTAGCAGACTGAAACTGGCTCTGCATATTTCCCGGTGTTATCTAGATGCCTACACCATGCTGATGAATAGCAAACCCATAATATTTATGATATTTTACTTCACTCTTAGTATAGTATACTCTGCATTACAGTGACCTGTATGGGGGGTACGAGTTTTTTTTAATTAAAGGGTTGAATTCTCCTTTAAGAAGCATTATGTTCAAATGGGGACAACCAGGGGAGGCATGCAGACATCCCAGTAATGCTCCCCCAAATTGTGAGTCATTTAGACAAGCCTAGCATGTGCTGGTTGCAAAGGAGGTCTATCCTTACTGATTTTCATATAACAGGCAGTAAGTACAGAACTGATTTGTGCCTATCATATTTATGCCCTGCTTGCTTGTTAACTGAGCACTAAATATTGCAATTTTGCCCCCCTTACTACTCTTGCACTTGCATACAGCATTTATAAATTACCCTATGTGGCCTATTTACTAAAACTCATATTTTTCTATTTTTTTTATTAAAACAAATTTGACCTAACTACCAATCACAAATTGCCTTAATTTACTAAAATATCAGTTCAAAAAAATGTACATTGTGTCAAAATTGTGCGACAATTCAATCATATGACTTTTTCGAATTGTCATTTCCACACAAAAACCAGCATCAAACAGCCCAAAACCCTTGACAATCATGAAGGCAAAAAACTTCTTCCAATGGTAACAAATATTCAAATTGTGAGACACATCTGACATTGACTTTTACATAACTTCGACAGGTTTTAGCTGGAGTCATTTCAGATTCGGATTTGGATAAATCTCAAAAAATTCTAGTTTTTTACTTCCCTTAAATTATTCCGATTTTTTTCCCTTAAAAACTCGAACTGAAAAAAATTTAGGTTTAATAAATAGGCCCCTATTTGTTTTTTTTGTCAAAAAAGCACAAGCGTGACCTTGCTAGTTCTTTAGAGCTTTTTTTGGCCAAAATCACATCAATGTGTGTGTAGCAGAAATCTAATCTTGCACACATCTAAAAAACAGTCTACCTACAATGAAGAATGAAGCTGGTAGCATCACACTACCCTTAGGGGCCCATTTACTTAGTTCGAGTGAAGGAATAGAGGAAAAATAGTTTGAATTTTGAATGTTTTTTTTGGCTACTTCGATCATTGAATGGGCTACATCGACCTTCGACTTCGAATCGAACGATTGGAACTAAAAATCGTTCGACTATTCGACCGTTCGATAGTCGAACTACTGTCTCTTTAAAAAATACTTCGACCCCCTACTTCGCCACCTTAAAGCTACCGAGGCCAATGTTAGCCTATGGGGAAGGTCCCCATAGGCTTCCTAACAATTTTCTGATCAACGGATAATCCTTTGATCGATGGATTAAAATCCTTCGAATCGTTCGTTTCGAAGGATATAATCGTTCGATGGAATGATTATTCCTTTGATCGTTCGATTGAACGAATTGCGCTAAATCCTTCGACTTCGATATTAATTATTACTCGATATTCAACCCTAGGTAAATTTGCCCCTTAGAGTCCATATATAACAGAAACTTTACTGCATGCAATGTTTCAATTGATAATGCTAACATTTGCTAGTATATATATATATATATATATATATATATATATATATATATATATATATATATATATATATGAGTAGAAACAGAGTTCAGTGAAATGATAACATCTAGTTACTGTATATATAAAACTCAGCACCAAAGTCCCATACCAGAATGCTACCCTGCAATTAGCTATAGTTACATATATTTTCTATGCACATTCTATTCATTGCTGTATTGTAATCCTCTCCACTGCTAATTCATAGGAAAAATCTATATTTGCTATATTTAGCTTGATAAATAATGTATTAAGAGCACCTGAAGAAGAGACACATGCAGCCCCCAATGATACTGTTTTATGTTGTTCCACTAAAAAAAAGGGATCACAAGGTGTGAGCATGATATTTTTCTGTGGAAATCAATGTAGTCTCAGTTGTTTAAAGAGCAGACACTGACATTACCTCTGAAGCAAGCAAGTTGAATTCAATTCCTACGTCAACTCCGTTTGACCTTGGACAAGTTGCATTATTTCCAACTGCCCCAGGCACCCAAATTATATTATATTCTCGGTATGGCAGAAAAAAATATACAGATCTGTTTACACTGTAAAAAAAAAATAAAGATGTTATTGTAAGTATGGTAAATCTATTGTTTTTAACCATTGATCACATTGGCTGTATTTGCTAAGAATCCATTTAGGAAATAGTAATGGAAGATTGTTATCCTTTGTTATTTGTAAACAGCAGAACATTTTTCCAATCATTAGACAGAAAGTTATTTCAGCTAAAGCCAGAGGGGGGCAACAATGGCTTTTCAATATTAGAACATATTTTCTCTTTCTGGAAATGGGTTAATCCAACATATTAGTGGAAGGCAGCATGAAAACACTTGCTTCCTTATGAAGCTAATACACACTCAATGCAATCTTGTTCTTTCCCGGAATGCATTGCAGCTTCGCTCAAATTACGAGATTGCCTGACAGAGAAGTGAAATGCTTTTTAAATTGTAAAACAAGCAAACATACCAAACCATTACTTTTCTGCGGTTTAATCAGTTAAGTAGAAATTTAAAAATAAGTGGCAATTATGCATGTAAATTTAGTCTTGTGTGATCCTAGTAATGATAATTGAGCCATTGTACATTCGAGTTATTGTAAACAATGTATAATGTAATAATATTGCAGGTTGAGACATAACAGTACTTACTTAATGAAAAGTTACATTTTTACAATACACAAATCGATACTAAGTAGTCACCCAACAGGTTTCAAAGTCTTTTTTAAGTATACATATTAAAAGAGAAGAAAGGCTTCAGTTATGGCAGGGGTGCAAATGTTACACAGCTACAGTATACCCTGGGCTGGTGCAGTTTTCTGGAACAGGAACACCATTCTAAGGTATTATGTGTGTGATTACAATCACTGGGGGTGCGTAAAATTTGGCGCCCTCCCCTTTGTAGCCATGCTCTCAGGGTCCATCTAGTGCTGGCTCTAGCCTGAGCAGGCAGGCAGAGCTCAAGTGGAACCTAGACAGGTCAGGTCTAGAAATAATAGGCTACTCACCTTAAGAGGTTACTCTAGGAGTGACAGATATACAGGCTATTTATCTGAGCAGCTCAAGGCTCCGACGAGGAGAGTCAGAGGGATTAAGATCCCGGGTACTAATTGCCCAGAAGTAGGGACAATGTGCATAGACTGAAAGCTGGCAAAAGGCTGAAAGCTGGGTGAACCTTCATTGCTGCTGTGTATGTTCTCATCACTGTGAGGACTAATACTGACCAAAGATGCTGTGAGTATATGTATGCATATCCACTGTTCTGTATGATTCTGTTTTGCTCTTTTGTACACTCCATGGAGGATTGTATTGTTTAATAAATATGTTAATGGATAAGTTATAAGAACCACTGGCGCCCAATTTTTGCACCCTGCATCAAGTTACACTTGCACTACACCCTGCCTCCACACCGTTTGTGAGGGCTTACTCCCTAAGATTTAAGGTCTCATCCGGAGCACAGTATTGTGAGTGTGGCTCATAGTATGAGAACAGTGCACTCATTTTACTATAGCGCTACACTAGCAATCAGGAATGCACCTTAAAATGTCTCAAATGAAATAGTGAATAGAAGTTGCACATTCAAACATTTTCTGTTGAATTCAAAACAAAGTTTAAAGCATTGTTGGGTTAAATAGTAATATTGGCCTGTTCAGTACTCAATAAAAATACAATATTTGTTTTCATAACCAAAATGATTTCACCAGAAAAGTCAAGCTGCTTATTAGTTGCTATGGGTTAAAGAGCAGAGCAACCTGTGTCCTGTTTACTGTATTGGCATTTTCCTTTTTTAGCTGTTTTTTGTCACATTAATGCCTCATTGTATTTTGAACTGTGCCTGCAGTATTGATTTTGTACCTACTATTAAATGTGGGGAATATGATGCCAAATCTAATTGTGTGGTCACTCTAATCAGATATCCTTTTCCCCGGGTTGACCATATATTGTATAGAAAGTGGGCCAATTATAGATACATTTCCACAAGAGAATACATAATAATCTGACATGGACAATAGCCACCATTCAAATCCAAAGCACAAGGAATATTAGGAAGGATCAGAAAACTGCCCTACACTGACCCCACTGTCCCACAAATCTGCATTTGGAAATCTGATCAGCATTGCTGCCCCAGCTGTGCTTTAAAACTCAGTAGGTAATGTTCAGTCTCTAGGGTATTCCATGCAAATGGACATTTTAGTAGTGATACTAGTCCAGAGAAATTCCTTCATATAATTAATTCTAATTAAAGAGTGGCTGTTGAGGAGGGTTTCTTATGTTTTGTGTTATTCATTATTAGTACAGTGTAATTTATAGTCGTTCAGGGGACCTGAAGGGGACCTTTCATAAGTGAATCTACAAAGGAAGCTATAGAAGAAGACCATGGAAACTACTTTTTTTTTATATTTGAACAGGTCTGAAAATAGACTACAATGGCAGTTAATAATTTCCTATCTTGAAAGTTTAACACTGACTGTATATTCTGTATCATGCTTTCCACCTCTATCTATTGCTCCTCTAGCTTTGGATCAAAATACTTTTAACCTCCTTGCCCTAACAATGGGGTATATTTATCAAAAGGTGAAGTGAAAAACCCCTACAGTGCATTTATCAAAGTGAGTGTATTTATCAAAGAGTGCACTCTCACTGTCATCCTCTGATAAATACTGTATGTTCATACAGATCCCATACAAATGAATGGTGGGGCAGAATTTCAGACTCTGCTAAATATACTGGAATTGAAGGGGAGCTGGAGCTGCAACTATTCTTTATTTCCTTTCAGCTAACCAACACCCACTTAGTCTTTGCTAATTTTGAGTTTTGAGTCTGTTGTGCCCTTAGCCTAAATTACTTCTCATCAATAACTAAACGAGGCAATTTATCTTTGCTGTACATTTAAATATTGTATTTATCACATAATTTTCTCTTCTACAAGTCACACTACTTTGTACATGATGGTATAAATGCAGTGTGTTATAATTGAGAGTATTACAGTATGGGGCTGATTCACTATGGGTCGAATATCGAGGGTTAATTAACCCACGATATTCGACTAGGAATTGAAATCCTTCGACTTCGAATATCGAAGTCGAAGGATTTAGCGCAAATGCTACGATCGTACGATCGAAGGATTATTCCTTCGATCGAACGATTAAATCCTTCGAATCGAACGATTCGAAGGATTTAAATCCAACGATCGAAGGAATATCCTTCGATCAAAAAAACTTAGGCAAGCCTATGGGGACCTTCCCCATAGGCTAACATTGACTTCGGTAGCTTTTAGCTGCCGAAGTAGGGGGTCGAAGTTTTTTATAAAGAGACAGTACTTTGACTATCGAATGGTCGAATAGTCGAACGATTTTTACTTCGAATCCTTCGATTCGTAGTCGTAGTGGTAGTCGAAGGTCGAAGTAGCCCATTCGATGGTCGAAGTAGCCCAAAATATACTTCGAAATTCGAAGTTTTTTTACTTCGAATCCTTCACTCGAATTTAGTGAATCGGCCCCTAAGTATTGGATATGGATAATTTTTTTTAAATTACAGCAAATGACTACATATTTATGAAACTATAGCCCTGCAACAACCACAGATTCCATAATATGTCAGAAATGCATAAAAGCAACACATACGTATGTCTTATGTAACTCTGAACATATCAATTTGGGGGCACATTTACTTAGCTCGAGTGAATGAATAGAAGAAAAAATACTTTCGAATTTCGAACGGTTTTTTTTGGCTACTTCGACCATCGAATTGGCTACTTCGACCTTCGACTACGATTACGACTACGACTTTGAATCGAACTAAAAATCGTTCGACTATTCAACCATTCGATAGTCAAAGTACTGTCTCTTTAAAAAAAACTTTGACCCCCTACTTCGCCAAGTAAAACCTACCGAACATCAATGTTAGCCTATGGGGAAGGACCCATAGGCTTTCTAACAAATTTCTGATCGAAGGAAAATTATTCGATCGATGGATTAAAATCGAACGATTTTTCTTTCAATCGTTCGATAGAACGAATTGCGGTAAATCCTTCGACTCCGATATTCGAAGTCGAAGGATTTAACTTCGACAGTCGAATATCGAGGGTTAATTAACCCTCGATATTCAACCCTAAGTAAATGTGCCCCCTAGTGTATGCAAACAGAGAACTATATTTGGAGATTATTGACTTCCTTACTATATTGCTGTCATAATCGGCAAGCTTTTTTTTTAACCTGAAAATTGATCATTGTGGACTTGCATAAGAAATTATACTGTATAACATTGAGTGTTGTTCAACTCCTATGAATAAAACAAAAGCAACTATTTTCATTAAAACACACATGAATATGTAGAATTATCTGTGAGGGAAAAAACATATATAGTACTGTTCATAGATTATACCTTGAGACCTTGAAACTGTTGCCTGGCAACTCACAATAATGGCTGTAACAAAAGAATGCAATATACATATTCTAGCTATGGGCTTCATTACTTGTTAATTATTATGTTATGTGAACCTGACATTTCTACCAAACTGAAGAAGTACTGCTTTCTTTTTTATAAATGTTTTTTCCCTGCAAGTCAGTATGTACTGTATGTTTTATAGGACAATGAAATCAGGCACATTTATGATGATCACTAACAACACAAATAATTATTTTCTTTTTGAGAATCCAAGCACTGCCAGTACCTATTAAATTGAAGCCATTGAAAACAGAAATCTTTTTATTTTCAAAGGCTTGGTTTTCAGTTTTGAGATATACAGATGTTCACTACAGAGGGTAAGTTTACATTCGGTTTACAGTTTGTACAATTTCCAGTACATTATCTGTGCTACTTTTTTTCTGGCTTGATAAAGCGCCTGGTAGGCCTGAAACGTTGCCTTTGGTATGATATGGGCTGAATAAATAAATTCCTCTTTGAGCACTATTACTGCTTATACAGTGTGCTGCTGGTGATTTTCTTCAACTTAATGATTTTCTGGCCCTGTGGTATTTTTTATCAAGCCATTTTTGTCTTGAGTATATATTTTATTTATCAAAGGCTAGGAGCAAGTGCAAGAGCACCAAAGAATGTAAAATCATAGTTGCCTAAGAGTAAACAGACACTACTAATAAACAGAAAACCAAGGTAACTATATACACTAAAAAATTATATTTTGGTGTTTGGGCCCCACAAAGTAAAGGAATAGCAGGGGAACCATTGGATACCATTGATAATGATTGATGAGGTTGATGATGAGGTTTACATCACCATGACCCCATTGAGGAGATAATAAATAATGTCCTATGGGCCACCTTGTAAGCGAGAAGAAGATGTATTTCAGCCGTCCTCCTTCTAGTTACCAAATTGTTATTGTGGTACTGTAAGTAGTGCACACCTGCACTGTCCTTGGATATCCTTGACCACAATTGTAGACTGGCCTTTGATACTATGCTCGCCAGGTTTCATTTGCCTCTCTTCGTTGGCTGGCTCCCTGTCTCAGCCCCAGAGGGGTTCAATTTGTGTGAGTTGCTTGTGTGCCTTTACTTTTTGCTACTCCAAGATCTATCTTGATAGAAACACAGCAACCTTAATGTAAATTTCAAGGTCCTCATTAATAAGCTAATGAATGGACCACACTGAAAACTCTGGTGAAACTAAAACAATGTCCTGTTAATCACTCTATACAGTCTCTCCCAAGAAAGCAGAGAAGCTGTATTATTATTTGCTTTGCCACATAGGAGTCTGCAATGATACTTTGAACTTTGTGATAATTTGAACAGATCCACAAAATTAACTTGACTGTCTACTTTCTTAAGAATCAGGGCTCCCTACCAGCCATTTCTAAACTGAAAAACCTAGCCTAACTATTCAAAAATATTCTATATACTCTTTACAATGTTTATGGTTACTATAAATTTCACCTAAACAAACAACATCTCTGATTTCTTATCAGGCTGATCTCTGTCAGGAGCGCCCAATGGTGCTCTTCTTCAGTGCCATGTCCAAGATGGTGGCAACCTTAGCTGACACATGGACAGCTGCGCCAGCATATCGACACCGGTGCACAGACCTGTGAAATCATCACATCACATCTGGCACCAAAGTTCAGAATAAAAGGACGCCAAGGTCACGGTTTCAATACCCGATTATGGGAATTGCTGATTTGTATTCCTGGTTGTTCTTAAATTTATTATAACTTGTTTCCTGGACTTTTTACTCAGTCTGAACCTTTGACTTTGATCCTTGCTGCCTGCCTATTGAACCACTGCCTGAATTCTGACAACGATTCCTTCTGATCACTTTAGTTACCGTGAACTTAGACTTGACCCTACTGTTTCCTCCTTGGTCCGGACTTCTCCGTGCCTGGAGCCACAAGGCTCCTGACAATCTCTTCCCATATTAATGCACAAACATATATATTTTCTGTAGAATTGTACATCAATGGCTCAGTGGCAGGAGGTTATGGATGCCTTTTCTATCCAAAAGGCATTAAGAATAGGTTGGTTCTTGGTTGCAAATAGAAATTTATATAAGAGTTTGAAAATCATTCGACTACCATGTTCTTAAAATTGGACTACCACCCTTCCATCATGAAGTCTGCAATGTGCAATTACGTCAACCTAGCAAAGACTTAGGGGCAGTTTTATAAAAGGTCAGATTGGGATTTCTATAATTTTCCTGGCATTTTACCAACAATTTGAATATTTTTACATGTATTAATCTTTTCCTGACATTTTGGATTTGTTTTAACCATTTCATTTCATTCACTATATGCCCATCTTCTTCAACTGATGGATTCCATTGTTTGCTATTCTAAATCAATTCTCAAAAGTTGTGGAAAAATCTCACAAATGTGCTAGTTTTAACATAATGCATGTCTATGAAGCATTCCTGCAAATTGGTAAAATCTTGTCTGCATCTTTTTAATAAAAACCTGTAGGAAAAAAATTGCAAACTTCTCCTCAGGGATGAAAAATAGCGATATAAATGCCCCTAAGAGTCTCATGATAATAATTTTATTATTATTATTAATAATAATACAGATGAGTGCAAAAACACCCATAGAATCCAATGTATAATAAAAAAATGTTGCACAAAAACCAGCATTTGCAAATTTTTTGCTGTTTCACAAATTTTTGCTGAAGAAAAACAGGTCAGATTCGCCTATCACTAATTATTAATCATATTTATAAAGTGCCAGCATACTCTGTAATGGTGTAGAGTTAGTTGTATACCTTGAACATATAGATTACATACAACAACAGTTAACAATAGAATAGCAAAAGAAACACTAATGTCATAAAAATCAGTAACGGAAAACCTGTTTGCAAAAATCTATGCCTTTGTGCAAATTTAATGTTGCTTTTGCGAACCAGGAAACCGTTTAGCAACCACTTCTGACAGTGGAAAAAAGATTGAGAATTTTAAAGTTTGAGCCAGTGCACAGTGTATGTAATAAAACGTCTTACTGAAAAAGTTGGTTGGTGTGATTTATAAAGCACATATTTACTCGCAGATGGTTTTATAGTCCATGGTTTTCCCTAAACTCTGAAATATTGCACTGCTGTGAGTGCGAGGTTTTTCTGTGTGAAAATAGTAGTAACAGTAATTTAAATTCTCAATTTGAATAACTGTTGTATGAATATTTTCTGGGGCAGATTTATCAAGGGTAGAAGTGAATTAGAGGGAATTTTCGAAGTAAAAAAATTCGAAGTAATTTTATGAATACTTCAACTGTCGAATAGGATACTACTACTTCGAATTGACTTCGACTTTGATTCGAAGTAAAAATCGTTCGACTATTCGACCATTCGATAATCAAAGTACTGCCTCTTTAAAAAAAACTTTGACTTCAATACTTCGCCAACTTAAAGCTGCCGAAGTGCTATGTTAGCCTATGGGGACTTTCCGGAGCAATTTTCTAAGTTTTTTATATTCAAAGGAAAATCGTACAATTCAAAGTACGATCGGAATACGATCATACAATGAATAAAATCCTCCGACTTTGAATTCGAATATCTGAGGATTCTATTCAATGGTCGAATTTCGAAGTATTTTCCACTTCGAAATTCGACCCTTGATAAATCTACCCCTTAAAGTTTGAGCCAGTGCACAGTGTATGTAATAAAATATCTTACTGAAAAAGTTGGCGGGTGTCATTTATAAAGCACATATTTACTCGCAGATGGTTTTATAGCCCATGGTTTTCCCTAAACTCTGAAATATTGCACTGCTGTGAGTGCGAGGTTTTTCTGTGTGAAAAAATAGTAGTAGTAACAGTAATTTAAATCCTCAATTTGAATAACTGTTGTATGAATATTTTCTCCACCACCAAATTCGTGGTGTAGCTCAAACGCAGAGTGTGTGCAATTATGCCATATTTAAAAAGCTGTTATGGACATTTGCAGCGCAAATAAAAATGTGTAATTATGTTTGCACTTTAAATACACCACTCTTATCCAGTTTTATAAATATAACCCATTTACAGGGCAAATATGTTAACTGTGCAAACCATTCTGTGCTGCGCAAAGTTGATAAATGAGCCTGGTATGTTTGCTTCAAAAGATATGAACAAATAAAATTTGTGATGCAATACCATTCTTAGAAAGAATATTACATTGCTTCTTTTTTGTGTAAATTGTTTTTCTATTTACAACTTTTATTACATTTCCCCCAAGGAGCGGGCATGGCAAAGATCTGCCATCAGCAATGTGAGAAATGTGACCTTTTTAAAGGAATGGGTTTTAGGCGATTGGAAGAAAGTAAAATGGAATTTGGAGGGAATTCCAGAGAAAGGGTGCAGCCCTAGTAAACTTTTGAATGTGTATTTGCAAAGCAGTAAGGAGTGAGGTGTTGAGGAGTAGATTAATAACAGCTTTGAATGTACCAGAAGCTGGCATATCAGAAGAGGAGCAGTTGCTAAAGTGCATGAGCCTGGCAGCAGCATTAAGGGGCAGATTTACATAGGGTCGAATATCGAGGGTTAATTAACCCTTGATATTCGACTGCCAAATATAAATCCTTCAACTTCGAATATCAAAGGTCGAAGGATTTACCGCAATTCCTACGATCGAACGATCAAAGGAAAAATCGTTCGCTCGAACGATTAAATCCTTTGAATCAAATGATTCGAAGGATTTTAATCCATCGATCAAAGGATTTTCCTTCAATCAGAAAATTGTAAGAAAGCCTATGGGGACCTTCCCCATGGGCTAACATTGGCCTCGGTAGGTTTTAGGTGGCAAACTAGGGGGTTGAAGTATTTTTTAAAGAGACAGTACTTCGACTATCGAATGGTCGAATAGTCTAACGATTTTTAGTTCGAATTGTTTGAAGTCATAGTCGAAGGTCAAAGTAGCCCATTCGATGGTCGAAGTAGCCATATTCGACCATTCGAAATTCAAAGTATTTTTTCTTCTATTCCTTCACTCGAGCTGAGTAAATGGGCCCCTAAATATGGACTGGAGAGGTCACAGTCTCTGGTGAAAGGCCAAGGAATGTAAAGTTACAGTAATCAATAACTGGTATCAGAGAGTGAATCGGAATTTTGGTGGCATCTTGGGTGATAAAATTGTATTTTAGAAATATTCCTCAGACGAACATGACATGATTTAGTATTGATTGGATATGAGGCATAAAGGAAAGTGGCAGAATTAAACAAAACCCCAAGTCAAATTATCATTGTCGTAGCTGACATACTATATACTTATGGGATGGTATGGCATTGAACTAAAGATAACCATTTCTGTCTTAGAAAGGTTTCATTGCATGTAGCATTGGAACATAAAATATAAATGGCTGACAAGCAAGAAGAGTCATGTGTATTGATTTGTTTGCCAAGGGAGGAAATATACAGAGAAAAGTATAAAGGGTTCAGCCAGTGTCAGACTTTGTTCCTGGGATCCACCAGAGAACCTCAACCCAGGTTGCCCATCATACACATAACTGCACCCACTAGCTGCTGTCATGCACTACTCATTATTTCTTCTGTCGACAGACAAGGCTAAAGTGAAGCTTTCTGCCTAAATAAATGCACAGAGAAGAGAACAGTTCCACCATTTTTAGGCCCTTTGCCCCTGCCTTTGGCTATAAGTTTACCCAGACATGCCAGAAAGATTACTGTAAAATAACGGTAATAAGCATATTAAAGCCATGAGTACATGCTAGACTTGCCAGAAAGATCAGTACAGAAAATGAATAAAATGAAAGGATTACTTCACTAAGAGATACATAAGCAAAATACTGACAACTTCTCTCTGTCTTCTCTATGAGCACCCCCATTCTGCTTCGCTGCCTCCCTCTACTTTACTGAAGCTTGGCAAAATGAAATATGGCAATGCAATTCACAGTGGAACGGCTTTCAGGCACTGGTTTCTTTTAATCAGAGATGAGTGGCTTGTGGCAGCGATGGCCAGTAGGGGCCAACCTGGGAATTTCCTGGTATGCCAGTGGACCAGTCTGACCTTTGGTCAAGGACACAACCTTGAGGAACCCCAACAGAGAGTGTTATAAAGGAGAAGATAATACTCCATTGTAGAAGACATGAAAATCTAGGACATGGCAATCTCATGAAGGCCAAGAGAATTGAGGGACAAGAAGAGGAGATCAACCATGTCAAAAGCTGCTGAGAGATCTAGCAATATTAATAAAAAAGAAGTGAGAGCAACTATTGTAGCCAACAGATTAGTTAAGGATATCTATATTTTCTTATTAGATGACCAGACTTCACACCTGTCAAGTCAACTGCTCTGAATAGTAAGCTTGTTAATATGATAACATATATTATAAGGCAGAATAAATGGGTTTCTGCCAATTGTGCTTGTGTGTTTGCAGATAGAACATGTGTGTGTCTATTGCTTTTGTAAATTTTTAGTTGCAGGTGCCTTTTCCTTTGTTTAGTTGTATTAATAGCAAATATCTACAAGGAAATATGGATGAAAAATCAAGTAATTTATATTAGGAGTTGTAGTTAAAAAATGAAATCATAAGAAAAAATGCTCAGGTACATCATATAAGACATGATTTGTATATAATTTTGCTCCTAGGTGAACTCTTCCTGTTTTACTGCTGCTTTAAGATAATACAGAAAAGCTTAATTATGTTCTTTAATTAATTGAGAAAGAAAATGTATTAGAATAAAATGATTTGCATACAAATAAAATCACATTTTTAAATTACTTAATTTGTATCCTTCTTGAATACTGAAATAATCCTATTTAACTTTTGTTAAGCCAGGCTATGAGAGCCGGATGAGCAGGGTCTCAGTAAATTATTATATTACTAAAACAATTATTCTGACATTTCATACTTGAGTTTTTTTTCTTTAAGCCTACTGGTTAGACTAAAACTAATAAGATTTCCTACGGTATTTTTTGTCTTGTGACTTGAAATATTTATTGGTTCTTACACAACACATTCTAGCATGTATCATTTTTTACAACTCTACATTAATACACTGACTTGTTTTGTGAATAATACAGTTTGCAAACTGCCATTCATCTGTACAGATGGAACACGCAAAAACCCCATATGTATTAAGAGACACTTTGGGCACTATTTATTAAAATTGGTATAAGTGTAATTTTTGTGTTTTTTTTTCTTCTTAAAAAAAGGACGTCTCATTATAAAATGAACAAATAAAAACAATCATGAAACGAATACCTCAAAGCCGATAAAAACATAAAAAAAACTCTAAAACCTTGATTAATAATTTAGAAATTGCAATGGAGAGCTCCCATTTACTTCTGCATGACCTTGCCAACTTTTAGTTTTATATTTCATATTATTCATGGTATTTACACTCAATAAATATTGAAAATGTGTGGGTTTTAGTGTCATTATTTAATTACACAATTCTTGGCACTAAAAGGTGCAATTTGGTGAAAAGAAAAAAAATATGAATGTTAATAAATGGGCTCTTTCCCAGGAACCCAAAGCAACCAATATGATGTTTGTTTTAAGCAGGGGACCAGTAAATTCTACCTGATAATTGGTTGCTATGGGATACTTCTTGTAGGAAAACTTTGTGTCCTTTATTGCATAACCCCTTTAGTCTAGAAGAGGGCTCCGAAACTTTAAGGGAAGGAGCCTTGACGGTACTAGGAAGGGCAGACAGGAAAGTGGGGGTTGATAGAAGAAGGTGGGATTGGTAGGAAAGTCGCACAGGAAGTGAAGTCAAGGTAGGGTAAGATATTATTGAAAGAAAGGAATTGGAGGTCCTGTTTTACATGTTGGAAGTCAAGGAGCATCATCCCAATCGCCTTCCCTTTTGATTAGACTTGGTGGGGGAATTTTGGAGTACTGATAAATCATCACAACTTGTGGAGGAATGTTTGCCAGAGTGGTGGATGATAACCTCCTTGGACAAGGGTATCAGGAGTCTGGTTGCCTGCTCACACTTGCCCACCTGACACTGCTGTAGAAGGTGGCCGGTATGGCAGTTTGGTGGTTTGTTAGTTGGCAAACATTCCAATATTCTGGATACAACATGGATGTGCCACGTTATTGGTTAAAATGTTGCACTTTAAAATTACTGTTTGTATTTATCTTTTATTCTATTGTCGGTTTGATAAAAGCTGTGGCCTGTTTATATCCCATCCTGGACATCCTCTTTGTCTCGAATAAGAGTGTGTTTTGTGGGAGGATGGATGGGGAAGCAAAATGGGCATGTAGTAAGTGAGAAGCCTGCCAGATCGATGCAGCACTGTCAGTGTATAGGTCTGATGGCTCATCATAACTCACCATATCCCTCCTTTTAAATAAAATATTATTGCAATATTTTCCTTCTGAAATCAATTTTGTGACATATTTTATCATGGCCTAATGCATTTATCCACATGTTCCATGTTAACCATGTGTTTGCAAAGCCAAGTTGCTCCAAAATGTTAGAGCAAATTCTTTAATTTTTACTGTATAACATTTGTTTGACTCTGTATGACAATTAAAGGAGTAGTTACCCTTTATATTAACTTTTAGCAGCAAGAAAGTGATATTTTGAGACAGTTCGCCATTTTTTTGTTTTTTTTACATTTTGGTGATGGTTTCCAATTTTAGGGATTCTTGGTCCCTGGGCCTCAGTAATGAAAGATGCTTACCAGATGCTTACCAGATGCTTCCTCTGTCTGCACACACCTCTCCTTCCATATACAGTAACAGGATTAGTTCCAATTCTTTGTCTTCAACCAATTACAGGTTTAGGTTTGAAGCCATAAACAAGGCATGGAGAAGAGACAATGACAGCACGGGTTTGAGCTTCCACATCGAAAGGTGTTAGGCTCAGCAGACAGTATGGCACCAGAGCCTCTTAAAGCTGTAGCAAGGCTACTAGCTAGGGATGCACTGAATCCACTATTTTGCATTCAGCCGAACCCCCGAATCCTTCGCAAATATTCATCCGAATACCGAACTGAATCCAAGTCATAATTTGCATATGCAAATGCAAATTATGCAAATTAGGGTGGGAAGGGGAAAACATTTATTACTTGTTTTGTGGCAAAAAGTCATTTTTCTCCACGCACGTAATTTGCATATGTAAATTAAGATACGGGTTTGGTTCGACCGGGCAGAAAGATTCAGCCGAATCCGAATCCTGCTGAAAAAGCCCGAATCCTGGCTGAATCCCGACCCGAATCCCGAACCGAATCCTGGATTCAGTGCATCCCTACTACTAGCCGAATTAAAGTCTAATTTAGCACTTTATAGCCTGTAAAACATGGCATGAAATCACCCACATGAAATAAAGTTATAAATAAAAGACAAACAGGAATAAACTATAAGTCCATGACATTAAAGGACAAAAGAAAGGCAATACGGCTGATTTATTAATGTTCATATTTCTTTTTTTCCCACAATTCAAACTTTTTAGAGCTAAAAACCTTGGATGTGAAGAATGGTTTTAAAACACAAATTTTATTCTATTTATTAAAAACCACAAACAGCTCTAATTTAAAAGTACACCATATAAAAACTGCCAAAGTCATGTAGAAGTCATAAATATTAAGTTACTTAAAATGCACAAACAGTTTTGAGTAAACAACGATTTCAAGGTTTTCGTCTTCTTATTTGGTTTTGTTCCATGTTTTTATGCAAGCGTGCTTTTTATATTTGGATCTTTTAATAAATAAGTAGAAATTTGTGCTTTTTTTAAAATGCAAGTTTAGTAGTGGTTGGAAAAACCTTTACAACTGCACATAATTGAACTTTGATAAATAGGCCATCTTTGTGTTGTCACACTTTCATAAGTGAAAGCTAGGGATGAATGAACTATTTCTCCATTTTTTGCCATGAAAAAAAGTCCTTTGTCTTTGATGTATAGTAAAAAGAATTATTGCTGTTACGCCAAGGTCTGTGCGCCAACTCTTAGGGAAGAGGCTGCGGCATTCCCTCGGGCAGAACGGCGGGTGTCCCTGCAGCCCCACCAGGTACCATTACAGTTGCGTAGTTTGAAAAAAGTTGAGTGAAAAAAATGTCCATTGACTTCAGTGCTTTTGGCAAATTTTTTGCCATTTTGCAAATTTTCAGCGGAGCAAAACAACTCAGATTCACCTATCACTTGCAAAAGTACAAGATGTATGCCTAATCTATTTCTCTTTTTTACTTGTAACAAAGGGCAGATTTGGAAGTGTTCCTATTTTTCTTATTCAGTGTGCCAAGACAATTTAAAATCATATCCTAATTGTAAAACAAATATCAGATAAGCAAGCATTTACCTGCTTCCCTTCACAAATGCAATTTGATGTAAATACAATTCTGAATACCCGCAGTCTTTATACATTAGTGTTTCCCCTGTATGTCTTGCAAAATGACAAAAACAGCACAGTTTGAGCACGGTGACCCTCAGTCTAATGAGGAGGAATAAATGACATGTTAATTATTATAATATAGATTTCATTCTGAAGGGCTCCTCTAGTGTACAAAGGCTTTATTTTAACATTACGGAGCTTCATTTTGAAAAAGGTTGTAACCTTACCTTTAATCACTCAAATGATGCAAAATGAATTTTAATGAACTATTCATGTAAGTGAGACATTCGTTCAATATTATATTAGTAATACAAGATTAAGAAAAAACAAAGCCCTTACATGCTGAATATCCATTCCCTCTTTTTACTATGTAATTCATTATTATTTAGATGCTTTTATATCATGCTGATACAAAAAAGAAAAGTATTCTTATATTCTATGTAGTACAGTGCTGTAACTCAATTAAAGCAATATACATTCAACTATGAGATGGAAAGAACAATGGCATTTTTCCATGAAGAATGGCATGTCAGCAAGTCTATTCATAGGAAAATGTAGCAGCCATACAATGTTTTGTATTAGCATGACATTCCAGCATGCATCTCTAGGATAGATTATTTACATATTCTGAATACAGTGATGCAGGATATAGAACAAGTGAGGGGTCTTGCCAGGATTGTTGTGGAAAACGCAATAAACACAAATTAAACATGATACCTTTGTTGACAGAGTAGATATACTGTGCAAGCTTCCAAATAAAGCTATGAAAAATATATCATCTGAAGCAGAAGGCCTTGTTTATTGCTCTGTGTCCCTCAAGCAAATAGAAATTATATAGTGAATAAAGTACCCCCTCCTGTAAAATATGAGGATATTATAAGTTACCGAGGAACTCCATGACCATGGAACTCCAAGGTGACTTTTAATAGCCTTATATTTTACAGGAGGGGATACTTTAGTTATTATAATACACAAGTTTTAGTCATGTGATAGAAATTATATCACTAAGCTCCGATAATAACTGATGACATCACTAAGCACCGTTTATAAGGATATAGTTTACAGGATATTCATGACTTGTGTGTGTATTATACAGAAATTATATACACAATCAAAACTTCTTTCTGCCTTTACATGCAAAAAAAAGGGTATGTTATTAGATGGGAGGTGCACAATGTTGGCACTGCTGCAATCACAAGCTTCTGTATTATAGAAACAAAAATAGAAACAAAGGCACACTTCACTTCAAAGAGACCTTGACATTTTTGCAGAAGCATTGAGTGGAGTGTGCCTTTGTTTCTATTCTATTATACAGAAATTATTCTGTATAGTATATGTTGTGTTAGGTTTGTTCACTAAAATGGTGAGAGAGAGTGTGTATGTGTATATAGTAAACAAAAGCAATTAATATCTTGTAAATTCTTATAAATGGGGACTAGTGGTGTCATCAGTTATAAATGGTGAGTACTGATGTCATTTTTGTCACTAAAACTTGTGTATTATAATAAATAAAGTACCCCTTGTTGGAAAAATATGAGGATATTAGAAATAACTTGAGAATTCCATGACCTGTATAAAAGCACTCGCCCTTTGGCCTCGTGCTTTTATATGGTCATGGAACTCCTTGGTGACTTATAATAGCCTTAAATTTTACAATAGGGGGTACTTTATTCACTATATATACACACAATAAATTACTGACTGAAGTGATTAAACTGGGCCTAAATGTAAATAAAAAGAAAACAGCACACCAATATTGCACACCTAAATATCAAAATATCCAGGCATAGCTGTAAAATAAACTGTCTGCATTGATGTTGGTCTTAAATCTCAATACAATTTATTCTAAACATTATGGGGCAGGTTTATAAGAGGTCAAATTTTTGTGGTTTGAGTTTTTTGAAAACAAAGAAAACAAGAAAACAAAACAAAGAAAACAAATTTTTAGAGAAAAAATAGGATTCATGAAAGGAAAATAAAAATCCAAATGTTAATAAATTGGCATTTCATAAACACTGCTATGGGGTCTATCCATATATTATTGTATATTGTACTTGTGTTTCAGCACCATATCTCAGCAGTCTATTATAGTCAGTAACAACCTTTTATACAATCACCTGTCCATCCTTCTACACTGCATCTTTCAACAACCATAGTTATTCTTTGAAGACCAAGTAATGTGGTATTTCATGCATTACATGGGTGCATTTATCTGGTCATTTAAATTGCAAGTCCTGGCAGCAGTGATATACACTATACAGACAACAAGAAACCAGAAACATAAAATACACACTGCTGCTGCAGTGGTGTAATCGTTTTATTATGTGATTATTATCTTTATTCAGAGAAAGGCTAAATCGCTACTCCCATGCATATAATATAATATGGCATGTCTATGTTTTCACAAGCTCTGTGCATAGAACAATTGACTTTTTTTCCTTTAATTCTATAGTTGTATAATTAATGAAAGAGGAAAATAGTGACAATTCCTATTCATAATTTAAAAACCATATCTGTAAGTAGTTGCTATTATTAGAGCTCAAAATAACAACTTTCATACATGTTGTAGTATAAACCTGTCATTAGATTTGGTGCTTTAGCATCTGCACAAAATCCATGAAGGGTAGGAATGAATTTATTATTTTAATTTCAATAAAGCAAGCCTTGAAACCATTTAACAATATATAGCAAATGAATAGTACAGTTAGAATGTAGGTTATTGTAGTCATTTTCAGGGATTATTTTATGTAGCCTGTTCAGTAATGAGCAGATTAAAAAGTACAGTTACTCAATGCTGACTTTATAACTGTTAGAGCCCAAATGGGTGATTCTAGAATTTCATCCCATTCCTCATCACATATGCTACTTGGTCAGTAAGGCAGCGAAACATGAAGAGTATATGTAAACTTGTGCAAAACATGTAATAATGAGCTTGGAAGCTTAGGCAATTGAGAGGTAACACTTATTTCTTTACTGCATATTTAAGGGTATATGCTGGATTTTGAAGCAAAAATTAATTGTGAGCACTTGGTCCAACCCATGCTGTTGTATTGACCAGCTGCTATTTATTAGCAATCAGGGTTAACCTACTGTACATGCTGGATTAGTGATGGGGGAATCTATCACCTTTCGCTTCCCTGTAAAATTTGTAAAATGCGATAATTGGCAAAACACATAGAAGTCAAAAATGGAGGATTTAGTACCATATATGATCAAAATACATAAACTCACGTGAGTCCTTTACTGCCTACTGTATACTAAATAATAAAGTAAAAAAAAAAAAAATATATATATATATATATATATATATATATATATATATTGTGACATATATTGTGACATGGTGTTTGTGAAACACCGCTGTCTTGGAGGAAAGTGAACTGAAAAGAGTGCATTTAAGATGCATGATATGTGTTGCAGAGGAATACCCAGCACAGGTAGGGTTAATAATTCCACTCAGCCAAGTAATCAAGCGGCAACTAAGACATGAGCTACCTGGAAATGTAAAATGGCTGTGTTCCCACAGTTTAGAGCTCTCCGGACACCTCCTAGAGTTAAGGAAAATGTGGTGCTGCTGGGAGAGACGGTGCCTGGCAGAGGGGGACTTACTGCCAGCAAGAGAATTCCAGAGGCTGGTGAGCCTAAATCCCTGGTGGGGGAAGGAAGGTTAAGAGGCCGGTGAGCCTAAATCCCTGGTGGGGGAAGAACGATTAAGAGACTAGTGAGTTTGATATCCCTGGAGGGGAGAGTAAAAGGGTCTTAGTGAGAAGCCTGAATATTCCAAATTGTGGAAGCCAACCTGTATGAGAACCCCAGAGTGGGAATGAACTGTGTTCCTGTATGCCAGTGACTTTATGTTGGAAAAGTTTTCCTAAATAAACTTGTGTTTTTGCCTGAAGATGCAGAGTCCCTGTCTTTATGCTCCTGATCCTCTGCTTAACTGCCTACCATAGGTAATTTCCCACATAAATTATGTGTACAGGCAGCCAGCTTGTTACAATACAGTATATAATACATGAGCCATGAATATCCTGTAAATTATATCCTTATAAACAGAACTTTGTGATGTCATTGGTTATAATTGGAGCTTAGTGATGTCATTTCTGTCACATGACTCTCTGAAACTTGTGTATTATATAATAAATAAATTACCCCCTGTTGCAAAATATGAGGATATTAGAAGTCACCTCGGAGTTCCAAGGCCTGTACATGGAACTCCTCTGTAATTTATAATATCCTTATATTTTACTTTATTCACTATATAAAGTACCAACATTTTCTGCAGTGCTGTACATAAGTACATTTAAAAACAACAACAGGCGTTATTAGTGGTAGATTTGTGTTCACTTACCCTTTTTCACCTTAATGGATACATAGCAGATACAATTTCAATGGGCAAAAACAAATAAAGAACAGTGTGGAATGCAATAAAACCACTTAAATCCAATAAAACCACTCAAAGCATTTTTTTCTGCCTAGTTATAATCACAGTTTAAGTATTTTAGCTTGGCCAAATAGGTTTTACAGACAGAATCAAGAGAACAACACCTACGCAGAGCTGAAAATGCAATAAATCTGCAAAAATGCACCAGAACTATAATATAATCGACAAAATAACATTCAAAAGGTAATGCATAGTGCTGTTAGTGGCAATAAAACAAGTTTTTTTCAGGCATAAAAAGAAGTATGCATACAGTATGTGTGATACAAGAGGGGGGTTGTGGGTGCTTATACTTGCCAAATTGCTTGCTTTGAGTGTGTGCGTGCGTGTGCATGTATGTGTGAGTGCTGTGAATGTGTGAAATTACCCGAACCCCCAAAAATGTATGTGATTAAGTGTAAGTGTAAATAGATATGTATTAGTGTAAAGAGTATATGTTTGTGTGTAATCCGGGGAAGGAGGTGCAGTTCTAAACACATCTATAAGGGAGTGCAAGGAGCATTGTTGGATTCAAGTGACTGTGGATATTTTTGCATGCCCAGCACTGTGGCTGTTTTTGTAAATGAGCCCTAATGATTTTTTTTTTTTGAAGCTTCATTTAAATTGCGACTTATACTTTGGCTTATTAATATCTAGTGTATCTAGTGTGTATATGCTGAGGCTAGTCTGTCCTCCATGCACACAGAAAAACTTCTTAAAAGATAATCATATTCAGTACAATATTATTTGCACGTAACATAAATGTTCCAGATCTTTGTCTGCTCTGACAGTGATTAGTATGACCTTATTTACTGAATAGCTATTCAGTCAGTTATTACTGGCATTTTGAAAATTAAATGAGGTTAAATTAAGCAGGCTGTAACCCCAGTTTGAAGGTTAAGTTTGACTTGGTATGTCCAGTGATTTGACCACAAAGTCATGATACTGCTGATTGTGTGCTTTCTCTTGACAGAATATGGGACAGTTCCTTAACCGTGAGAAAGAACATCAAGGTCCCTCTTCACAATAAAATGTCACAAGTCCATTCACTCGCATGATAGAAACCAGAAGAGATTATTTTTATGTGACAGAAAATGACAGGTCTGTTCTATTTAATGACAAATCTGGTACTGACATGATTTTGTATGACAGAAACGCAGAAATGTGAAAGATCAGTGGCAGTTCCTGAGCTGTTATCCCTCCAAGCAGCGAAATAGTAGATCTAAATATAAATCTTTGCACCCCTGTCATGAAGGTACATTGAGACAAATATGCTATTTACAGCAATAATATATATGATAACTTTACAGTACTTTAGAAAATAGCAAAAATCATTAAATGTGTTCCTTCTAGCATATAATGTGTCAAACATAAGAGGCCGGTAGCAGGAATATAATATATAAACATTGCAGCCTTATGGCACGTCAATTTAAATTGGTTTGAGTGTCACAACTTTGTAGATTGGTTGATGTGACTGTACAAAACTGCAGTGACAATGGTTATTCTTTAAAGGGAGGCCAACTTAGAGGATCAGTTCTATGGTCATTGTCCATGAGGGAATGTTTCCATTTTAGAATTAATCTGCAACTCTATACTAGATAAGCTGCAACAAATAATTTGGATAAAGCAGAAATTAGTGAATCTGGTCATATAATTAGACATCCACAGTTTGAAAGTAAGTTGTTTAACATATTTATTATATTATTTTTCTTTTTGGTTTATACAATTTTTTTTTCAAAAAATAATGGTCATAATAAAGCACAATACCTTAAGTGTATGTGTCTATAGGTATGAGATCTATTAATCAGAATGCTGGGGAGCTGGGGTTTTCTGGATAAGGGATCTTTCTGTAATAGATAAAATTTTATTAATCCCAAAGGAAATTGATGTACCAGAATTGCTCATTAAAACATACATTAACCCATAAACACACATTTACACATAAAACCGATCATAAATAACTAAAAAGGACCCCTGCAGAAACCTCCTACCTGCCTACCTAAGAGAAGAATTAAAAAAGGATTTCCTATAACAATCAGTAGTGCATTTGGGAAAAATCTATTAATAAAAGTACTACAATAAGACTCCAATGCTTCATATATCAATATACTCATTAATATAGACAATATTATTTTCCACCAAATCATCTCATGTCTCTAGTTTCATACCTACAACAGACCCCACCTTCCTAATCAATGTATTAAGTCTATTTACATCAGCTGCCTTCTTCCCCAGCACACAATACCATAGACATAACATAAACACTGGCAACCACCGAGTGATAGAACATCAGTAGCATTTCCTTACAGACATTAAGGCCAGATCTATCAAGGGTTGAATAGTAAATTCGAATTTTAATTTTCAAATTTCAAAATTCACATATTCAAATTTTAATCTGTTCGAATGTAAATTTGAATGTGAGATTTATCACACCTCCACCATGGAAACAGTCCTAATTTGAATATTCACCAATTTAAGGGCAGAGACACATGTTGATATTTCGGGAGATTAGTCGCCCAGCGACAAATTGCTTCTTCTTCGGGCGACTAATCTCCCCAAACTGCCTTCACTAAAATGTAAATCACCAGCATGATGGCACTGGGATCACTTCCTTGTGAGGCAACTTCATGCGACTTTGGAAAACAAGGCGTTCCAAGTGCCATCCCGCTGGCGATTTACATTATAGCCGGTGGGAAGGCAGTTCAGGGAGATTAGTCACAAGAAGTGATTTGTTGTGGGGCGACTAATCTCCCAAAATAGCAGAGCGTGTCTCAACCTGATGATGTTATGTACAAGTCAATGGCAGAAGTCCCTTGAGCCATTTTCAGATATTACTAGCCTTCCTAACATTCAAGTCTTTTTTCAGAGAATAACTAGATTCATACAAATCAAATTCTAATATGATTCGCATTTTCAGTTGGGAACAGTCTGAGCGATTTTTTTAAAATAACCTCTGCATCTAAAAATTAAGTTCTTTATTTACTGTTTATTAGGGATCCCTGGCCTCAGATTTATTTGCAGAGTCCAGCCTGCTTGCACCTATATTTTGTAGTGTTGCATGGTTTAAAATTGTTGCACACATACGTGATGTTTACAAGGAAAAGAGTATCTTACACATTTTCCACTATTATAAATTAACTTTTAGATGGACACTCTACAAAGTGCATCTACACAGGTTGAAAGTGCTAGCATAAATTGTATTCCAGTAGCTGAATCCTTAATCCCTATTGACTAGCAGAGAAGGAGTTAATATCCTACGGTGAAACAGCTGAAATTAACCAGCAATTATCAGTGGTTGCCTAGAAAACCAGGAGTAGCAGTGGGGAGTTCTGCTTGTGATAGATGTGCGCTGACTGCCAGACAGTCAAAGAAATATAGACAGTCTTAGCTGTGCAGAATGAACTAGTGAGAGAACACAGACTGCACCGTGCTCACACTGAGTAGGGATGTAGCGAACTGTTCGCGTCCGCCGAATGTTCGCGAACGTCGCGCGACGTTCGCATTTTGAGTTCGCGTTCGATTCGAATACAAATCGTTCGACCATTCGAATTCCTTCGACCGCTAAAAATCTAACGATTTCCATTCGTTCGAACGATTGTAAGCATTCAATTGAATGAAAAGTATTCGATCGAATGCTTCAATCGTTCGATTCGAATGAAAATCGTTCGATCGAACGATTAAAATCCTTCGATCGTTCGAATCGAACGATTTTAGCGGGTGTTCGAAGTTCGCGAACTGTTCGCGAACGTTCGCATTTTTTACCGGTGTTCGCGAACGGCGTTCGCGAACACCAAAACGGCAGTTCGCTACATCCCTAACACTGAGCAAAAAAAACACACTGGTTTATACACAGGGAGACAATCTAAGCAGTATCAATGCAGGCAGGGCCAGACAAACCAAAATTCAAGTTTCTTACTAAATTACAGGAATACCCTAACTAGATTTTGCTTACAGACGACATAACCACCTACCCCCCCACCCTGTTTGCTCAGGTAATGAACTAGTGCGAGATGGGGTAATAAAAAGTCTTCTCCCTGTGATTGGATAAAAGCATCAGGGGATTAACCATTGCATTCGTTGGATAGAATCCTGACAGTTGTTGGAAACATTTTTGCACTGCCTTTTAAAACTAAAACCATTTCCATATAAGAACTTATATGTTATAGTACCAATAAGTTAGTAAAACGATATAGCTTCCTAAACTGTGCTTTTATTTTGCACCTTTTTTTGCTGTCAACTATTTTACACAGCTTGATAAGTAGGCCCCTATATTTACTATTTACCTTAAGTAAATTGAGTATTATGAAAAGTAGGGATGCATCCCCAGATTAAATAAATCCAAGATGTCGTTTTTGGCATGCACTCAGTTGTTCATGATTTTTTTTATTTGTGATTTTTTCATTTGTCTCTGTGGAGACCAAAACTATGCAATACAGTATATAGAGATATTCTACAGACTGCAGCACCAGAGGGCACATGCCAGTATTGTCCTTAACGCCTGCTGTGCGGTCTACAAATACCAAACTCCTTATGACCTTAGGCAAAACATTTAGTCACCCAGTGCCTAATATACCAAACTTTGATTGCATGGTTAGCAGATGTGTAGCAGATATTCATTATCTAGTGTAGGTATAATTAGTAATCAGTAATTATCAAAAAGTGGATAATATGTAGATATTACTATGGGGAAAATTCCAGTGAAGGCTCCCCCACACTTCACGTCACTTCACAGGCGCAAATTTGCTACCACTACACTAATTAACTAAAATGCAAAGTTGTGTCTTTGTAGTCAAACACTGGCGTTAATTTGTCAGCATGAGCATTACATAGCGATCTTTTGCAAGCGTTAATTCTGCCTAGTGAAGCTTCATTAGTACTCTTACGCTTAGGTCAATTTGAATAGGGCGGGTACATACCGTATATGTCTTTATTAGAGATGTTGGTGCAAATGCTTGAAGTGGCCACTTTTAATTAGAAATGTCCAAGGAAGCATAATAAAGACAAAAGAGATCCTCTAATGCCCTAGACATGATCCCACCCTAAAACAAATGTGGCATGCCCCTCAAATGGTTGGGAAAATATGAACACTAGAATCATTAAGAGTTAGGACTTCTGAAGGCAATCCCGCTTAAAAATATCAAAAAAATGCCATACAGGACTTTCCAGCATACAGGATATGATGTCATTGACATAAGATTGAGGAGGATGTAGTTTAATTTTATTAGTACTCCAGGTCTAAGGTGGTGAAGGAAACTCTAGTGAAAGTGGTAACCTTCTGTAGAATTTGCCTGAGTGAAAATTCCAGCCTGAGTGAAAATTCGCCTGGTGATAGTGTATGCTAGCGAAAGTCTCTTTTGCTAGCGAATTGTCCTCTATGCCTGTTAGTAAATTACCAATGTCCCTGCGGATTAGTTTTCTGGTGAATTTTCGATAGTGACGGGGGTGACTTCCCCCTTTAGTAAATCTGCCCCTATAAGTGTACTTTGTTCTGAATCACCATAGTTGCACTGATTATTTTCATAATCTGCGTGCTATCATTCCTGGTGTTTGTAACAGCCGAGCTTTTTACAGCTGATTCTTTAGGGGAACTGTGCTGCGGTGATTAACACAGGGTGTTAAAGGAAGCCACTTTCATTAAAAACTTCCATATACTGTAGTTGTGCTCAGCAACACTTAGTCCTTCTTGCCTTCCATTCACAATTGGGCACTGCTGTACCTTTTTACATCGGAACCCTGGAGCTACCACCACTATCAGGCAGACTGCACTTGTGAATGCAAATAAGCAATATAATGTATTTTAATATTGATGTAATAGATACCACATATGGTTTTTTTTTTTGTGTGTGTGTGTGTGTGTGTGTGTGTATATAATGTATAAAAATAGGGGTGTGGAAGCACTCTAAAGGCTAAGTAATAGTATATTTAAGTATAAAGGAAGTGCTAGTTTTAATGCACATTCCCTGGGCCCCTGTCTCAAAAGTAAGTTTACAAAACAGGGGTTTTTAGTTACAAAGTTATGATCATAAAGTTGAAAAGCCACCATACCACGTCAAGGTAAACCCCACATGGCGGTCCCTAACTTGTTTGCCTTTCGGCCATAGTATAAAAAGTCTTACTGCATAGTAGCATTCAGTGTAATCAGTGTCTGTTGAACCTTGGTTTCAGTGAAAAGGATCTATCCTCCCCCGCCAGTATGCGGCTTTTAAGGGAGAGGCATTGTCCAACCAACGCCCATTTTTAAAAGTATAGGGCCCCCTCAGTGAAAAAACAGCGTTCAACGGACATTGATTACAGGTAATGCTAAAATGCACATAAAATATAAAACTAGTTAGGGACCGCCATTCGGGGTTTACCTTGACGTGGTATGGTGGCTTATCAATTTTATGATCATAACTTTGTAACAAAATAACCCCTGTTTTGGGTACATATGCAATAGCATTTATTATACTTATATATATACTTTAAAGCCTTTAGAGTGCTCCCACAACCCCCCTGTTTTGATATTATATATATATATATATATATATATATATATATATAATGTTCCAATATCTCCATATCCACAATGTGCAACCTTTAGATCCTCCATTAACTATCATCAGGATTTCCTGATCATGTTTTTTGTGAACATTTCTGTGTGCACATTATATCATATTTTTACATTCTGCACCTAAAGAGACACCAGCATTGAGGTTGACACTGAGCTTTATTTTGAATTCTTTTGACCGATTCCTGGTTCTGAATTTTTTTGGCTTGTGTGCCTTCTCTTCTGTATTGCTGCCTTTCCTAAGGTATGAGATCTATTATTCAGAATGTTTGGGAGCTGGGGTTTTCTGGATAAGGGATCTTTCTGTAATAGATAGGTATATAAAAATTGTATTAATCTCAGATTCCTGGTTCTGATTTTTTTTTGGCTTGTGTGCCTTCTCTTCTGTATTGCTGCCTTTCCTGACTCCGGCTGTATTCCCACAATATATTTTATAAAAAATATATTTTTCAATTTCAATTTAATTGTATATTTATTTTTTAAATGTATGACCTTAATGATACATAAACAAAAAAAACTTATAAAACAATTTTATTATTTGACTATCTATTCTTGAGAAAGCTCTACACTGTAGAGCATTATATTTTGAAAGGTGATCCAAAACAGGAAGTGACTGGAATTGGACTTTTAACCTGAGCACTACAAATCCAAATAAAACTAAGCACATCAATGAACACTGTCAACACAGGAACATCACAGAAAGAGATACATGGCTACATTAATTAGCAGTTCATGCAACATGTAACACTCACACATTTAGTGAGCATCACTGGGGCACTTGGTAAGGGTAATGTTTGGGTACAATGCACTTCTGGTTTGTGTGCCTTTTAATAAGACACTACAGGACTAACTTACATAAGGAACTAAAATGGGCGCTGAATTGTAACCATCCAAATGCCATAAAATATTTGCTTTCATATGATTGCAACAATTTACCAATTTGCTCCAAGACTGTATCATCTCTAAATAGCAATACTTCTTTAGAAACATTATTTATTATTAAACATAAATTACAATTGTTATAATATATAAAGAGAAATTGAGAAGTGTGAACATGTGAATTCATTCTAATATAAGGTTTGAAAAATATGTCAAGTATTAAAATTAGTTACTGTCATTAAATTATGCATAGGTGAGTTTGATGATTGATATTTCAATTTTGTTATGTATTTATTAAAATAAAAAAATGTGTAAAAAGCCCAGCTGTTGCAAGCACCTGCAGTAGTCTTAGTCTAAGAAAAGCTTCTTATATACATGCTTTATTGATCTACCATCTGCAGAATATGTGCGTTCAGAAGCAGTTTAGGTCCCACTCATCTTTCCTTTTGATGTGACATTTCAATGTGTCTACAAGAAATAGGACAATTTGCTTTGTTAAAAATCCATAAGAACATCTGACTACTGAAAAGATTATTGCATAATTTAGACAAAAATGATCAATGAATATCTCAAACAATATGGTATTTTACAGAATTAAGTAGTTGTTTAACTTCAATAAGTAGAATGATATGTGTGGCTTGCTATATTTAATGCAAACATTATATGGAATTTAAATCGATTAACCAGCTTTTTTATGGAATTGTTATGTTTATAGATGCCATCAATAATGCACAAGTGTACTGATATTTGCCCAAAACATGTCCTTTGTAAACACATAAAGTATTCTAAACTATTCCCAACAGCTATGAGATATTTTCCTAACAACCATTATGACATGAAGAGTTTTACTGATGTACAAAACTAATAAAATCTGTATTTCTTATTAACATGGATCACTAGTGATGGGTGAATTTATTCGCCAAGCGCAAATTCGTGGTGAAATTCGCAAAACGGCCAAGAAAATATGCTGGCGCCCGTTTCGCGAATGTATTCACCAGCGGAAAATCATGCCTATTCGCAGCGAGTCAAAAAACGGCCACTGGCGTCAAAAAAACCGACACTGGCATCCAAAACAAGACACCAGTGCCGTTACACAAATTTTTCGTCGAATTGAAATGGCGCAAATTCGCCCATCACTTCATTAAACATTTCACAAAGCTTTTATCATTGTGCCGGCTATCTACAGCCTTACTTCATTATTTTAGTTTTGTTACTGTCAGTAATCAAGAATAGATCTGTGAGAACTCACCCTGGTGGTCCAGTGGGGGTGCGATGGTGACGCTCGCTGCGTCCTTCTGCTTCAGTGCCGATGAGCAAAGTAAAGGGCTAACCGTGCTGCTCGCTTCCGTGTTTAAGTGAGTGGTGTGGGTGACGTCATTGCGCATGATCACAAAATTCAAATATTTAAAGGAGCAGGCACCTTTTGGTACAGATGAGGCCACTTGGATTTGTATGTTAAATACTTTATGGCAGGATTAATTGAACAAATCCTGAGTCATCTTACCTTTTCATTAGCATACCAAAGCACTATTGTTTACAATGGTGGTATGCCTTAATTAGATGGGATGCTGTGTCACAATTTTCTGTGTTAAATGGCATAAGTGGGAAATCTGGGTTTAGTTATTCTGTGTCAAACACACAAACCAAAGTGGCTTCATCTGTAATTGCCCAAAGGCACAAAGGCGTTTTGTGTTCCTGGGTGCTTTCTAGTCTGATTTCTATTGCATATTCTGTGTATTCACCCTTGCCTGTCCCTGATTTTTTTTATTGCTGCCTGAACTGTCCCCTACCTGGCTTGACGACTCTCCTGTTTCCGAATTGGTACCGTGCTGACTCCTCTCTGTGTATGACCTTGGCCTGTGACCCCGATCTTGCTTTGGTAATGGTTACCCATACTGTACTACTTTGCCCGTTTTGGTTTGACACGCTCTGTTCTTGGACTCCGCTTACTGCTCCTTCATCCTATCAGTATAAGTTCAGTTTCCATGCTCACCCAGAATTCTCTCCCTGGTTCTCCCGTATTAAGACCTGGCAGCATCTGAGTAGCAGAGGGCTCCACCCAAAGCCAAAGGTGGCTGCTACAGGCAGAAAAGCGGGCTTAGACCATAAAATAGGCGTTAGTTCTGGGTTAGGGATACCGTACATTACAAAAACCAAAATCTGCTGATTAAGCTTATCATTTAACAAATTCAATTATGTTTATGTTATTGAAGTTTTACACCCCATGTGCAATGAACAACTGCATACCTCAACATTTGATTAGTGAGGTTTTTTATTTCCTAAACAATTCATTGTTTGCCCAGAGCAAAAAATTATGCTTGTACATTTAAAAGATGCAATAAAATATTAAATTGCTATTATTATAAATGTGACTAAAGTAAATAATAGTAATACAATTTAAAGGGAGACTTGGGCTATATTTTTTAATTGATTTATTAGTCAATATTATTTTGACCATTTTCTCTAGAAAAAAATGTTTTCGTTTATGCGGTCTTTTGTTTAAAGAGTAGGAAAAAGAGTCAGAATATTATAAATATACGGTTATACATTGTCAAGGCTATTTCTGCTTACAATGCAGCTACCCGTTTTATAAAAAGTTAAAATTGTGTATTGCGTGTTAAGAGATAACAATATTTTTAAATTCATCTATAAAACATATCTAGCATGCACCCATTCAGACTAGTCCACTTTACTAACAATGACAATGGAAGGCCAGTCCCCCTCTTCCCCAGATACATTTTAGAAATTAGAAAAGCAGTACAGCAGAAATACTGGGCAGAAAATCCAAACTTGTCCTTGCATTCATGCAATGCCTTCAAGATAATTCTCTGGGGTCTGGGGTGGAATCTTATAATGATATTGGGAATACATATATACCATAAATGCAAAGGTGGATGCCAGTATATGGAGCAGTCCTCTGTAAAGATGTCTAAAAAGCCATTTGTTGATTTTGCAGAGAGATTAAAAAATAATTGTATATCAGGCTGGTAATATCTTTGAATAGGGAGATAAAGAAAGGAATTTTTAGAACAAAAACCGAACTACTGAACATAATGATAAAACTTAGTTTAGACCATTACTATCTCAATGGAATAAATAGAAATATCCAAAAGATGGATAGTTAGGGACTCCATTAATGGTGACCAAACTTACTGCATTACACGTCACCAAAAATGAGTAATTTAATTGAGAAGGAAAATTGCGTAGCACATACATTGCCATACTGGAAGGCTCAAAGTGGAATTCCAATGTGCTTTTACAGGATGACCCTTAGTAATGTTTTATTGTTTTCTGTGGAAGAGGGGGCTAATAAAAAATATGCAAGGAACTAAAAAAGTTCTAAAAAAACATCTGTTTTGACTAAATTAGGTTAGATTCTACTAAACTATTACATTTCATAAAAATCTGCATCTGAAAAACAACCAAGAAAAATGTTACTGTAACTAACCAGCATTTGACTGATTTTTTGTGGCTTCACAATAGAAATACCAACTCAACATTACTCTTTTGCTCAGCTGATATATTTAAACTTTATAAAGCATTTCTAATTCTTATGAACTGTATACTGTATTGTGTGACATTAAAAGGGGTGAGCTCCAACACGTATGTGCTCTTCCTTGGATGTCTGATGGAGAGACAGCTATTCTTCACTATGCCAAGGAGAGCCTCAGAGCTAAATGTTTGATGAATGGATGTCAGAAATAAGATGAAATATGCAGGATGAAACAAAATTGATGTGTTGATCAGTACTCCCTGATATCCCTTATATACTTAATTTTAATCAGAATCACGCTCTGCTAATCTTCAGACCAATATTTTTGAAATGTGATATTTAGATACTGCAAACAGCATCTCTATACCAAGAAATCACTTCCCCTATAAACTAATACTTACATCACTAAATTCCTGTGGATTATTCCACCCCTCTCCCATTGTGCTTTAAAGTTATGCCTGCTCCAGTGATAAGTCTGGCACTATTCATCTAGAATCCAGAAGTGTACGTTTTATGAGGCAGTATTTTCTTTATAATTGGGCATATCATCAGTGTTATTTAAGGTATGTGCAATCTTTATCAGATACTATACATGCACCATATTGGTAAATGACCAGTGATGTTATTGAAAGTTAAAATATACAGTATTATAATTGTTCATCAAATCTGCATCAACATAAAATTTTTTTTTTTTTTTTTTAAATACTAGAATATTACACTGTTGCACCCAATATCTAAAAACATTTGGTGGGAAACCTTGTGTTTACACTGGTACAGATGGCTGGAATAATTTTCTGGACTCAACTCACTACTTTCAATCTGTCTGGGTTTAAAATGCACTTGAATTGTTTCCCTGGTGTTATTCAGAAAATATATAGTCAATGTACATTTGCATCTATATACACATACCGAATGAATATTAAGCACAATGAAAAAAAGAGTCTGAATATGTTTAACATTGTAATACAAGAACTTCTTTATATGGAAAAGTAACTGTAGTAATTTAGAATATTTTTTTTCTTCTATTTAACTTTTAGAGACCCATTTACTAAAGGTCAAATTTTAGCGGCTTTTGGAAACCGTGATTAAACTCTATTTCTCTAAAATCATGAATTTCATGAAAGTTATCGATAAAAGATCTTAATAAAAAAGTACAAACAGAAAAAATGCTGAAAATATGAATATTTCTAAAACATCTAATACACAACTACTAGTGAAAAGGTATCTGAAAATCTCTAAAAGTCTGAATGGATAAAAAAGGGTCCAATAGGAATAGTGCAGTTTCCATTGCCTTCTATGGGACCTCAACTACTTTAACTTGGCACAGTTTTGTATTTGAGGCTTCCATGGCTTTTATTTTTAGAGTTTTAGATTTTTGAAAAAAAAAAGGATATAAAAATTTAAGTAAATTGGCTCCTTAGCTCCTTAAAAGGGAAGAAAACCTAGTCGGCGCAAACCCCCCCCCTCCCGTTTGTTGCCCACCCTCCCTCCTCCCCCCTGGCCTACCCGTCCCGCTGGGCAAATGCCCCTAACTTGTTACTTACCCTAAGATCCTGCACTGTCCCTCTCAGAATTGTGAGTTTATCTGAGGTAGAAAAAATCCTCACAAACTCAACCTTTGATAAATAACCCCCTTAGTATCCGACTGGGAGACAGGTATGGAAGGAATTACCATGAAAATAAAATATAACAAGGCTGGGTTTATCTTTCTAAAATGTGAATCTGCAAGAAGCAGAGCCTATGAAACTTGGTTATACATTATTTGAATTAACACTGTAAAATATTAGATAGGCATTAATAATGCAGTTCCTTTGTTAATCTATCACTGTCACTTCTTTATGCCACATTAAACACTATTATAATAGATATGCATTTGCAATAACAACTGAGAACACTATAATAGTATTGTAGAGTTTGACATACAGCCAAGAAACTACACTTCTTGCAAAAGTGTTACTTTGCTGTTTTGGTTGTAATTGATTAGCAGGATGGATCAAGTTGGAAATATGGAGAGGACAGTAGAAAGGTTGAGTCCCCATTGAAAGTAATAATGTAATTATTAGGAAATGTAATAAAATTTGCAAAGAGAAAAACTATTTGCACAAATAAAAATAATTCACATTTCTCATTTTATCAGACTATAATTGCATTGTAGATTTAGTTATGCATTATGTATTTATAACAAGTGTGGAGCAAACATAACTTTTTCAGTAAGAAGTTTTATTACATACATTGAGCACTGGTACAAACTACAACATTTGCAATCTTTCTTCCACTGTCAGAAGTTGTCGCTAAACTCTTTCTGGGTTCACTAAAACTATAATATTTGCACATTTTTTTCCACCGAAAGATGCAATAGACTTCCATGAGGCCTATAATTAAGTGTTTATTCTCCAGTTCAACCTTGGCATACTGCTCATACAAAAGCGCTCCAAAGACACTCATGTGCACTTGAGCGTCGCTGGCGCAAATCCCGTTCAGAATCAGACTTTTGGAGCTACAAATCCGCCCTGCGCTCCTTTAACACCAGCCTCTTCCAAGCCAAACAAACATACTTTACTTCACTCATTAACTCCCTTTCTAAAAAACCAGCACAACTTTTCTCCACCTTTAACACTCTCCTTTCCCCTTCTCCACCCCCTCCATGCACATCTGTCTCTGCTCAAGATATTGCTGAGCACTTCAAAAACAAAATTGACACTATCAGAAGGGACATTACACTACTCAACCCCCCTAGACTTCCACCACCCTCCCTCCACACTGCCCAGTCTCTCCTGTGCTCCTTCACCCCTGTCACTGATGAGGAAGTCTCAAAGCTTCTGGCCTCTTTTCACCTTACCACCTGCCCGCTTGATCCAATTCCCTCGAAACTTCTCCGCAATACCAATCCTTGTCTAATCAAAGCCTTAACTCACCTATTTAATCTTTCGCTCTCAACTGGACTGTTTCCTTCTCAACTAAAACATGCTCTTGTCACCCCCATTCTGAAAAAACCCTCTCTTGATCCCTCCAATCTTGACAACCTCCGACCTATCTCTCTGCTGCCTTTTATCTCTAAACTACTTGAGCGCCTAGTCTACAACCGACTTACCTCATTCCTCTCTGACAATAACCTGCTGGACAATCTGGTTTTAAGCCACAACACTCCACGGAAACTGCCCTGACTCGACTAACTAATGACCTCTTAACCGCTAAAGCCAACAATCATTTCTCACTACTAATACTGCTTGACCTCTCAGCCGCATTTGACACTGTAGATCACCCTCTCCTCCTCCAGTCCCTCCAGTCGCTTGGCCTTCGTGACACAGCCCTGTCCTGGTTCTCTTCTTACATCACCAATCGTTCCTTCAGTGTCTCCTACAATGGAGTATCATCTTCTCCCCTACCTCTTTCTGTTGGAGTTCCTCAAGGCTCTGTCCTGGGACCATTACTATTCTCCCTCTATACTTCCTCCCTTGGCAAATTAATAAATTCATATGGTTTCCATTACCACCTCTATGCTGACGATACTCAGATCTATCTCTCATCTCCTGATCTCAACCCAGAACTCCTAACTCGCGTCTCCTCCTGCCTGTCCGCTATCTCTACCTGGATGTCACAACGCTACCTTAAATGAAACCTCTCTAAAACTGAAATGGTTCTCTTTCTTCCAAGAAACACCAGTAGCATCCCGGAAGTATCCATCATAGTTAACAATTCTACTATCACCCCCTCTCCCCAGGCCCGGTGCCTTGGGGTTATCCTAGATTCTGCCCTGTCATTCACTCCTCATATCCAGTCACTTATTAAATCATGTCACTTCCACCTAAGGAACATATCCAAAATACGATCATTTATCACCCAAGACGCTGCCAAAATTCTTATTCACTCTCTCATCATATCGCGTCTAGACTACTGTAACTCTCTTTTAATTGGCCTCCCCCTCCAGAGACTGTCACCTCTCCAGTCCATAATGAACACTGCTGCAAGGCTCATACACCTCAGCAACCGCTCATCCTCTGCCTCGCCATTCTGTCAATCCCTGCACTGGCTTCCGTTACCTTTCAGAATCAAATTCAAATTAATGACACTGACTTTCAAAGCACTTCACAACTCTGCTCCACCCTACATCTCTGAACTCATCTCTATATACTCACCCACTCGCTTACTACGCTCCTCTACTGACCTGCTACTCAACTCTTCTCTCATTACCTCCTCACATGCTCGCATTCAAGACTTTGGAAGGGCTGCACCCCTCCTCTGGAACGCTCTCCCACGATCTGTCCGACTTTCTCCCAACCTTTCTGCTTTCAAAAAATCTCTGAAAACGCACTTCTTTCGAGAAGCCTACCCTCACTCTGCTTAAATACCAAACGCAACACCACATACAACACCACATTTCTCACCCACTTACTTCGATCTTGCCCACTCCCACACCTTGTGTATTACTCCCTTCCCTTTAGACTGTATGCCTATGCATAGGGCCTTCCTCACCTCTTTGTACCTGTATTGATTGTGATGTTTGTTACTCCATATATTCTATGTATGTAATTCATGTGATGTAGTTGTATAATCACAGTTACTTTACAGTGCTACGCAATATGTTGGCGCTATATAAATACATGTTAATAATAAAATAATAATAAAGTTTATCACGAAACACGTAAGGCTGTGGACACAATAGACTTTTCACTTTAAAATATATCTGCCTGGTGGAAGATTGCCTCCATTGAGTGCCTGCTCCAAAATGTTTTTTTGGTTTGTCCGCTTCCCGTGCTGAGGGCTCAGGGCGGTGCACCTGGGCCTCTTCCCAAGTGTGGTGAGTTATCAATTTCTTCTTGCAGACCCTAAACTACAGATTTATTATCCATTAGGCAGTATGTCTGGAAGATGTAAACTTTTCACTAGTTGTAATTTATCAAATGGAATGATGAGGAAAGAAACACTGCTATTTGTGTCTGTTCCCAGGATTGTTCACTGTGATTAAATGATCACTGGAATTAACCCATTTAAGATTTTAAGTAAAAATATGCAAAGTTACAGGGAAAAAAGTGTGAGTCACAGAAAGGGTTTTTATGAGCCATTTTTTCTACTCAATGATGGATTTTCATACTATTTTTGATAATTGTGCTTCTAATCCCCTGGGCGATTGAACCCTGTCAACAAAGCAGGATGAGGCACCAATTGAAAAAATGCACAACCCCAATTGCAGCTCTGAATTCATTATACAATTTTGGAAATTTTGAAAGTATGTAGAGAAATTCTGAGTCTTGTTTATTTGTAATCTACTGAAATATATACTCTCTCAAAAAAATCACATATATATTTTATTTAACCATGTAACCATTTATTTAACTCTCATGTAACATGAAATTTATACAATATAGTCCTTCAAAATGTTTGGCTAGCAAAACCAGCTGTTTAAAATAAAGGAGAGCAGTGTAGCACTGTATTCACTACAATAGAATTGATTGGGGTAGATGCCAGTACAATCTTTAAGGAGCATCAGTAAGTGCACCATTTAATACACAAGTGAACGTGCCTTCCCCTTTGTATATGACATCTCTTATTTCTTGTTCTTCAATTCACCATCAGAAAATAAAATTCAGATTAAGAGATTGACATGTAGCAATGCATAAACAGAATCAGAATATCTACATATAACTTGTTAAGTCATTGTACTGTGCATTGAGACACAGTTCTGAAGGCTGATATATATTTATACTTTTATATAATATATATAATTTATAAATATATTCTGTAAGCTTGCTGGATCCACAGCAGACACTTTCTTCCCATTAAAGCAGTTTATTTACACGCAGGGATGCTCATTTCAGTGTACAAATTGTATATATTAATCCTGCTTACTAGGTGCTGCCTTACCTTTATAATAATTTCCCTCATTAAACTTGGCACCATGTGGACTACCAGTAAGAAAATGCTTATATTGGGGATCACCCCATGTACTCCTGTACATATTTGGGGAGATTGCTCAGCCTCTGGACTTTCCTCAATCCATACCTTTATGTCATTTAAATGCTCCCTCTACTCCTTGCAGTGGAAGGCAACCCCCCCGAGCCCCTCTGGGAGAACCTTCAATTAAACTACTTAGCTTAAAGCTATTTAGCTTTAGTAGCTTTACTACTTAAGAACTACGATTAAATAGCTTTCCACGGTACAGCCTTCCTGTGGAAAGTGAGTTCCAATATAAGCTGGACCACATGAATAGATTGCCTGCCTGCTCCTTCCAGAATACTCCAGCTTCTAGTGCCAGACAACAAAATCCTATAAAGAGAGAAAACATGCTTTGTTTAGCAACATCTCCCTTGATGCTTACATCTTTCACCATGGAGAACATAAAGGGAAAACTCATCTTTTGACACATTTCTTTGGGCACGCTACCACAATTTATGTGGATTAAAATCTTGATTTCAAGAATAGAAGTATACATTTTGTATACAGGTGAGCTGAAGCTGTGCATGATTGTAATTTTTTACAGTTACAATTTGCACTTCTTGATGAAATTTGAGAGGGAAATGGTACACATAATACATTTTACATTTTCTTAAAAAAAAAAGAAAAATTAAAAGATGCAAACACATATATACAAAGAAAACCTTGGGAAGCCAGCAAGAGTGAGAGGTTTGGCCTGAACTTGAGAACAACACTGCTTTTAGCAACGTTGCTTCCTTTTGACTGCTTTTGGCTAGCTATTTAATGAAGTGGCTTCCTGTAGAGGAATTGTTGAATGGCAATGAAGGAAGTATACAATACATATTTTCTCTCTTCACAGCCTAAAATGTAAGACTGATAATGCTGTATATTATAGTATTACTCATTTCAGCTGCAGGCCATTGTCAGCAAAAATAGCAGCTTTATGTGTGTTTAGTCAAGAATTTAAAATTATCAACTAAAAAAAGCAGTAGGAAAATAAAAGCATAGCAAATATCTAAGATTTTTTTGTATCTTAAAAGCTCTCCTGGTATACAACAAACAAAACAGTCATTTGAAAGGCACATACAATGAAATCCAGAGCCCAACTACATCCCACTGTTTCTGTTTCTTAATATACAGTGAAAAGCACTGCATCTCATGCTGGTGTTATGCACATAGATACAAACTTTAAAGGCAGCCTATTTTTGTTTGTGAAAGAACACAGTTTTAGTTTAGAAAAGCCAGTGCGATCATTGTAAATGAGAAAAATTATGCTGAAAGCAGGTTAATTATTCTGCAATTAACATTAATTAAATGTCAAACTATCAGGGGTGATTTTACAGGCATTTTACCTTGAACACTGTGTTTTGCTCTTTAGGGAGCCTTTTAACGCTCCAGCAGCAAAAGTTGCAGAATAGATATATAATGCATAGTCTAAATGGGGTAATAGATTAATTGATGTTAGTGCAGGGATCTATTTACAGAAGCATATATATTTAATGCATAAAGATATTCTAGAATTAGGGATCTAAAGGCACTGAAGAAAAAAAACTTGGACACCGGTATTTTTTATACAGACCTAGAAAACGTTTCGAATTTTCAGAAGCGAGATACACTTACTTAAAAGTAGAAGGAAAATTAAAATCATTGGGGGATATCAAATGTTATATGATATACTGTAGCTATAGAATATCACTTATTGGCTCAAGAATAATATTTATAATGGTAGAATAAATCACTTGCAGCGTATATAGTGCAATTTATTGATAAACACTTCACCATAAAAATCATGACCGAATCTCTTTAAAAACAATTTAACATGCCATCATGCTCAATGATTCAGAGAGGAAGAATAGTTTACTTAACACTAAACCAATGTAGTAAATCCTGTTTTTGACACCATTCAAGGCATGCACAATGACATTTTATGAATAATCAAAAAATGTCCATCCTTGTGACAAACATTTAAAATTCTTATAGTTTGGAAAGGTTTTTTTTTCTCTAGTTAGCTCTATTGGATGATATTTTAAAATGTATTCAAATACAACCGCACCTTTCAAGTGCAAATATTCTGTGCCAACAAAAAAGTGGTACTATTATTTATTACTATATAAAAAAAATCAGTGGAATTCTATTTGGAATATTGATATGACAATAGCTATTTGAAGACAGCATATATGTAATTCTGTGTGCAAGAGAGAAGGCTTTCTTTTTTTCTTGCTCTAAGAAAAATTGGTACAAGTTTCTTGTTTGTTTGAGTGCACCAAGGAATCTTGTGTGCACATCCTTTAAATTCCATCTGTGTTGAACTTTCTCTGTAATAAAATTATTTTGCCATTTGCAACAATGTTTTCTCTCATCAGTTTGAAGATAGCAGGTGCAGCAAACAGAAAAAAAATATTTGCAAAAAGGCTTATGTGAATGCATCAAGTGCCTTGGTTCTCGAATGAAATTACTTGACAATGCATTATTTGATCTTTACTTTCAACTTCAATTGCAATGTGAGTGTGAGGGATAAATAAGAGACAAAGGTCGAGTGGAAATGCTCACGGGCTCACACCTGTGGCCTGGATAACATATTGTTACAAATTACATTTATCTGGAAAATGCTGTAAGAAACTGAAAATTGTATCTGAAAAAAAATCTGCAAAGCACCATTCTGGATATTTCTTATTCAAATACTTGGCCATGACATTTTAAAAAAATTTAAATTTAAAACCAACCAACATGGCCTCATTCAGTTGGGCTAGTATAAAAAGATGGATAAACACACTAAGCTGCCAAAAATAAACATACATATTAATTACAGAGTATTACAGAGTAATTTGATGAACCCCATAAATTGGCAGAATCATTCAACCCCTCCTTCACCTTCTTTCATTTTGAAGTGTGCACCACACACCATTGAAAGAAGATAAACTTCAAGTCCCAAAATCCATCCAGCAGTTACAGCTTGCATGTAGTTGATCCTCGTTGCCTGTAGATTAGCTATCTGAAAAATATTTTTTCTTGTTCTATAAAGGTGTATTTTATCCCAAAAAACAAAAGCTCCCACCATTGCCAAAAGTTGTCAAAATGTGTTGAGAACAATAGGAACATTTTATTACCACTTTTTTAATGAGCAAAGCCAATAGATACTACTCAGTAAACCATTATAGGTGCTAGATGTAATATTTTATTTTCCTAATTTCTTATTTTTTTTTTCTTATTTTTCCTTATTTTCCTAACTGGAGCAATTAATTTCATTGCAGAATATTCTTGTCCCTCCCATTCACCCCACATATATTTTGCATTGGTGAGTATGGATTTGATGAGTATGATTGCTTAGTGCTTTTGCTAAGCTGCACTAAACACCAACACGCCACAGGAAATTAATATCAAAGCAGTGGATCATAGTATGATGAAATTACACTTTTATCAGTTTTGATAAATGTGCCCATGTCCATGTGTTTCCTGACAGGAAGGTTTTAATAAATCCAAAAATAGACCAGTCTTCTGGCAATCCCTCTAGATTCTTATTTATCTGCCCTTATTTATTGACTGTTGGTTCTATCTAGGATCCAAAACCCAGCCCATGCTAGTATTTTTATTAAAGACAAAGATAAGATGTCCTCTGTACTCTATACGTAATATATAAAGGACATTACAACATTTTGTGCATTAAGCACCCATTTAACAACACAGGGATTGTTCCCTGTTCATATATTGCAGTATATTCAAGATGCCCAAGTACTGTACATGAAATGGAAGGAACAAAATGTCTTAATGTTGTTAACATATTGATAATGGGTGCAGATGATCACTTGTCTTTGTCTGTATGAATTTTGTGGTCTCAACCTCACTGCACCCCCACCTAATGGTTTAAAATTGTTTAATGATGTGTGACATTGTAAATGGTCTACAAAGTAACATATGGAATTGTGCAAAGATAGACATACTGTTTGCTCATTATAAAAAGGCCTGAACACACTGGAGCAACTGTAAACCCATTTATATATCTGTATAAATACTGTTCTGTACACTGTACTGCACTGTATATTTATATCAGTTGGCTAAATGGAAAATGTACAGTATTTGTAATTATTTCATTTTTAATCTGAAAAGACAAAAAATGTTGACTACACACTCAAAGCAATTTCTCGCGCTAAATGCCTTTTCAGCAAAAATAAAAACACATTCTTTTTCATGACATATTGAACTGTGCTGAAACCTGGATTAACCCGTTCTTCCGGCTATTAGTTAAGAATCCTTTTTTTTTGGGTGGGGGGAGTGCAGATGAGACAACCATGTTTCCAATTTACTATTTTATGATTATAAAATACTTTATGTTTTATTGCAGCTCCTCTTCCCCACTGAGTTTTATATCCAACCATTTACCTTCCAGATATGTACATACTAATATTTAATTTATTGCTTTCCTAGATTGCAAAGATATAGACTGTTACCAGAAAAACAAAATCAAATTTTGTAAACTTACCATCTGTTATTTTGGAAATTTTATATAGCTTCTAATGTAATCAAGAAGTCTGGCATTTTCCACTTTTTACATTAATGCATTAAATTGATATTCAGCATGACTTAGAACACACCCTCAAGACAAATAAATAGACAGTCTTGAGAAGCTTTGGCACCGTTATTACTTCTAAAACTGATTTTAGATGAAGATGTTTCGTTTATGAATTTTTATACAATACACCCACAATAAAGAAGAAAATTAACAAAAGAGAATACGCTTGTCCTTTCAAGCTTAACAATTATGATTGTTTGCTATTTATTCATCTGAACAGCCATTAATGTTTTTAATAACTGGACTCCAGAATTTATGTTCAGTCTGATTTTCCTCTGATAACATGCCTTAACTTAACATCTAATGGTGTAATAATTCTCTATTTAAAATATATGAGAACATTTACCTGCATAGGGCAGACAGACTATGACACACACAGGGAGCATAGGGCAGGCAGAATACAGCAGAAGACAGGGAAACCTATCAGAACCACTCTAAGATAAACAGTTCATATTGTGCTACATACAGTGACACAATGCTGGTGCCCCTCCAGCAGTTTGTATGAGGTGTAAACAGGTGAATAATGTGGGCACATTCAGTCTGGGTCTGAGGTCTGAACCGTACAGGGCTTTACAAGTGTGAACAGTCAGGGTTTTACAAGTGTAAACAATAGAGGTGTTACAGGTGTGAACAATGCATGAAGGGATTACAGGTGTGAACAATGTAGGAGCAAATTAATTTCAGTACTGATAACTTTTAAATCTTACACAAGGTGAGCACTGCACGATAGATATCCAGTTGTTGAAAGTGCTGGGTGCTCAACTGGAAGACCTTTCCCTTGCACGGGGTCATAGATACATGTAGAAAGAAATCCAGAAGCACACCAATCATTGAGCAATACTTTGGTATGCTTCTGGATTTCTTTCTACACAAGGTAAGCAGTCACAGCAGGCAGACTTTCATGTGGGGGGCACACAAGGGGGTCGCTGGCCGGATGCGCCTTGCAGGCCACCAGTTGGACAGCACTGTACTACAACAGTTTTTGAATTACAACTTAAATTCCATCACTAGTTAGACAAAATTTGTGCAGTTGACTGATTTTTTTTCAGATAACCAATCAGCAATTAGATTTGAACAGTTTACTGCAAGTTAATAAGTGAAAGCAGCATTGCAATTTGTTGCTGCTGAAACTGTACTCGTGCCCTTAAAATGTATAGGTCTATTTACAAGCAATGACCTCTGTGAAAATCGAGTACATATGTTCTGAAACAGACAATGCTCCTATGATAAAAACAATATTTATTTAGACATTCTAGGTCTCATTTATGATTGCTATGCATATTTCTCGGCACATTTCCAACTATTGCAAAAAAACTATAAGCTTTAGTGTATGAGGAACATGGGATAATTAGTGATGGGCGAATCCGTCCCTGTCCTCTGTGAAAAATTTGCAAAATGCATTGGTCAATGGACGACAATTTTGTCGTGATCGACAATTTTTATGCACATGACTATTTTGTCCAACTGCATTGAATTCAATACAATACTGAATACCGGTACTTGTTAAGGTTTAAGTGTGTGGTATACTATTTAGAATGTAAAAAGACTATTTGTGTGGAATTGTGTCTCTGCATTACCTATTGTTTTTACATTTAGAGTCTCAATTCTTAAACAAATTGACCATTTACAGGTATATTATTGACTGTTTTTTTTCACAGTTTATATTGTATGAGTCTCATATAGAAGTTTATAATTATTCACTTCAGTGGTGATGGTGGAAAACTTGAAAGGTTGGTGTTAAATGGTTTAATTGTCCATATTAGCACAGACAATCTACTGTATGTATATGGAGTATACAGCCCAATGGTATTTTTCCCTATATTCCCCATATAAAATATTCCCCATATAAAATACCTGCTACACATGTTTTTCAGTCAGCGCAGTCATTTTTAGTAACTGTCCGTGTGACATTCAATATATGCTGTAAATTTCAAGGTCTCCATTAGAAAGTTCCAAGGTACAGTCATTTAGTTATGAAATGTAATAGTAAGTGTAAGTTAAGTAATGTAATAAATATTTATTGTAGTAGCTCTAGTGGCTGCCTAAAATGATAAGTGATAAACCCTTGTAGATTACAGTTTTACCACATTTCACCACTGGGATCCTTCATGCTCCTGCACTCTCTATTGTCTCTTTCTCTGAACATACATCGATGCAGCTTTTTGCAGTTTGGGTTACATGGTTTCTCTGGCAGCCGTACACCTTTAAGCACCTTGTTAGCCTCAGTCCCTTTACAACATGCCTTTGTTAGAGCCTTTGTAGTCAGGCTCCAGCCTGCTCCCTTGGCAGTCAGCCAGCACATTATTAAACATCAGAAAACCACTTTCTGTGCTATGCTTGCTGGATTCTTTTATTTTCTCTGTGCTTGTGACAGACTGTACATTCCTATAGGCATACCTCTAAGATGCAGCTCTAGGCTTCTACTAGAATCTCTTGTCATTGTGTTTGTGAATGGAACTTTCCAACATGCAGTTTCTCAAACTAATAATCTAATGTATAAGGGACACATTTGTTTTCTTGTATATTATGTATAACTAATACATAATAGTAATGTTTCTTTGAAACTATATAACATTCTGTCCTTGAGTAACCACTTTACTGAAAGATAAAATAAAAGTACACTTTTTTCTACAATGTTTAGAAAGTTCCAAAAAGCCCATACATTAAAATAAGATCTCTTTGAGGGATTCTGTCATGGAAAATATGGAAAAACATGGACATGGAAAACATTTTCTTCAAAACTAGTCAGTTATTAGTGCTGCTCCAGCAGAATTCAGCACTAAAATATGTTTTTTCAAAAGAGTAAACAGATTTTTTTGTATTTAATTTTGAAATCTGACATGCAGCTAGACATGTGACTTGTGCTGTGATAAACTCTGCCCTGCTGCACTGCAAATTGGAGTTATATCACCCCCTCCCTTTCGATCCATCAGCCTAACAATAGAACAATGTGAAGATAACAAAATAACAGCTCCATGACACCTGTATTATTAAAAATTAATGATCGGTATGAGGACAGCACTCAATAATAAAAATCCAAGTCCCACTGTGTCTCCTCTAGTTATGTTGAGTAGGAGAAAGAAAAGCTTATCTAAAAGCACTTCCATTTTGAAGTGCTGGTCTTTCTGAAAGCACAGGATCAGGCAAAATAACCTGAGATGGCTGCCTACAAACCAATATTACAACTAAAAAAACACATTTGTTTATTCAGGAATACCATTTTTATGGTTGAGTGAATTATTTGTACTGTAAACAGAATAATTTAGAAATAAAAACTATTTCCTAAAAATCACCACAAAATCACTTTAATTATTTTTACATATGAGTCAACAAGATGACAAAAATACTTTTAATATAACAGCATGGACATAGCATGCCCAGCTGCAATAGCACATATTGGCCAATCTGATGTTTGCATAAAGTGGTGCTTTAGAAATTTTGGCTGATTTTGGTTTTTATTCCCATATTTAAAAATAGTTTTGGCCATCACAAACAGAATCAAATCAAACAAAACTGACTAATTGAGGTGAACTTTGGTGACGTTAGATGAGAAAATTCACACTTTAGTTAATATGCTCCTAATGCCTTTGACTAAGACAGCATCAATGATGTGGTGGTTTATTCCGCCCCCCCCCCTCAAATCAAAACAACAACTGCCCTTTTACCCACCATTAAAAAAAAAAAACACACTGGGGCTCATTTGTCAACACTGGACAAATTTGCCCATGGGCAGTAACCCATGGCAACCAATCAGATTGCTGCATTCATTGTTCTACTTGCAGCTGGTTTCAAACAGCTAATCACTGATTGGTTGCTGTAGGTAATTGCCCATGGGCAAATTTGCCCAGTGTTGATAAATGAGCCCCAATGAGAGTCCAGAATGTGTGAGACAAGGCCACAGCTTGAAAACAGTGATCAATAAACTGGAAAATTAGAGGCTTTAACTAACTAATACCATTACCAATTGAATATTTGTACAAATAAAAAAAAAAACTCCACAGAAGTGAATGTGCCATTTGCCATCCCGGCTCAGTCATGTCAGATGGGCAAAGAAAAGTATCACTTAAAATCCCTAAATAGAGAAAAATTGTCAGCGCACGGTTTGCCTTTAAAACTTTTTTTTAGTATCACACTTTGGCCAAAATATGTAATCTCACGTGCCACGTCAAGGCCCCTCATTGTACATGAGTCCTACACTATTTATGTGCATTTAAAATCAAGTACCCCAGTAAACAATGTGATTAAAATCCCTACCTCCTTGGACCATTATCTGCACAAAACTCAATTAAACAGGAAAACACTGGCCACATCAGACACCGACAAGCATTCCCCCTGTCTCCCCACAACTGTTCCTAAGATGATATCTGCCTAAAAGAGACAACCAATCAGACCCCGCATCACTAATAAGTGTTAGGGTGGGATGGCTTGTATGCTGTTTCTCATGTTGCCCCTGCCTGAAAGAACTTGAACTTTCAACCCACACTGCATAATAGTAATTCAGCAAATCCAGAGATTCATTTTCAGGATTCAACTGAACCTGAATCTTTTCCAGGATGCTTCATATTTGGCTGAATCTGAGCCTTTTTTTATCACGATTCATATCTGGCTGAATTCAAGTGACTTACCGAACCAAAAAATGCAAAATTAACACTAGCGATTTTTTTTTACACTTTATTTTTAGAGTTCAGGTTTGGGCACACATTGTCATAGTTCATAATATATTGCTTGTTGGGCTATTGTTGGATTCCAATGGTTAATAATGATTGTGCTACCTTATGAGAATGCATTATGCCTTTATGAACTATTTGCTTAGTCCTGTCACCAAAAGCTGCTACTAAATTACCCAGTTTTGTAATGGTACTCATTTGTACTTCATGGGGATCTATACCCTAAAAATTCCCTTATGAGACATATATTTGATGTTTGACTCTAAGATATGATTCTAAGGGTTAGTAAAAGTGGGAGTAATAAAATCTAGTTCCAGTCACTTTTGTACTGTACATTAATTTTGTATTTCTAATGATTTCTGATATATTTATTTTAGACTGCTAATAATTCTTTCAGCTTAGCAGCTTTCTTTCATGTCAGAGTGTGAATAACCCTAGGGTTACTATGCAGGAAGTGCATATTCAGTTAGGGTAACTCCACTTCCTTTATTAAGCAAAGGATAAAATAGAGATGACCACAGTGTGTCAGAGGTGAAATACCACTCTATTCATTTTTATGGGATTTTTAGTGGCGTATTTACTAAAGAATGAACTCTCCCTTTCACCTTTTATAAATACCACCTGGCAGACTGAGACAAGCAATTATTTCATTCTGATGAATAAACCCTTCTGTTGAGCTGAAAGCCTGGTATAAGCAGTTTAAAACATATATCTCAAAAACCATTAACAAAAAAGGAAGATGAATATAAAGTGCCCAGATGAGTAAATTTACATCAGGTTTTTTGGGTTTAGACACCCTTTTAAGTGCATAATTTCTGACTCATCCCTAGTTACATATTGGACTAGTTGACACCCAATCCTTTTTATTAACAGGCCTGTATGAAATGTATGTCTTGTAAGAGAAATTATTGATCATGTGTGATTAATGGCATACCTTACAATAAGGGGCAGATTCACTAAGGGTCGAATTTCGAAGTAAAAAATACTTCGAAATTCGACCCTCGAATTGAAATCCTTCGACTTCGAATATCGAAGTCGAAGGATTTAGCGCTAAACGTTCGTTCGATCGATCGAAGGATTTTTCGTTCGATCGAACGATTAAATCCTTCGAATCGAACGATTCGAAGGATTTTAATCCAACGATCGAAGGAAAATCCTTCGATCAAAAAAAGTTTAGCAAGCCTATGGGGACCTTCCCCATAGGCTAACATTGAGTTCGGTAGGTTTTATCTGCCGAAGTAGGGGGTCGAAGTTTTTTTTAAAGGGAAAGTACTTAGACTATCGAATGGTCGAATAGTCGAACGATTTTTCGTTCGAAACGTTCGAATCGAAGTCGAAGGTCGTAGTCGAAGGTCGAAGTAGCCCATTCGATGGTCGAAGTACCCAAAAAATACTTCGAAATTCGAATTTTTTTTCATTCGAATCCTTCACTCGAGCTTAGTGAATGGGCCCCTAAGTATTTCATATGTTTCTAGACTTAAAGGGATGAAATGATAATCCTTTTTATAGCAGTCCAGTGACCTTGCAACCCTAAGGCTGGAACTACACAGTGCACGCCCTTCCAATCCTAATGTAAGTAATACAAATGTCGCATCTGCAAACTGATTGCATCCGACATGACTGTCGAATGAAGATGCAACGCGCAGCATTCGTATTCAACAGTCATGTCGGATGAAATCAGTTTGTAGATGCGACATTTGTATTACTTACATTAGATTTGTCGCATTTGACTTGACACCTGTGATTCCCCTCATCGCATTGGATCTGAAGGATGGGCACCGTGTAGTTCCATCCTAAATCAGATCAAGCAGGTGAATCCTGAAACCATTGGTATAACTTTAGAGGAAGCACACCCTGCGGTTGAGGGGGCCCAGACTGTGGGTTAAGCTTCCTAAGAGCAGGGGCAGTAGATGTGGAGGGGATTTGGGTGTGCGGGGAGCTGCTGTGTGTGATGGGCCCCTCTGAAGATTGTTCTTGTGAGAAGGCTGCACCCTCTTGTTACGCCACCAACATTCCTGTGTAAACCAGCTATTTTGGCTGTGTAAGCAAGCTGGGGAAGATACTTCTATCTGGATTCCCTCTTTTTCCATCAACCTAGGTCACAGATTAACCATAGGAATGCTTATCAGAGAGCTGGGGGTTATATTGATTAGGCTAAATGCACAAGGTTGCTAATGGAGTTCAATAGTCTCCTCAGGCACAGGAGCACTCCTAATGTGGATGCAGAATGTGGCACTTACTGCAGTGAGCATATCTTTGTTAAAGTGATAGTGACACCTCTAGTTTTGTTCTTAGATCTCTACTTTGATGGCAATAAAAACCACAGTTTGGGAACCCCTCTTAATTCTTTGGAGTTTTGTTTATCATTGGCTGAGCTTTCAAAGTAGCAACTTCATTTTAATATATAACATGCCTTTTTATTATTATTATTATTATTATTATTATTATTATTAAGATTTATTTATATAGCACCAGAATATTTCGCAGTGCTGTAAAGTAAATGTGTTTATACAACTAAATCACATTAATTACATACTGTATATAGAACATACAGGTATGGAGTTACAGCCGCAGGTTGAGACGCAACATGCTGCATTTTTCCTGTGTTCGGCGCCTACACGCGCCTGTGTGAGTACAGCCCCTTTGGAAAAAATGTAATGCGTCTATTCCTGTGCTCCCCTGCGGCTGAACGCAGAAAAACGGAACGCAGGGGAGCGCAGGTAAAAACGCTCGTCTGTAAGAGCCCTTATAGTCCCAATTCTAGTAATACAATTAATGATGCATGGTTCACACATGAGGAAATTCAAAAGAGACTAGAACATGTTAAGATAAACAAAGTTCCGGGCCAGATGCTATTCAGCCCAGGGTACTTAGTGAGCTTAGCTCTGTGATTGCCAAACCTCTTTACTTAATTTTTCAGGATTCATTGAGGTCTGGCATAGTGCCGAGAGGCGAATTGCTAATGTGGTGCCTCTATTCAAAAAAGGATCCTGTTCTCAGCCTCAAAACTATACGCCAGTTAGTCTGACGTCTAGTAACCCTTTTTGAAGGGTTAATAAAGGATACGATACTGGACTTTATAGCAAATCATAATACGATGAGTGTGTGCCAGCATGGTTTTATTCGTAATAGATCTTGCCAGACTAACTTAATTTCTTTTTATGAGAAGGTAAGTAGATTCTGGGATGGCAGTGGATGTGATTTACTTAGATTTTGCTAAAGCATTTGATACAGTGACACACAAAAGGTTACTGGTTAAATTAAGGAATGTTGGCCTGGAACATTGTATTTGTACTTGTATAGAGGACTGGCTAAAAGATAGACTACAAAGAGTGGTGATAAATTTTCTAATTGGACCAGTGTTGTTAGTGGAGTACCACAGGGCTCTGTACTAGGTCCCTTGCTTTTCAACTTGTTTATTAATGACCTGGAGGTGGGCATTGAAAGCCCCCTTGGATTGTACGATTTACTGTGCACACAAACAAACCAAACATACTTCTTAGGTCACATGAGCCAATTAACAGACAGAGAGTTGTGTCTTTTGCTGCAATACTGCTTCCTGTTACAGTTAGAGCTGCATTATTTCTGGTCAGGTGATCTCTGAGGCAGCACACAGACCATCACAAAATGGGGGTTCAAGGTAACAGATGTAAAAGGGCAATATTTACTTATATATATGTTCCAGGTTGATAAGATTTCTTAATATGCCACTTAATTTCATATAAGCTCTCTGTTGCTTAAGTATTAATTTTGGGTCATAGTTTTCCTTTAACTTTGCAAGCAGTCCTGGCATAGATCATTCTGTTTGTGCAGGGAAGGCAGGCAAGGGCCACACATAATCAAGTAAGGCAGAATAAGTTAAAAGCACCATTAAAAAAATTAGCAGAGCAGAGCAGAAAAGGAGTTTTGTACTGCGGTGGAGCAGCAGAGGATTGTTATTATATAGTAACATACCTGAACATAAAAGGAAGCAGTATCACTGTGATAAAGAGGCTGTAAACCCTGACCCTGTGTAGCTATGTAGTATAATCCAACAACACCATTTAGCTATGCTGCCAGATTCTTCCTGGCAGTCAAGCATTTAAAGGAAAACTCTACCCCCAAGCTATCTAGGTCTCTATTGGTGCCATTGGGTAATTGTAAATAGAAAATTGCCATTTTAAAAAATAAGGGCCACCCCCTGGGATCATAGGATTCACGGTGCACACAAACAAACCATATGTAGCACTATAGTAAACTGCTTTTATCTTTTAGCGGTTTAGCTACTTTCCTTGATGGGCTCTTACCACCTATGAGCTCTCTTTCCCAGGGGCAAGCCCTCGCACGAGGTGGAGGTAGGGTGTAGTGCAACTGTAACTTGGTGCAGTAACACAATGATGGGCGCCAGTGGTTTTGTTTTGCTTAAACAAGGAACTAGATTTATTGAACAGTATAGCAACATTCACAATGGAATATATAACCTAGATTAACACAGCAGCACAAAGGAGACATATACTCACAGCAAAGAGTAAATTAACAGCAGGTATGGATCAATTAGTCGATAGAAACTCTTGGTGCTCTTAGGGGGGGAACCTATTATCCCTAATCTCAACACTTAAGTCCCTCTCTGGGTTAGTAATACCCGGGGATCTTAATCCCACTAATCTCCTCGGTGGAGCCTTGAGCTGCTCAACTATTTAACCTTTCTGTCACTCCTAGAGTGATCTATAACAGAGTATAACTAACACTTACTAAGTACTAAGATGAGTTCCACCGCTCCCAACCTCTGCTGCAGACAGAGGGAGGATTTAGCAGCAAATGGACTCCAGACCGCATGGCTCCTAACCCTTTTATACTCTGCACAGCACCACTCAGGTCACTGTGTGAATTGCAGGGATTACATAAGCACAGGAACACAGTACCCCTCCCAACTGTGTTTTAGGACCCATTTAGGTCTCCAAATAGCTAGAGATGTGCCTGTCAATAAAGTGTAAGGGTGTCTAAGATTTTCACATCCCTACATTCTCCCCCTGGTGAATTCCTTCCGTCCCGGCAAGGCACCTTCAAAGAATCAATATAGCAGTTAAGGCACATCATGCAAGACCTTTTCAAAAAAAAACAAGTTAGAAATACTGCAGTTCAAACACAATCAGTATTCTAGTCCATCAAATAGTCGAACCCACAGTCCTCTTTCAAATGCACTTAGGAGGAAGAAAAAAAAAAAATGGAATGAACCTACCCAATGGGCAGGTATTACTAAGACAGTCCATAGGTCTAACTCCAACTGGAGTAAATTGAAGAAAAATCCTTTTATAGTTCCATCTCTAACAACATACAGGCATCATATGTACCAATCTGGCATGAGCATCAATCAGACTCATCACAGCTGAGGAAGGACCAAAATATCCAGGTACCCCATAAGTGGGCCTACCCACAGTGTCATAAGTAAATAGGGAAGGAGGCCTCCTAACCCGATCACCTCTTCTCAATGGTTCAGGGTTAGGCCCCCTGCACCCCACTGGGTCAGGGGCTGGATATCCTGGAGAATGCGGCTGGAAGGGAGGGGCATCAATATCTAACTCACCTCCGTGAAGTATATCATCACTTCCTTCACCAAGTGCAAGCATTTCTCCACTTTCAGTAGTAGATGGAACTTCTTCTTCTCTTACACCATCATTTGGAACCAAACCATCGTCCTCCACCACTTCGGAATTAGTATTCATCTGAGGAACCTGAGGAACAGGCAGCAAATGGTTTCGGTGCCAAGCTTTGACTCTTCCATCCGTACCCTGAATCCGATACACCGGAACACTGGGTAGCTTGGCTACTACCTCAAATAACTCCTTCCTCCATCGATCTGCCAGCTTATGCTTTGCACTGGGACCTAAGTTACGTAAAAGCACTTTATCTCCAGGCTTCAATTCACGGTACCGTACTTTAGCATCAAACCGACGTTTATTCCCAGCATTGACCTTTGCAGCATTTTCCTCAGCCAGGCAATAAGCTTCCTTCAAGCTATTCCGAAGGCGATTCACATATTGATAGTGCTCCTTACATCCAATTCCATCAGTAGAAACCCCCAGCTGTACATCTATGGGCAGTCGTGCTTCCCTTCCGAACATAAGGAAATAGGGCGAAAACCCAGTGGACTCATGCCGGGTACAATTATAGGCATGAACCAGGGCACTTACATGACGACTCCAAGAGGGTTTTTCTGTGACCGAAAGAGTACCCAACATGTCCAACAGGGTTCGATTGAACCTCTCAGGAAGAGCATCTCCTTCAGGATGATAAGGAGTCGTGCGACTCTTAGCCACATTTAACAGATCTAGTAGTTCCTTTATCAACCGACTCTCAAAATCTCTTCCCTGATCAGAGTGAAGTCGATTGGGTAAACCATAGTGGACAAAGAACTTCTCCCATAACACCTTAGCCACAGTAGCGGCCTTCTGATCTTTTGTGGGATAGGCTTGGGCATATCTAGTATAATGATCAGTCACAACTAATATGTTTCCAATCCCACTAGAGTCTTTGTCAATACACAGGAAATCCATACAGACTAAATCCAACGGCCCAGTGCTCTTTAAGTGTTCCATAGGAGCAGCCCGAGTGGGTAAAGACTTTCTTTGCAAACAAGGGACACAACGCCTGCAGTACTCGACCACCATCTCTCTCATTCGGGGCCAGAAGAACCGATCACGAATCAGTCCAAAAGTCTTTTCCACCCCTAGATGACCATGTTGATCATGTAAGCTCCTCAATACCATTCGCCGATAAACTTGAGGTAACACCAACTGCCTCCTCTCCGGGTGATCATGAAACAACTGAATCCGATAGAGACTCCCATCAATAAACTTCAGCTTGTCCCATTCTTTCAAGAATATCCGACTATCTTTAGGTATAGTCTTTCTCATAAGCTCGGGATCCTTTCTGGCGACAGCCTCTCGGACATACCGAACCACTGGGTCTCTCTTTTGTCCCCGAATCATATCACCATTACTTAGTTGAAGACTCTGGGATACTCCTAACGTCGTAGGATATGCGTACATAGAAGGAATGCAATCTTCTTTTCCTCCCAAGGAATCCACCAACCGCAATTCAGAAAAAGCCACTTGACCATTCTTCATAGCTGCAGTAGCACAGTGAGCAGCTACTGACAAACTAGGTAATTCCTCCCATTCATCCTCTTCCAGACAAGGAGGTAGACCAGGACGTCTGGATAAGGCATCAGCACCTACATTTTTAGGACCAGGCTTGTACTTCAGAGAGAACTGATAATTGGATAAAGCGGCCAACCACCGATGTCCAGCAGCATCCAACTTAGCAGTGGTTAAGATATAAGTCAATGGGTTATTGTCTGTCCTTACCTCAAACTTAACCCCATAGAGATAATCATGCAGTTTGTCGGTAATTACCCATTTCAACGCCAAAAACTCCAATTTGTGCACTGGGTAATTCTTTTCGGCTGGATTAAGACTTCGGCTAACATAGGCAACAGGCTTCAGACCCTCCGGGTATTCTTGATGAAGAATGCCGCCCAGTCCTTCATAACTGGCATCAACATGCAAAACATACGGTTTCTGAGGATCAGCATAAGCTAGGACAGGAGCCTCCGTGAGTCTTTTCTTTAGAGTTAAGAAAGCTTCCTCACAATCGGTGGACCACCGATCTTTAAGGGGGGGCTGGACAGAATGGGTCTGCTTGGAAGCACTCCCTGCCAGCAAGCCATTCAAGGGATGAGCAAGTCTGGAATATCCCTCTACAAATCTCCGATAATATCCACAGAATCCCAAGAAGGATCTAAGTTCAGTCAAATTGGTTGGCCTCGGCCAATCTCGGACAGCTGCCACTTTCTCGGGGTCAGTAGCAATGCCTTCTGCAGACACAATATGTCCCACAAACTTCACCGCCTTACGAGCGAACTTGCATTTATCAACAGAAAGCTTCAAACCCTCCTGCCGCAAGCGATCCAAAACATTAAACAACCTGGTATCGTGTTCTTCCAAAGTAGAGCCAAACACAATTATATCATCCAAGTAGACTATGCAATGCCTGGGAGTCAGATCACCCAACACCTTCTCCATGAGACGCTGAAAGGTGGCAGGGGCCCCACTTATACCTTGAGGCATGCGGGTGAACTCATAGAACCCCAAAGGACAGATAAAAGCAGTCTTCTCTTGGTCATCCCTACTCATGGGAATTTGATAATACCCCGAGCGTAAGTCCATCACAGAGAACCATGCACTACCATGTAATGCATCCAGTGCTTCATCAATACGGGGTAGCGTATACTGATCTGGGACAGTGCGTCTATTTAATGTTCGGTAATCCACACATAGGCGAACACTACCATTTTTCTTTCGTACGATCACAATTGGTGAGGCATATGGACTGCGTGATTCAACGATTATTCGTTGATCCTTCATCTTGTCCAAATACTTCCGAACATCTTCCAGATCACGAGGAGGGATGCGCCTGGACCTCTCTCGGAAAGGGGTATCATCACTCAATCTGATACTATGTTCAGCACGTTTAGCGCAACCCACATCCATCTCATCTACGGAGAAAACATCCCGGTACAGCAATAACTTCTGCTCAAGCATATGACGGTGTTCCATCGGATCATCAGCCTCCTCCAACTTGAAATTAAGTTTAATGTCCTCTTTCCCCTCAGGAACTGAGCAGGGATTAACACTCTCCACCGGGTAGCAATGTCCAACCGTATACCAGGCAGGGATGGTAACAGTATAAGAGGTAATGTTTTTAACTGTGACCACATCGGTACGAGGACATTTACGCCGGTAATCTTTCCTCTCAGGAACTATCTCCCAACCATTTCGGACAGCTTCGTGCGGGTCAGTCTCCAACAAAAAGTAACTGCCAGGGGTAGTAGACACAATTTCCACATACACTCGTAGGTTCCGTACTCCCCCTGGTGGAATTTCCACCGGATACCAAGGGTTTCCTATACAACCCCCAGGTGACTCGGGAGCGAAAGTTTGGCAAATTGCTTGCAACTCTGGAGATACGGGCAACACGGTTAATGGGGTTCCCTCCCGGGGTTGAAGGAATCGTAGAAACGCCTCCTCAACAGCTTTCACATTGGAGCCAACAATGACTGGAGCCGCTTCCTTACCTCCTGGTGGGGGACTCACATAAGCAACCACAGTGATGGGGGGATCGTTGTCTCCTACAAGTCCGGGGATGTGCAGTTGTACTTCCACACAGCCATCCATGTATGTAGGGCCCGTCCCCACACCAAACACCGGTACAGGACCCACTGTTTGCAAGGGAAGGTGACTGAGGTGTTGAAGGTAAAACGGACGATGTATAATGGTCAATTGGGAACCCGTATCAAATAGTGCGGTGGTCGGGACACCATTCACAAGCAGGCTGAAAGTACACCGTCGTCCCACCCCAGGGAGGTTCAGAGGTTTCCAACCCTTCTGCGTGCCCTTTCGCTTCGAAGGTAACTGACCCCCTTTACTGTGGAATTCACCCGAGCCAACTGACGGGTAACACTGGTACACTCTATGGCCCTGATGTCCACATCGAAAGCAGTCTAGCTGGGCAGTAGCACTAAAAGTCTTGGCTAGTGAAGCCATCCTAGGCCGGAGGGACGAATCTGGGGTCTTCCTAAGGGCTCCCTTTAGATCCTTCTGAGCAGAGGGAAGACTCCCAGTTGTCACCTTCTTACTGTGAGCGGACACTCTCTCAAGTTCAGCTTCCCTTTCTTTTACTACACCCATGATGGCACCCATTTCGGGCGGGGTACCCTGCCGATACATAATACGCAGCTCCATGGCTATGGGATGGCTTGCCTGCAGTCCCTGTAGAAGTTGGGTGCGTCGCATCTCATCAACCTCAGCAACAGGGATAACTTCCTTGTGAACTAATGTCCATAGCTTGCTTTGTAACCTACGCACAAAGGTGGACACAAGCTCTCCCTCCTCTTGATACAAGCTTCTGAACATATGGAGCAAATTATGCGGATTGTCACAAGCCCCATATACTTCCTCGAGTGCTTTCAGACAATCTCTAACAGAAGCTTTTAAGTGAGCCTTGCAAAATAACTTAACCACCTGACTGGCAGGAGGGCGCAGATTTTCGGTTAACCGGATCCGTTTATCCCCCTCAGGGCATGGACATTCTTCTATCATCTGCACTGCAGCCTCCTGCCACTCTTCAAAACCCTGCTCTCCTTCAGGGACAGGGAGAGTTCCCGAAAAAACCTTCAGCTTCGGGTATTTTGTCCCAGCAATGACAAGAGTAGGCAGCATCGTCCCTGCACTTGAGCTAAGGGCCTCTACTTTTCCCGGGGAATCCAGTTCACTAACCACTGTGGCGGAATCGAGAGGTTCCGTCTTTACCTCCAGCGCAAGTGGCAGGGAGGTTGCAGACCCAGCATATACAACAGGGCAGCCAAGGGGATAAGTTCCCACCGGGTAAACAGTATACGGTCCTTCATCGTCCCCTAGCTCCCGGGGGCCACAGTACAGTCTCGCCCGGTACCCCAGGACTCTCGACTCCATTTCCGTCACGAGTCGGATGCCCTTTAACCTCACATGGTAAATGAGGGTAGGGTGCATGAGCTTTACGCTGCAGCCGGTGGGAACTCGATCCACTGCAAAGGCACAGCGGGGGTTAACTTGCTCTGCTTCCGCCCACGCGTACACCTCTTGGGGACGAAGTAGCGGCATGATGACCTACAATGTTCCCTCTTGGAAGAGTAGGCCCAGTTCCAACAACTTATCAGCGAAGGTAAAAACCACAAAATCCTCCTTTTGCCTCTTGGGTCTGCACTCGCAGCGCCTGTCACACTAGGCTGCGGTGCGGAATTACAGTTAACCCCTTCAGGGCCCACGTGGGCGCCAAAATGTAGCACTATAGTAAACTGCTTTTATCTTTTAGCGGTTTAGCTACTTTCCTTGATGGGCTCTTACCACCTATGAGCTCTCTTTCCCAGGGGCAAGCCCTCGCACGAGGTGGAGGTAGGGTGTAGTGCAACTGTAACTTGGTGCAGTAACACAATGATGGGCGCCAGTGGTTTTGTTTTGCTTAAACAAGGAACTAGATTTATTGAACAGTATAGCAACATTCACAATGGAATATATAACCTAGATTAACACAGCAGCACAAAGGAGACATATACTCACAGCAAAGAGTAAATTAACAGCAGGTATGGATCAATTAGTCGATAGAAACTCTTGGTGCTCTTAGGGGGGGAACCTATTATCCCTAATCTCAACACTTAAGTCCCTCTCTGGGTTAGTAATACCCGGGGATCTTAATCCCACTAATCTCCTCGGTGGAGCCTTGAGCTGCTCAACTATTTAACCTTTCTGTCACTCCTAGAGTGATCTATAACAGAGTATAACTAACACTTACTAAGTACTAAGATGAGTTCCACCGCTCCCAACCTCTGCTGCAGACAGAGGGAGGATTTAGCAGCAAATGGACTCCAGACCGCATGGCTCCTAACCCTTTTATACTCTGCACAGCACCACTCAGGTCACTGTGTGAATTGCAGGGATTACATAAGCACAGGAACACAGTACCCCTCCCAACTGTGTTTTAGGACCCATTTAGGTCTCCAAATAGCTAGAGATGTGCCTGTCAATAAAGTGTAAGGGTGTCTAAGATTTTCACATCCCTACACATACATGTTAGGTCACATGAGCCAATTAAAAGACCGAGTTCTGTCTTTTGCTTCCACACATCTTCCTGTTACAGTTACAGTTGCATTATTTCTGGTCAGGTGATCTCTCTGAGGCAGCACACAGACCATCACAAAATGGTGTCTCAAGGCAAGAGATAAAAGGGCAATATTTACTTAAATATATATCAGTTTGGTAAGATTCTTTAATATGTCACTTAATATGATATAAACTGTTGCTTAAGTATTCATTTTGGGGGTAAAGTTTTCCTTTAACTTCCTGATTGGCAAGCCACAAGAGTCCAGCACTCTCTTAAAGGAGAAGTGACCTATGTCCAATTTACATAGAAAGAGGTCACATTGAGGAAAATGTTCTAAAGGACATACAGGCATATTTTGATAAAGAATTCAATTATGCTAAAATCTGAGAAGTATCACTATCCTTAAGTGATGGGCGAATTTCTCCTGTTTCGCCAGAAAATTAGTTAATTTCCAGCAAAATGGCGACAATTTTTAGAACGTTAACATTTTACATTCTTCTTCTTTGTTTTTATTACACTTCTAGCTTAGGGCTCTTATACACAGACATTTGTAATTGTCTTCCAAAGTGGTGGATTTGTTGTCAGAAACGGAGGAGTTAATTGACCTGACTCTCTGCTTTGGGGTGCTGTGTTGACAGGAGCACTTGAGGGCATATTTATTATGCTGTATAAAATGAAATTTACAGGAAAAAAAACAGTGTAAAAAGCTTGTGTGTAATTTTATGCCATGCGAAAGCCAGATTTATCGCCATTATTTTATATTGCTTCCGGGGAAGTCACTCTATGAAAAAAACGCCTAAGCTTTTTTTGCATTTTTTAACACGGCAAAGCCTGGTGATGTGTGGCGTATTATCCTGCATGATAAAAACAGGAGACACGTGTAATTTAACACCTGTGTTCCCATGTGGTGTAAAGCACAAAGACGTTGTGCTCCTAAGCAGTAAGTGACTGTATATGCAGCGTTTATACATTTTTACATTATAGTAAAAGATTGCAATGCAAAACAAATTGCTGTAAATACAAAAAAAATACACTGTAACAAAGGGCCACATGGTAAGATATACAGGAGCAAACAGGTCCCTGCCTTTTGAGCTTACAACCTAAGCAAGTATTTTTTGATTGGGGGGATCATAGTTCCAGACTCTGACTAACAGCTGTGGTAAATGGCAGTAAGGGTAGAACTACATGAGCGTTTTTCATCAGATTTTGTGGGTCACAATTTATCGGATCCTCCATGCAACACTATGTTACGCCGCGCAATGCTGCACAACACCACAAGCTTTTTTGAGATGCTACAACATCTGATGCCCCTAGGCTAGAATGTAAAGTCACATCAGATAAGTCGGATGGAGTCTTTGGGAAGAACTACATGGGCAATTTCCATGCATTTTCGGCGGATCCGACACGCTGCTCCAAAACGCAGGCGTCAATTCAGATGCGATGGAAAATAAGGTAAGCAATAGCAATGTTGGATGGTGTCACATTGTTCATCTGACACGACTGTTGGATCCAGACGCTGCATGCTGCGACTACATCTGACAGTCGTGTCGTATGAACGTTGTGACAACATCCGACATTTGTATTTACCTTATTTTTCATTGCACCCGACTTGACACCTGCATTTTGCCGCACCGCATCCCATCCGGCAGAATCGTGTTGTTCTACCTTTAGTTCATGCATTTACACCGACTACTTTCAATGAGGAAAAAAAGTCTTTCCGACACCGTCTGTTTTTATCTTGTCGGATGAAGACGAGCATGCAGTGTTCACCTCCGACAGTCGTGTCATGTCGGATGGAAAATTTTACATGTAGTTTATGAATCCGATTTTTGTATTAGTCCCATTGTATTTAAACCCACACAATTACATCAGACTTGTAAGATGCGTTTTGTCGATCCAACGCCATCCTACAAAAGTGCTCGTGTAGTTCAGGACTTATTTGCTGTTAACAGATCAATGAATAATCAGGCATACATTGGAAACAGATGCAGCGTTCTAATAAAATCCCTGCAAGCTGCATGTTAACAAGCGTGAGCCATTCAGTGTTCTGGGAAACCTGTAAATGATACATGACACCAGCAGAGAATACACATACTTTATGCAAGTCCTCTTACAGTAATAGGTTGTTTTCTTTCTTTAAAGGTTTATCTTTAAACAATATTCACCTTGTCCCACGTCCCTCCGCCTCAGTTTCCCAATCTCCAACAGCTGCTGCAAACTCAAGTTATTTTTTGCTGTTCAAAGTTCATCTCCTTTTGGGTTAAATATTAAAGTCACATGGTGCTGACTGAAGAGACGCCTCCTTAAAGCAAACTCCTCTGCTAGTAATTTCTTTCAGTACTTTAGTGCCTTGGGTCTACTTCTGCACTTGTGCTAGTGATTCATATATATTTTTTAAAAAGCCATTGCACGGCAGAACTGCAGAAAACAAATACCATGTCTCGTATGCTGAGCAGGGACCCGCTGGATATTGAGGTACTGAAAATAGATTGTTTTTTTTGCCCATAGCAGATGTCAGTGCATACATTATAGATCATGAGAAGGCAGAACATTCTACAGCAAGTCTCACTAACTGCATATTATAGTAACTGCCATCCCTGCTGTTCAGTAGTTTGTTTGTTAAATTAGCAGGTTTAAATTTTTGATTTTCTCTGTAAGCAACACTAGGGGTTATAAATCCACACCTGCAGGCACACACAGCCCCAGATTTCACCAAGGGAGGAGAAACACTTTCTTTTCAGCCTGCAGAAAGACTGCAAAAAAGAGATATTTTATATGTCAGGCAAGTACAGCTGAATGAGAGCTAGCAGTAAGCACACAGGGAATGCTTCTAAAAGAATTGTTCTATTTTTCTAGGGAATGCAAATAATTAAAAACAATGTAATCCTTTCTTAAAAATAAGATAGAATATGCTTTGTTTTACTTTGTTTTAGAACTGGCAACCCTGTTACCTGGTTTTTAAAATATATTTTATGATTCTACTTGTAATGGAAAAGTGACATGACTTCTGAGCAGTGGTGTTGACTCCATATGCTATGTTTAAGTAGAACCATAAATACTGCATGTTTCACATTCTTTCCTTTGCTCAGACTGACAGTGCCTGCACAGTTGTGCGGAAAAGAGGACTGTGTAATTCATGGCATCCTGCAGCTGCCCTGTACTACAACACCCACAATTCCAAAAAAGGATTTCATCTGCTGAGTGGTTCTGGGAATTGTAGTTTATAATAGCTGAAGGGCCACATGTTTCGCACCACTACTGCAAAAGACAGACAGCTTTAAGTACGGGTTGTAGCTGGTAGATTGCTGCAACTTAATAAATGTGTCCCTCCTGTACACAGATTATTGGGCCCCCACTTCTGCCTTATTTTACTCCAGAGTCGTAACTTATATTTGATTGGTTGTTATGGGTTACAGGGCATATAAAAGGTACACGTTTTTTTATTGGACATTATCTGGCACTTCCTGTTGCAATACCCAGTGTCTAGTGATAAGTAAACGCTGTGAGGATACTTTTATAACTTGCTATTGAGTGTTTGATTTAAATATTATGATTTGATGTTTGTTGGTAATTTAAAAGAAAAGTCTCACATAGTTCTGCTTCCCTGAGGCAGTGGGAATCTCTCCTTACAAAACTGGTATGCAACATATTTTTCAGGTTATTTTAGGAGTATCTATGGTGGGCTGTCATGAAATTGACCCTTTTGCCCTCTTGCTAGGTTGGTGGGTGTTGTTTCCAATGAGAATCTGAAGAACTCATTTTGTAAACCCTGCTTTGACTATAGTATCAAAAAATCCTGTAAGTGAACCCCTATCTCCACATAACTAAGCAGATCGTATCCACAGGACAATGATCCTGAAAAGAAAGGTCCCCCCCCAATGTGGTTAAAGCCCTGAGGTGTGATCCTGTCTTGCTACTTCTAACAAGCATGTTAAATTACAACTGTGTAGTTGCCTTATCAACCAATCAGATCTACATTGTCTACTAAATAGAAAAATCCCAATTGGTAACCAATATAATTTTTATTTAATGGTTTAGGATGAAGTATTAATTTCTTACCCCTTAGAAATGAGTGTATATATTTTAATGTATGTATATTGTGGCCAATGGGGCCACTGGTCATAATGTTTTGAGTAGAGGTTCTAGAAGGAGGCTGGCTAGGAAAGGGGACGACAGGTTCAGCAGAAGAGAGACACTATTCAGCAGAACAAACATAAAGGCAAGCACAGTAAGAGTTAACTAAATGTAGGCGCTGTACAGGAGGAGTTGATGTAGCACAAAGTCCAAAGAACAGGCAAAAGGTTGGTCTGGCAGTGTTAAGTCAAGGGTCAATGCAGGAATAGAGCAACATAAGGGACACTTACGGTGGCAGAGTGACCAGCAGGCATGGAAACAATAAACAGATTACAAACATTTGTGTCAGTGGGCATTAATGCCTCAGAAGTCATGACTATGCTGCCATCACATACAGAATTCTCAGGAAATCCCTAGTGTCTAGTGAGCATGCACCAGCTCTGAGTATCCGCACTCATGTCACTAAGCCATAGCAGCTCAGTGGGAGCCAGTCAGGGACAGAAAGCAAATAGATTAGTTCATATAAGAGGAACAAAAGTAAGTTGTAGAAAAATTAATCACTAGCCCAGAAACAAGCATCTTACGAGGCAAAACTAGAAGCACTTGGGGTGAAAATTTAGAAACTGGCAAATGGAAGGTTGCTATAGGAATAGCAGACAGTTCATATTATCATGAACAAGGAGGCCGCAACAAAATTTGGTTATTAGGTTTGCCATCTGCCTGGTTTTGACCAGACGGCCCAGTTTTTGGAATGGGTGCCCCAGAAAAGGTGGGCTTAGAAGTAGCTGGTGGAATAGGGACTAGCTAGTGCTTGGATGCCCCCAGAGTGGGTAGGCTAACCAGAAGCTGACACTAGATGAACCCCAAAAGTGGAATGGTGTTCGGGTGCCCAGAATAGTTGGAATTACAAGGAGCTGGTGGAATGTGGACTAGGTAGTACTAGGATGCCCACAGAATGGGTGGGCTAACCAGGAGGAGCTGGTGCTAGGTGATCCCCATAAGTGGTATAGAGATGCTCCCAATGGGGCTAGGTAATTCCAGGGTGCCCCCAGAATGGGTGAGCTTAACAAGAGTTTTGGAATATAGACTAGGTGCTGGGACTGCATGTACTTTCAGCCTGACTTTTTCAGCTCCCTACCCCACTTTTGGTGTTTGCCTACCTTAAGTCCATTTTGCCCAGCCATACAAGCCTTTTGTCGGGGTAGGAGACGTCATCTCTGAGCATGAACCAGTGTCAATACTACTATATATTACTACATTATACATTTCTCATTTCTGCCAATATGAAACAAAAAAACAAATAGAACAAAACAAATTACTTTTACAATTAAGAAATGCTGTGTTATGAGACACATTTAGAAGCAGCCAGCAGTATATATTGCATAAGGATAGATGAGCATTCACTTCAGATAGCACAATTATAGAAATTTATATATTATCGCCTATTATATATAAGATGATTTTTGGATTTAAAACCACACGGTCGTTATGACAATGTTTTTGCTGTACGCTGGTAAAATGGTTCAGTTGTGCATGCTTTCATGACATACATGTTGGAAACATTGAACCAGTCATAGGCAAGATGGTCTTTGGGAAGAATGTTCTGTGGTGCTGCTCTGCTAAGTGATTGATCATATATTGTCTGGCTATGCTAGCAGAAAAATGTTTATTTATTAAAAATGTATTTTTACCAGCATTATAGGGTTCTATATTTACCTAACAAGAGTGTGGCCTTAGACTGATGATACATATCTTGTATATGTGTTTTGTTCATTATGCATATCATTGTTGACATGTTTTGAAAACATATTCCCAGTAGTTCAATCTATTTTATAATTTATCAAAACTTTCCTGACTGCCAGGATAGTTTTTAACAAATATGCCCATTTATCATAGCTGATACCTGTGCCAGAATGTGTTTAGCTGCTTTGAGCAATAGAACACCTCTCTGCTCTGTGGGGTGATATTGTTATCCATATATTTGTTTTATTGTACTGAATAGGGAGAGCTCCTTGATCAATGCATTATCACTCAGCACTGTCAGTGTATTTGACAGCTGTTTAATTGGCTTCTGTTCAGTGACTTTAGTCATATCTGTGCATGGTTAACAATGGGGGCAGATTTATCAAAGAAAAATAACTTTTAATGACATTGATTTTAAACATCTGACTCAGTTAGACATTTTTTAGGAATCAATTAATGTTCGACATACCTGAATATCCAATAGACTTCTAGTATCCACACTAAGCATTTACCTTCTTTATGCCGTCTTGTGCCCCACTGGTGGGGAAAAAGAGGATTTAAACAATTCTTTACATGCTGGAATAAATTGCTCCAGAGCACAAAACACATTTTAAATCTTAAACCACCAGCAATGTTCCATAGGGGGTAAAACAAATACAATATTAGTCCAAAAATGATTTGGATCTAACAGGAGCATGTACTGTAATGTGCATTATGTATAAATCATACACTAGCTAATTTCCATTGCACATACACTGCTGCTGATGCTTTATCACCTGTTCATGCACATGCAGCTTGATTTATAATGTGCATTTAGGACAGTTAAAGGAAGAAACTATGATATGTGGAGAGAGGTAATCGGGCTTTCCAGAGCATGAAGGAAACTGCAGTTGACCCACAAGCATTTTGTCTTTGCAATTAACATACATAATGAATTGTGGAAATCAGAATATGGAGTGTTTTTTAAGGACAGCCTATGACCCTGTCATTTTGCCCTCAGCCAAAAAAATTGAAAACAGAACTTGGTATGAATTCAGCCATTCATTTACATGGAAATCACTGTATCTCCATACTTAATAGACTTTTTTTTTCTTTCCCCATGAGATTTCAGTTGTAATTATGGAGTGCTGTGTGCTGCATTCATAAGCTCTTATTGCTATGCAGATTTTACTATTTCATTTTTCATTGATATTTCCTGAAAGTGTTATTTAGGAGTGTATAATGTATTAAAATTGTGCAGCTTCGATTTTGCAGAAAAGGCAATGCTGGGAATAAATATACATAAAATATCCACCTTTGTGTTATCAGATAATATAGTGACACTGTGCCATTTCGTGTGATGCTAAAAGCTTTTCTTTAAATAATGGACTGCTGCTGGTGCTTGTTTGTATTTATTTTTTTTAATGAGCCCCATTGTTGCACTCATATACAGTATGTTTGACACAATAGGGAAAATCATAACCATCCCTGATTTCCCTATGCAGAACCACAGCTCTGATTGGGCAATGTGAAAAGACAAGGCCATAACGGTTAGCTAGCCTATTTAGATTTGCACTCCATTGCACAGCTCCTGAAATATATCTTTCTTTGGTTAGAAAGGTGAAGACTCCAAAGTAGTTGTATTCGGCAATCTCTGTGCTTGAAAACTTTAGAAATCCCATGAACTTTGGATGTCCTTAGTAACCATCACACACCTTGGAGGTGGTAACTCCCACTCCCCTAGATAAAGTTAATGGGTAAAATTTCCTTTGCTCTACTTAAAGGAACAGTTTAGTGTAAATGCCTGTGCAGAATAAAAAATGGTTCTAAGTTAGTTAGCCAAAAATGTAATACATAAACTTTGGAGTGAACGGATGTCTAATATAATAATCAGAACCTAACTTCCTGCTTGACATCTCTCTAACCTCTTAGTTAGTTAGCGACTTGAAGGTGGGCCATTTGGGACATAAATGTTCAGTGAGTTTGCTTTTGTTCATCCGCATTCAGCTCATATTCAAAAGCAAAAGTGCCCCCCTTCAAGTCTCTGATTGGTCACTGACTGGTAACCAATAAGTGGAAACCAAGAGAGCTGAAAAGCAGGAAGTAGTGTTCTAGCTATTATGTTACACATCCAGTCACTCCAGCCTTTATACATTACATTTTTGCTTAACTAACTATATTAGAAACATTTCTTTATTTTGCACAGCATATCTTTACCCAGTTTTTATTTTTATACTGAACAATTCCTTTAAAAGTTCTTGCAATTAGGAGAGATGCTAGCATAACATGCAATACTCATAGGGTAGAAGTAACAATAATTGAAAAACTATAAAGCAAATTATGTTGCTACATACCAGAAGAATGCATAACATATGTAAAGTACCCAAAGGACATATGAAGGTGGTTATATTTTTTACCAAAATTTATCTCCACCACTGAGTATTTAAAGCCACTTATGAAGCTGAGCAATGATTTTATATACCAAGTGGATTGTCCTAGTATAAACAGAGATGTAAGTTTAAAGAAAACAAAAAAACAACCATGTATATGGATGGTGTTAAGTGTCGATGCTTTTATGCCACTTTTCTCAATGGAAATTCCTTTGGAGCCAAAATGTGTCCCATTGACTTCAGTATGTATGATCTCAGGTATCGGTATTGTTCTGACAGCTAAATAATGTACATACGAAGTTGCATATTTTTTACACCAAAAAATATTGTGAAAAACAATATGGGTCTGTTGTGGGGCCTTTGCTTTTTAAATTGTTTATGAATGACCTGGAGGTGAGCATTCAAAGTACTGCTTCTATTTTTGTTGATTATATAAAATTGTACAATTTTCATGAAAGATGCTGCCACTTTGTAGAGTGATTTGACTAAATTATGAAACTGGGCAGCAAACTGGCAAATGAGGTTTAACTGGCAAATGAGGTTTAATGTTAAGTGCAATTTTATGCACTTCGGTAAAAACAACAAACCAAAAATGCAAGTTATACACTAAATGGCATTTTGTTAGGGGTATGCTCAATTGAGAAGAATCAGGGTATTTTTGTCAGTTACAAGTTACTAGACAATGTCATTCTGTGGCTACTATAAAGCAACTAAAGTACTGTCTTAAAGGGGCATTAAATGAGTTGTTCACTATTAAATAGTATGATGTAGCGAGTGATATTTTATGCCAATTTTCAATTGGTTTTCATTTTTTAATATTTGTGGTTTTTGAGTTATATAGCTTTTTATTCTGCAGCTCTCCAGTTTACAATGTTAGCACTTTGGTTGCTAGGGTCCAAATGACCCTATCAACCATGCATTGATTTGAATAAGAGACAGGAATATAAATAGGAGAGGGTCTGCATAGAAAGAAAAGTAGCAATGACAATACATTTTGTAGCATTACATAGCTTTTTAGATGGGGTCAGATTCAGAAGAAGAAGGCAAATAATTAAGAAACTATAAAAAAAATAAAAAATGAAGGCCAATTAAAAAGTTGCTTAGAATTGGCCATTCTATAACATACTAAAAGTGAACTTAAAGGTGAACCACCCTTTAACTCAAGGGATAAAAACATAATTTTGCCTCTTAATAGGTCACTAGTAAGGCCTCACCTGGAGTATGCTGTGCAGTTTTGGGCTCCAGTCTTTAAGAGGGATATAGATGAGCTGGAGAGAGTGCAGAGACGTGCAACTAAACTGGTAAAGGGGATGGAAGATTTTAACAATGAGGGTAGTTGTTAGGGTTTAGGTTGTTTTCTCTGGAGAAATGGTGCTTGTGAGATTATTATATGCAGATAGTGGGGGGATGCTTTTCCCTATATAAAAGGATTATGCACCAGAGGCTACCCCTTTAGACTTGAGGAATTAAACTATCATTTGAAGAACATAGGTGGTTCTTCACGGTGAGAACAGTGAGGCTGTGGAATGCCCTACCTTGCAATGTTGTAGAGATATTGTAGATTCTGTTTATGCCTTAACATAATATCCAAGGCTGTTGTGATCTTAAGATCTCCTGTCAGTATAGATATTTGTATTTGTATAAGTAGTTATGGATGTGAGTGTATAGATAAGTCTGTATGTATATATGAACAAAGGGGGTTAATTTGGAGGTGCATAGTATTAAAAGACTGAAAATAGGGAATTTAAAATCCTTTCTTGACAATACATTTTTACATTGCTAAAATGATATGGACATACAGCTTTTAAGTGTTTTGAAAATGAAATGACACAACAGATGCTTTCATAGTTTAAATTTGATAAGTCAAACAGAGTGTCATGCTTGTAAATATTATAATTAAATGCTGTAGCTGGAATCCATATGGTGGTCAGCAAACTCAGAATTCTCAAATATTTAACGCTTTTATTGCATGTTTTCATTGTGAGTAAAATTAATGATGATAGCAGATTATACCATTTTTATACACACACACACTTTAACTTTTTCCCTTTAAGTAATCTTAAGGGGCCCATTTACTTAGCTCGAGTGAAGGAATAGAATAAAAAAAACTTCGTTCAATCGAACAATTTTTCGTTCGTTCGAACGAATTGCGGTAAATCCTTTGACTTCGACAGTAGAATATCGAGGGTTAATTAACCCTCGATATTTGACCACAAGTAAATTTGCCCCAAAGTTTTCCTCACGGGACAGCGTTTTTTTTTTTTTTTTTTTTACAGGTGTCTGTTGGCTACTCCATATATATACTCGAGTATAAGCCGACCCGAGTATAAGCCGAGGTACCTAATTTTACCTACAAAAACTGGAAAACCTTATTGACTCGAGTATAAGCCTAGGGTGCATTCCAGTACACCCTGTGTTGTGATGTCTGTACATACACACGAGATGCAATGCGAGAGAGAGAGAGAGAGAGAGAGAAATTCTTAGCTGAAACAAAAGCACTTGACATTCCATACTCTTATTGGGAGTATATGCTGTTGAACAATGACCAGACAGGGGTATAAGTCACTAGGAAGACAATGTAAACCTGAAACTCAGCAGCAATTGCAACTACAACTCCCAGAATCCTTGTGTGACTCAGACTGGAAAAGGCTGCTGGGAAATGCAGTTTATAGTTATCTGTCTGAGCCATGCGGCAAGGCCACAGGTAGGGCTAATTACAGGCCACTTGTTGCCCTGCGGTTACTGCCCCCTCCCCCCCCACCCACAGTAAGGCCAGTAGCAGTTACTCACATGGGCTCCAATATTGCGATTCAACTGCTCCTCTATTGCGATACAACTGCTCCTCATACTGCTGTCCTCATACTGCTGTACTCTGTGTAGTTTCCCCAGCAGGTTCCAGTAATGGCGAAGAGATGGGGGCAGGGACGGGAGCAATTACCCTGTGAAATCCTGTCCTATGGTCCCCTCTGTAACACCGGATCAAGTCCCCTAACCAAGCGCCGTACAATTTAGCAGGCAGCAGGCCCTACGGTGAGCCGGAAAACAGACACCTTGAGGCAATAGGGCGAGACTAACAATTGGTGCGCTGTGTGGGCGGAGCTGGGAGGAGCGTGCATGGGAAGCTGTATGCCGCTGCTACATGGAGAATGTGTGAGTGAGAAAGAGAGAGAGATGCGCCTCTGAAGCTGGTTTTACTGTTTAATCCAGCCCTAGCTGTGGGCAATTACACATCGGCGCCCGTACTTTGGAAACTCAAGGGAAAGGTCAAGTATCGGCGCATGCCCATTTATAGAACAAACACTATAGTGCAGGGAAAACGCCTGCCGTGCGGGTCACAGGAGGACATTGCAGGAGCGCATTGATTGTGATTGTGCACATTGACCCGAGTATAAGCCGAGGTAGACTTTTTCAGCACATTTTGGACGCTGAAAAACTCTGCTTATACTCGAGTATATACGGTACCCCCACCGACTCTGGTTGGGGGGGGGAAACATGCACATAATGTGTATGATGTAGGCACCTCATAATCTGACATTGCGGCACTCATTATACACATGCGTGTGCCCCAACATGGCCGCTCACACTAAGGGGCAGATTTATCAAAGGTCGAGGTTAATTTTCAAATTGAAAAAATTTAAATTTCAAACTATTTTTGTATATTTCGACTAGGGAATAGTCCAAATTCGATTTGAATTTGCAAAAAATTGAAAATTCGAATTTATCATGTACTGTCTCTTTAAAAATTAAACTTCGACCATTGGCCATCTATGCGAGACCTCCTAGAACCTATTTGGAGTCAATTGGTGGACTTTGAATCGAATGCGATATTCCTTCGATTCGAATTTGGCTGAATACGGACGTATTTGATCGAAAACTTACATATTCAACCCAAAAAACTTCAACTTAATTTCGGTTGGTCTTTTTGAATTTTTTTTCAATTCAAAATTCAACCCAGGAGTTCCCTCACAGTGTGGAATCTTTTTCATTTCCCTTCGGTGAAAACCCGCAAAACACATTAAAGTCAATAGGTATTTTTTTTTCGTGGTGACTGCATGACAATTTCTTTATGGTAACCTTTCGGCGCAGTCTATGGGCCTTTTTTTCTGAGACCTGGCACTATGCTTCATTATTGCAATAATCTCTTAATCATCGGTAACTTTTGGGAGGCACAATAGTAGATTCTCTTCATCTACAGAGTTAGACCAGTAATTGTCTTGCTAGCTCTTTTGTAGCTCCTTCTCTGAACCCATGTTGCCCTTTAAGTATTGTTCATAAACTCTTCCATCCCACTACTAAGCAACATAAGCCTGACTCTAAATGAGGCCCTTTAACTCTGCCACCAATATGTTTATAATAATCCCTTCAGCATTTCTGGTTCCTCAGTATATCAATTTGTTTTGTATTGAAAGGCAAAATAGCATATTCAGCCACTGGGGAGAATCTATCAACCGCAACTTTTTTACATTGCATTTCAATTACAGGTAAGGTCAGTAAACACCTACTAGGGCCACTGGTAAATATTAAAGGCTCTAGGGGGCCATATCTACATATGACCATGGGCTTACATAAAACTAAATGTGTTTCTTTCCATAGCCAATATGTATTTATTTTCTTTGCCTTTCTAACAGGAGCTGCCAAATAGAATTTTCTGGCTATTGAAGCTTCAAAATCAAATTGTTTCAATCCCTCAAGTCATTTTGTTTCTTTGCTACTGTTAAGATTATTTCTGCAGTTGCGTCATTTTGAGTCAACACTGTATACATTATGTGGCAATGCTATATGTTTGACAATTTCTCAATATATTTTTATTTTTAAGTATAAAAAATGCTTGTATCTTATTCTGGAGCATCTCACAATAAGTGACTAAAAACAAGAACCTTGTATTGATTCTATAAATTAATTTTTGCATGTTTAATTTTACTGTTTACTGTATTTTTTTTTTTATTGTAATGAATAGTGGAAACTAAATGATTAATGCATCATTACTCAGCATGGTCACTGTCGGTGTAATTGACAGCTGTTCAGTTGGCTCTTTCCAGTGATTTGGGGTAGAACTACATGATCGCTTTTACCTGCGATAGCATCCGTTCCGACGCGCTGAGATGAATCGCAGGCGTCACATCGGATGCACCGAATCTCAGGTAAGTAATAGGAATGTCGGATACCAAATAGAAGAGGGGGATGGTGGTCAGCACAGCTTTTCCAAATGGTATGCGTCCAATTCCTTAACAGTTGCTCTGTGCTGCAAATGATCCAAGTATAGAAGATGGAAGAGGAACTCCAGCAGTATTACTGCAAACAACGTTTTATTCCAGGCAGTGGAAAACACAACATGTTTCGGGTTCAATACCCTTTATCAAGTGATAGAGTGATGTCGGATGTTGTCGCTGCGTGTATACGACACAACTGTCCAATGAATACGCAATATGTCCGACATTCCTATTACTTACCTTAGATTCTGCACATCCGACGTGATGCCTGCGATTCAACTCCACGCGTCGAAACAGATGCTATCGCAGGTAAAAGCGCTTGTGTAGTTCTACCCTAAAAGTTACTTCATCTGTGCATGGTTAACAATGGGGGCAAATTTATCAAAGATCAAATCATTTTGATCAATTTTCAATAGCTGTTTCAATTGAGACATTTTCCAGGAATGTATTAATATGGTTATAAAACGTATTAGGGATGAAATGCTACAAAATTCTTATATCATCAATGACATGGGGACTCCTTAATCGACCCTTCACTTTCAGCCATCCCACTGAACCCCATTGTTACATACCTTAATGAAACACCAGGAGCCACAAATGGGGTAAAATGGCCACTGCATTATTCACATTTTATCAGATTAATAGGACCTGGCCAGAACCCAAGGCAATATTTAAAGCAGCGGCATTTCGGGGTTGCTGCCACCTGAGGCAGCATCCCCAATGCCTCCTCCCCTAACACTCTGAGCGCTTTCAACTTTTAGTGTTAGAGTGGGTCCAGGGGGGCCGCATCTCTAGTGCAGTGAGTGCTATTGCGCTCTCTGCACTAGTAGAGTCAAATTTCCATGTTAAAAATGGAAATTCTGCACTTAAATTTACCAGAAATGGCTTTTTGCCACCCCTGGTAACTGTCTGCTCCATGCCACCAGAGGCAAGGCTCTCACCTTGCCTCATGGCAGCAGCATCCCTGATTCAAAGCCAGAATTCCATAAGAGATTGCTACTATGCTCTCCCGTTCCTCAGTGAAGACTTGAGATCAGCACTATGTCATTATATCCACCACTAAGTATTAGGCTGCCTATACCTACAGAGAGAATGGCCCCAAACTCTGCTACCAGCAGGAGCTGCATCTTTCAACATGAGAGAAGTTCAACAGCCCTGCAGCCAGTCCTACCGCTACTGTGACGAATAAAACTTAAAAAACTTTATCATATATCCACCTTTTTGATCCAGAGGAAGGCAAAAAACCCAGCCTAAAGGCAGTGCTAATTATGCCTCGAGGGAAAAAATTCCTTCCTGACCCCAATGGCGATGGAAATTCTGAAAATATTTTTTATTCTTTGGGAAAATCCTCCCCTTCCCAAAACCCTTCTATGTAATAGCCAATATACAGGATTTAATTTAACAAATAACTAGCACCTTTAAGTGTCTTAAGCTTGGTTACACTTTTGTGCTACAAGTTCAGTGTCTAGAAACAGGTTGCTCGTGCTTTTCATGGATTTCTTAGCCTTACACATTTTATGACTCCTTTATAGTCACAAATGAGTGCTGCAATTTGAACTTTTTGCTCCAGGCATTTAGACATTTTAGCCAAAATGTCTAAATACTGCATTTTAATTCATGGCTGTATAATCACAATGATGGAGCATGAAGTAAAATAGATAAGAGGATATTTCTTATGTGTCTGGAGACCCATTAAACGGTAAATGATGTACTTGTTCATGGAAGGAGATTTAGAAAGGTATAAAATATACAGAGCATGCATTTATTTTCTTGGTCATACTGAATGTTTTGTTCATTTAGCACTCTGCTGCTGACACTTATTGTGCTTCAGGGAAATCATGCTCTGTAAGTAGGTCTCAATATTGAATCAAATTTCATGTTATATATTAAGGGATTGTAACCTGTCTGTACTCTAAAGTGTTGCTTGAAAGTGCCCTAGTTCTCCTGAATGTGTTAATGGTTAATATATATATTAATGCTAACTAGTGATTGGGATTCACCATGGAGTTTTTCTTGCTGTCTGTGATTTCCCTGTAGTTTTATAAATGCCATAAGAGAATAATTTACTCAGAAAATACCCAGTATGTGCAAAATTGTTGAGCATACATGGACAAACCTTGTTTTCTTTCTTTCTTTCTTTCTTTTTCTCCTTTCTTTCTTTCTTTCTTTCTTTCTTTCTTTCTTTCTTTCTTTCTTTCTTTCTTTCTTTCTTTCTTTCTTTCTTTCTTTCTTTCTTTCTTTCTTTCTTTCTTTCTTTCTTTCTTTCTTTCTTTCTCTGATAATTGTTGTTTAGCAGAACGTAGAAAGGGAGAAAAAAACAAATGATGCAAGAAACTGCTCCAAGAAATATATATATATATATATATATATATATATATATATATATACATACATATACACATATACACAAATATCAAAGAACCGGCACACCCATGTAAAAATAATTCACTTTTTATTATATCATAGTCCAATGTTTCGTTTTTTTTTACGGTGGTTCTTGCAACATTAATAGGTAAAGATATTGTATGAAAACAATTTCATGGCTAAGGGGAAAATGTTACCTTTAGAAACAAATGCAAAGCCAGAGGTTATAGATCCCTATATTGATCTAGGATGGCCACAGAGGGGAAAAATGCAGGCACAGAAATTGGTAAATTATTTTCTCAGACAAGTAAAACACAAACTTGGGAGGGATTCGTATATATGGTATGATTCTACTCTGGAGTAGCCAACAGAAACCTGTAAAAAAAAAAAAAAAGCTCTGTCCAGTAAGAAACACTTAAAGGAGAATTCTGTCCAGTAAGAAACACTTAAAGGAGAATTCAACCTGTGGATGGTAGACACGTGGAACTTCGCTGGAAGAATCTGTGCCTAGGGGTAAGTATGGAGTATAGGGCAACTCCCCGGGGGATTGTTAGCCTGGGGGGAGGAGGGAGGGGGTCTACCTGGGGTGGGAGGTACGGGTTTTTTTATCCACAGGTTGATTTCTCCTTTAAGACTAATTAAAGGGACAACGTTAAAATATAACCATCTAATAACCACTATATCATGTGGAAATAAGTGAAATACATTAGTGAAATATGCCTTTCCATAGTTCCCAGAATAGGATTGTGAGCACTGCCTGAGTTTGCCATTTAGTACATAGAGCAAGTGAAATACTATTAAAATGCTTAATGCATTTTCTTTGCATATTGCGCCATGGGAGCTGTGGAGATAATATGAATGGAAAAAAAAATAATGCATTTCTTGCTGTGTTTCAACCATGGCAATCAACATCACTCTGTTCATTTGATCAGTAGATGCTGCAGGGCCATGTTAATTGGCTGTTGTTGCTTCTCTCGCACTCAAAGTAAATGGTCCATAAAACATCAAATTTACTGGAAAATGTAGTGCTGTATCATAAGTGTGGCCTCTCATGTTCAATTGACTTAACCTTGGTTGGTGAAACTCATTGTTCTTTTTAGAGAATCTGTCTCTATATGTGAGCTCATGTTTGTATATTTCAGGTTTTAATACATATATATATTTTTATATATCAGCTATAAGCAAACAAATGATGTATTCAATACAGTATAAGAAATAAAACAAGTTTTGTCATTTTTGACTAAATCTTGGCTGGAAACCAAGAAATGTGTTAGCATCACTTAAAAATGCATGCTAGCAATAACCTCACCTTTTATAAAACTAAAAGTTTCCTCAACCCATCCATTACTTAACAGTATCAGACTCTAAAATACTCTGTCAAAAAAATGCTGCAGCCATTATTGTGAAACTTGGAGGTGGAGCACCAATGCAATGTCTCTTTTTTTTTTTTTTTTTTAGTTTAATCCATTTAAACCTTAGCCTCAAAAAGTACATTATGGCTGCAGCCATCATGTAAAACTGAATGTATATTGTGGTAAGGAGTAGGGGGCCTAAGACATCAAGTCTTATTGTAAAGTGTAATTTTAAAGAAAAGAATAACACTACATTCATTTAGAGTGATGCAGACACATTCCTGTATAGCCTAAGGAGAATGTAATGAATGGTCAGTAGTTTATTGCACATCTCTCCCTCTCCCTCTCTTCCTCTCTCTCTCTCCCAGATAACTGATTCAATACATGGGAGGAAATAATGATCTTTCACATTTAGAGTGCAAAGTGTTATTTTGATTATTATTACTAATTAATATGAATTTATTAGTAGTCCAAATTCACTTGGCATGGGGGAAAATCCCTTTCTAGTCTAAGATTACATGTAATATACACATATGGGATTGAGAATGCTTGGGACCCCAAAACAGACGCCACGGTTCTGGTCACCGTTCATGTTTCTGCCTATAACAGCCACCTTTCACTTTGGGAGGAGCCCTCCATTACTCGCATGACTCCAGGGCTTAGAGAGAGAAGTTAGAGAATTAAGGTGAGCGTTCTGGGCCTACAAGGGAATCGCAATGTGCAACAGGAAGAACAGGGTTCGAGCAAACCGTAGTCATAGAACAGGCCTGGTTCAAAACCAAATCAGATGGTGCAGAATGGAATCAGGAACCAGAAGCATAGTCAAGGACACATGCCCGGGTTAAACCAATCCATAAACGCAGTATAAAGTCGGGATCCAATAGAATAGTCCATAACAGGCTAAGGTTAGTACAGGTAGTGAATCAGCAGAGGTCAGGGACAAGCAAGGGTCAAGAACAAAAAATCAGGCTATAAGCACAGGAGAATTGTGTGTGATGCCTTTAAATATTTAAGTAAAAGACACACACGAGCAGCGCACACGTCAAATCCGGAAGAGAGAGCCTGCCACCACCTTTCAGGTACCATTTCATTAGTACTGTTTTATTATTACAGAGAAAGGGGAAATCATTTTTATAATGGACTCTATGGGAGATAGCCTTCCTGTAATCCAGAGCTTTCTGGATAATTGATCCCATGCCTTTACTAAGACATCAAATTTGTTTTCTGTGATCACCTACATGTTATAAAGAAGTAGTTTTGGTAATGTATTAGAATGCTTCTGTAACTTCATCTATGCTCGGTTAGGCCCAGTCCAGCTATGAAACAGGCAGTGCAATGGTTACATTTGACCCTCTCCACAGGATGGGACGTCACTACTCCGATGGGTGAAGGAATGGTGTTTTGCAACTATGCTTAAAAAAAAAAAATCTGACCCTTAAATGCAGCGCAGTGGAACTCCAGGGCTACATCTTCCGCCGATTCGTATTCTTTTGGGACTCACATTCGACATGTGGGAGCATGTGCAGTCAGAAATCTGCTTCAACTGTGCATGCGCAAATTCACGTTGAGTCCCAAATGAAAAAAAAATAATCCACTGTGCATTTTACAAATGCACAGTGCGGAAAGGGAGAGGGGGCAGTGCCAGGCAGTTAAGGGGGCTTTTTTTGATGCAGGGGTTCAGTTCTCCTTTAAGGCAAATTTTAGAGGAAGGTCATGATAATATTATTATGGTGCCTAATGTTGGTCCACTATCCATGGAAGAAAACTACTGTGTTGACAGTGTTTCCTGTATATTTACTACTACAAAAATATTTGCACTTCACATAGGGGCAAATTCACTAACCTGCGGAGTTTCGTAGCACAGCCTTCGCCGCACTTAGCCAGGGGAAGTTTCGCCAGGGCGCCGCTAATTCACTAAAATCTGAAGTTGAGCTCAGGGAGGCAAAAGGTAGCGAAGTTACGCTAGCGATGCCTAATTTGCATATGGCTCCAAGTTAAAGTACAATGGACGTATATGTAGCAGCAAATACATTACACTACACAAGCACAGGAAAGCTTCATAAAATAAAATAGAGTTGTTATTTTGCCCTATACATGTGCTCACTGTATAGTTGAGGTGCTATATGTTAGGAAATGTAGGGGGGAAGCAGGGTGCCCCCAAAAAATTTACGATCTTATTCAGCCTATCACCCTTAAAAAAGGAAAAGACGCCAGCGTTTTTTGGGACTTAGAAAAAATTTCAACTTTTTTTGAAGCAATCCCTATCTACTCTATTGCACTTCGCCTGGTCTGAGGTGGCGAAGGCAAGTCTGGCGCAAGAGGTAACGTTCAGTTAAATGCATAAGTTAGTGAATTAGCGTAGTTATGCCCCTTCGCCATAGCGCAACTTCGCCTGGCGTAAGGGTGCGAAGTAGCGCTAGATAAGGTCCACTTCACTAGTGAATTTACGCCCGTTAGTAAATCGGCTAAGTAATGAAATGACATCACGCTGACGAATTTGCGCTAGCATTAGCCGCTTTGCAATTTAGTAAATTTGCCCCATAGTCTGTAGAATGTAGAGCCATTTTCTGTGAAAACCATCCTATACTATCCCGAGTATATGCTCATAGAAGAAGAGGTCAACAGTACAGATGATCTTTATTTGCTTTGTATAAGCAGCTCTTTTTAAAATCCACTAATGACCCTTTCAAAAATCACAATAAATATGTAATGATTCCTATGTTAAATTATATATCTTCAGGGCTTTAGATAATGAAGTATATCATTGTATGCACGTTTTCATGTAAACCCTCTTACCTTTCATTTTTTATTCTGTTTTGTAGTCCTGTGAAGATGAAAAAAAAAAAGCTGTAATGGGAAATCGGGGAATTTGATAGGGTTATGTGCAATAGTCTGTGACACGTCCCAGAAAAGATGATTTTCCTTTTAATGCCTATTCTACCTAGAAATGTAACATTTGTGTAAAATAGAGATATTTCCAGTAATATGATTGTGGTGATTTTAAAGTAATTTCCGCTTTCATTTTTGAAGCAAGAATGACATCTTCATGTCTTCAAAATTATTTGATAGTTTTTACTATTGCACACCTAGAAAAATACTGAAGGAGAAACTCTTAAATAATGGGGTTTTGACATGCTGGACATGGCACAGGTCTGTGAAAACTTTTACCTGATACCTTTTACCTATTTTTATTTTCTTCTCCAATGTTATGTAGGAAAGATGGAAAATTGTATTCATATAGATGAATACAACTGAATACAATTGAATACAATGGATTGAATAGGTTTTTCATTATATTGTACGTTATCAAAAAACATACATAATGTATGTCATTACAAAATGCTTGAATTTCAGAAAACTAAATATTATTAAAAAGAAGGGGGTCTTAAAATATACTTTTTTTTTCTGGCATACTGCAAAACAGATTTTGGGTTAAAAGTATATAGGTTGGAGTCTAGTAGAGTTTAGGTTTGGAGTGGACTACTGACTGATATCTTTATACTAACTGTAGTACAGTGTATAGAGACAAGTATGGATGGGAGAATCTGACCGGTTGCGCTTCCCCAAAAATTTGCAATGCTACAAAAAATTTGCCAAACGTATCGCAGTCAATGGGGAATTTGTTGCACAACCTTTTTTTAACGACGCAACATTTTTTCAAATTGCCCTACATTTTTTCAGGGCAAAACGCAGCTAAATATTTTGCTCATCCCTGGAGACAAGGGATCATTTTCATTTTGGCTATATTTTTGTTAGCATTCAGATATTGCATGTGTAATTTATAGCAATATTCAGGGCCACTAAATAGAATATATTAAATATTGTGTATGCATTAGTTCTATGTATTGTACTCTTCAAATGATAATGATATTTCCATCTGCTTCGTTTTTATTAGTTAGAGGAGATAGTGTGTTCCCATGGAGATAACTTTATTGATGCATCTGGGAAACAAAGCTAATTTTTATTTTCAATGGTAAAAAAAATGTATGGCTTTGTGTGCCTGGTGCTTCTTGGGAGGTATTGCATTTTGTTGGCTGCAAATATGCCACAAACCTCATTAGCAGTTCTTTATTGGTTTTTATATACATACTGCTTAAATCTGCAGCAGATCAAGTTTTGACTTGGGTCACTAATTCATAACTACCAATTGTAAGGCCAAAGGCCTCAGGAGTAGTGAGGACCAAGGGAGGAAAATAACAATGTCCAAGTTCGCAGTACAGTAGAGGATGAGACAGAAGAATGGTCGAAAACAGGCAACAAGATCAGTCCAGGCAGAAGAGGTTCAAGGTCGATAATTCCAGGCAAGGGTCGGTACACAATAGACAAGAAGTTAGCAATGAATCACACCCAGGAGTAGTAAACTAAACCTATAATTGGGCACTGATGATTGTCCGGAGTTCCCTTATAAAGGCCCAGGTTTGGCGCCAATTTTGGACGCATCGGCGTCATGACGTATGCGCGGACGCGCTGACGTCAGCGACTGACGCGCTGACGTGTGCGACTGACGCCGGCGCCCATTATTGACGCCGACGCCCATTCCGTCGCCGGCGACCAATCAGAGTGTGGGAAGAGGTCGACATCATCCGTCTGCGTCCGTGAGGAACCAGGGAGCCACCATCTTGGACGCCATCTTGGTTATCCAGCTCGGATTCCATTACAGTACCCCCCCCTTAGGGGGGGCCTCCGGACCACCTGGGTTAGAAGGAAATTGCCGGTGGAATTTTTGGACCAGGAGAGGGGCGTGGACGTCTGAATTTCTTACCCAGGAGCACTCCTCAGGGCCGAACCCCTTCCATTCAATGAGGTATTGTAGGGTGCCCCTCGAAATCCGGGGAGTCCAAGATTCTTTTCACCTCGAATTCTTGATGTCCGTCCACCAAGACAGGAGCTGAGGAAGAAGAAGAAGAAGAAGTACCTGCAGGTTTGAGCAAGGAGACATGGAATGCGTTTGGAATCCGCATCTCTGAGGGAAGTTGTAAACGGACAGCCACCGGGTTGATGATCTCAGAGATGGAGAAGGGACCAATAAACTTGGGACCAAGTTTCGGAGAGGGGACCTTGAGACGAATGTTTCGGGTGGATAGCCAAACCTTATCGCCAGGTGCGTACAAAGGGGAAGGGATTCTTCTTTGATCCGCGAACCTTTTCTGGACCAGGGAACTTTTTTCCAGATTGACGACCGTAGCGTGCCAGATGGCCGACATGTGAGCAGCTTGGTCGTTGGCGGCAGGGACATTGGTAAGTAATAAATCCTGAGGAAAAGCCAAAGGGTTAAGACCGTACATACAGAAAAAAGGGGACTTTTCGGAGGAAACGTGTAATGCATTGTTATGTGCGAATTCCGCCCAGGGAAGCAGGTCCGCCCAATCATCTTGGCACAGTGATACATGGCATCGAAGAAACTGTTCAAGGGCCTGGTTAACCCTTTCTGCTGCTCCATTAGACTGTGGATGGTATGAAGAAGAAAATTGAAGAGAAACACCAAGGGCTTTACACAGGGATCTCCAGAACTTAGAAACAAATTGGGAACCACGATCAGAGACAATTTCGGCAGGGAAACCATGGAGGCGGAAAATGTGTTTAATGAATAATGAAGAAAGTTCAGGAGCAGAGGGAAGTTTTCGAAGGGGAATAAAGTGTGCAACTTTAGTGAATCTGTCAATTACCACCCAAATAACAGTGTAACCAGATGAGTTAGGGAGGTCCACGATGAAATCCATAGATAAATGAGTCCATGGGCGAGAAGGACTGGGTAGTGGTAAGAGTAACCCCGTGGGAGGGGAACGCCCAGATTTGGATACAGCACACACAGAGCAAGAAGAAACAAAGTCTTTGACATCCTTTCTTAGGGAAGGCCACCATACAAGACGAGACAGAAGTTCAGTGGTTTTCTTGATTCCAGGATGCCCGGCCTGCTTGGAACTGTGGGACTGAACCAAAATGGAATGACGGAGTTCAGGGGGAACAAAGGCAACACCAGGAGGGGTTCCCGCAGGAGCAGAGGGTTGAACGGACAATAACTGGGAGGCCAAGGATGGAAATAGAGCAGCGATGATTTTTGTAGGAGGTATAATGGACTCTGGTTCGATGGAAGCGAGATCTTCAATGAGAAAACTTCTGGAAAGAGCGTCTGCCTTCCTGTTTCTAACACCAGGCCGAAAAGTAAGAATGAAATTAAAACGGGAGAAGAATAGTGCCCACCTGGCCTGACGAGGGTTGAGGCGTTTGAGTGATTGGATATATTCAAGATTTTTGTGGTCTGTATAGATGGTCACAGGGATAGAAGAACCTTCCAACAAATGTCTCCATTCTTCTAGGGCAAGTTTTACGGCCAGCAACTCTCGATTTCCAACATCATAATTTTGTTCGGACGAGGTGAATTTCTTAGAGAAGAAAGCACAAGGATGAAGCTTCCCATCAGTAGACGCTCTTTGGGACAAAATTGCTCCGGCACCGACATCTGAGGCATCGACTTCAATAAAAAATGGCTGAAATGGTTCAGGGTGTCGAAGAATGGGGGCAGAAGAAAACAAAGTTTTAAGATCCTTGAATGCTTCCAAAGCTGAAGGTGGCCATTGCTGAGGCTTACCCCCTTTTTTGATAAGTGAAAGAATGGGAGCAATTTGGAAGAAAACCCCTTGATAAATTGTCTATAATAATTCGCAAAACCAATAAATCTTTGGATGGCTTTAACACTGGTGGGGAGAGGGCCAGTCCTGGATAGCGGAGATCTTGGCAGGATCCATTCTAAAACCCTGTTGAGAGATGATGTACCCAAGGAAAGAGATGGACGATACTTCAAAGGAACATTTTTCCAATTTAGCAAATAAGTTATTTTTCCGCAGACGGGAAAGGACTTCTTGGACTTGAAGACGATGCTCAGCAAGATTTTTGGAAAAAATAAGGATATCGTCCAAGTACACCACCACGTACTGGCCCAGTAAATCTCTGAAAATGTCATTTACGAATTCTTGGAAGACCGCGGGAGCGTTACAGACCGAATGGCATCACCAGATATTCATAATGCCCGTCCCGGGTGTTGAATGCGGTCTTCCATTCATCTCCTTCTCTGATCCGGATTAAATTATACGCCCCACGAAGATCTAGCTTGGTGAAAAGACAAGCCCCTTTGAGTTGGTCGAACAGCTCGGAGATGAGAGGAAGGGGATAACGATTTTTAATCGTGATTTTATTCAGACCTCTATAATCAATGCAGGGCCGCAAACCTCCATCTTTTTTCTCTACAAAGAAGAAGCCGGCTCCAGCCGGGGAAGAAGAAGGACGAATAAAGCCTCTTTGCAGATTCTCTTGAATGTACTCCTTCATGGCACAGGTTTCAGAAGGAGACAGTGGATAAATGCGACCCCTGGGAGGCATGGTTCCAGGAAGAAGTTCGACGGGGCAATCATAAGGACGATGGGGAGGCAGGACTTCGGCAGATTTTTTATTGAAGACATCAGAGAAGGCTTGATACACAGGGGGCAAAGAAGAATTGGAAGACACAGATGAAACTTTAATAATAGATTTGGTAGGTAAACAGTTCTGTTGGCAAAAGGAACTCCAGCGGGAGATCTGAGAAGAAGCCCAATCGATTACAGGGTTATGAATATTCAACCAGGGCAGACCAAGTACAATGGGAGTAGAAGGACAATCGATTAGGAGGAAGGACAATCTTTCAAGGTGCATAGATCCCACAATAACGGAAAGTTCATCGGTGGAGTGGGAAATTGTAGCGGAGGAAAGTGGACGATCGTCAATCGCCAATGCTCGAAGAGGAACAGCCAGAGATCGCAGAGGAATGGAATGGCTTTCTGCGAAGACCTTATCGATGAAATTCCCAGCTGCGCCGGAGTCAAGGAAAGCCTCAGAGGAAATCGTCTGGGTTCCAAAACGAATCTGCACAGGAAGGAGGAAGCGTTGAGCAGAAGGATGGGGAGAGGGACCAATTCCACCCAGGTAAGTCTCCCCAGTCTTACCTAGGTGTTGGCGTCTCCCGGCTTCACTGGACACTCATAGGCGAAGTGGGATTTTCCACCACAGTAAAGGCAAAGTCCAGCAGCCCTTCTCCGAAGCTTTTCCTGTTCGGTCAGACGAGCCCGTCCGATCTGCATTGGTTCTTCCGAAGGCAGGGAAGAAGAGGCAGGAACCGCAGGATTTGGAGAAGACAAGGTGGAAGCCGGGTTGGGAAGGAAGGGTCTTTGAAAACGAGGAGCCAGAGTAGGTTGGAACTTGTGGAATCTTTTGGTTGGGGAGTGCTCTCTGTCGAGTTCAGCTTGAAACTCCCTCTGCCTAGTATCTACCTTTTATGGCCAGGGCGACTAGATCTTCCCAACGGGATGGAATTTCCCTGGACACCAGATCAGACTTTATACGTATCGCCAGGCCGTTGTAAAAGGCAGCGTGATACCCGTCGTTGTTCCACGAAGTCTCTGCAACCAGGGTGCGGAACTCAATGGCGTACTCCGAGACTGAGCGAGTTCCATGTAGAAGATGGAACAGGCGTGCGGAGGCAGCAGTGGCACGACCCGGAGCATCAAAGACCACACGAAGTTCCCGGACGAAGGCTCGGGCATTATCGATAATGGGATCCTCCTTTTCCCATAGAGGCGAGGCCCACTCCAATGCCTTCCCTTGCAGACGGGAGAATATGAAGCCCACCTTGGCTCGTTCCGACAGGAATTGGCTGGGTGCGAGTGCAAAGTGGACCTCGCACTGGTTAATAAACCCACGGCAAGCTGTAGGATCACCACTGTAGAGTGGGGGAGCCGGAATGCGGGGTTCGGTGGCGTGAAGCGGAACCACAGGTACCGGTGCAGGAATAGGATCGGCAGGTGTTAGCTCCGACAGTTTAGCAAGAATGGATTCCAAAGCCTGACCAAAGTGAGATTGCTGTACCTCATAGGACTGCATGCGGGATGCCAGACCACGAAGCGCTCCACCGACATCAGGCGGCGCAGGATTCTCCTCCGACGGGTCCCTGGCCCAATTATAATGTAAGGCCAAAGGCCTCAGGAGTAGTGAGGACCAAGGGAGGAAAATAACAATGTCCAAGTTCGCAGTACAGTAGAGGATGAGACAGAAGAATGGTCGAAAACAGGCAACAAGATCAGTCCAGGCAGAAGAGGTTCAAGGTCGATAATTCCAGGCAAGGGTCGGTACACAATAGACAAGAAGTTAGCAATGAATCACACCCAGGAGTAGTAAACTAAACCTATAATTGGGCACTGATGATTGTCCGGAGTTCCCTTATAAAGGCCCAGGTTTGGCGCCAATTTTGGACGCATCGGCGTCATGACGTATGCGCGGACGCGCTGACGTCAACGACTGACGCGCTGACGTGTGCGACTGACGCCGGCGCCCATTATTGACGCCGACGCCCATTCCGTCGCCGGCGACCAATCAGAGTGTGGGAAGAGGTCGACATCATCCATCTGCGTCCGTGAGGAACCAGGGAGCCACCATCTTGGACGCCATCTTGGTTATCCAGCTCGGATTCCATTACACCAATCACCAGTTAGATAATACTGGTTTATTGGTCTTCAGGACTGATTCAAACAGTTTTAATATCAATAAATCACCCTCTACCTAACTTTAATTGCGTCTGAAGAAGCAGATCCAGAATTCAAAAACACCCCAAAAGGTAGAAGCCAGATATTAAACCCTACCAGACTCATGATACTGAGACATTAAAGTAATGACTGAAACATAAAAGGTGTCAAAGGACAATATAACTGAATTTTTGTCTTTTGATATTATAAGCCCTGTGATAAATATAGAAAGGTGTGCAGAAATGATTTTGACTGTCTCCCCTAAAAGTTAGTAGATCTGAACACCTACCTTTGGGAATTATAGATCAGATGATAACTGATTACAGCTGAGAGAATCTAGCTGAAATACTTCTCATATGTTATGAGCATTATAAGACCAGGAAAAGGAACAGCTCATCAACTGTGAACATAATGAGTGCATGTAGGTTACAATAATGTATTAGCAACATGATGTCTTGATTGAATCCATTATTTTAAAGGTCTCCTTGATGAATATATTTTACTTTATGGTTGCACTTTGAATATAAAAAAATCATTGAAATCCCTTTTAAAACTAGGCACTAAGAATGAATGGAAAATTGTGCTCTGTGTATGAATCTTTATATACATTGTTATATTAAAACTGAATGTACATCAGAATATTATAGCTATAGCATGTATTTGGCAGCTTGCATAATTCAATGTACAGTATAGAATTAACATTTTGTAGTTTGCCCTTGAAATACAGTTTCCATGAATATTTATGGCAAGAATCAGCTGATACACTGTTTCCAACATCACTAAGCAAACTTAGAATTTTTTTTTACCAGTATGAAAGACCGTACAGAACAATAAAATTATCACCCACCAATCTGTGGCGTAGTGATTGACTTGGCATTTTATGATCAAAATAATACACTTTGCTCCTACTGTATGTCTCCAGGTAGAAATATCAATATTTTTTGTTATGATGAAAATATAATTCTATATTTATTATTAGTAGTAGTAGTCACCCTTCTTTTTCTGATGAATGGTTAGCAACTGCACCTATTGTCACTGAGAAACCCTAGGACTACCACTCTGGACCTTGTGGTCCAGAATTTTTACAGTAGGTTGTGTCAATAGGCAAACCAGACTTGCATCCAGTAATGAGATGAAAACATTGTTTGGATGATGCTCAGCCCGGGCTCATTCACCTGACTCTATCTAAAGTGGTGCTGTAGAACTGAAAATAATCTCTGGAGAAAAATATGTTTGTACTACCGTATATACTCGAGTATAAGCCGAGTTTTTCAGCATCCAAAATGTGCTGAAAAAGTCTACCTCGGCTTATACTCGAGTCAGTGGGCAGTAGCTGAGGTTGCAGTCACTTTTAATCATTCCTATACCAACAGTTCACTTGGGGAGAGACTGCAATATTACACAGCGCCCTCTGTTGGTTATATAAAAGAATAACCGTGACTGCAATATCACACAGCGCCCTCTGTTGGTTATATGAAGGATTAACAGTGATGGCAATATTACACAGCGCCATCTGTTGGTTATATGAAAGAATAACCGTGACTGCAATATCACACAGCGCCCTCTGTTGGTTATATGAAGGATTAACAGTGATGGCAATATTACACAGCACCCTCTGTTGGTTATATGAAAGAATAACCGTGACTGCAATATCACACAGCGCCCTCTGTTGGTTATATGAAAGATTAACAGTGACTGCAATATCACATAGCGTCCTCTGTTGGTTATATGAAAGATTAACAGTGACTGCAATATCACATAGCGTCCTCTGTGGGTTATATGAAAGAATAACAGTGACTGCAATATCACACAGCGCCCTCTGTTGGTTATATGAAGGATTAACAGTGATGGCAATATCACACAGCACCCTCTGCACATGGTAGTGGGACAGTGGGACAATGCACACAGTAATCCATCAACTTTGCAAAGAAGTCCGGTTGATCGCTGGTGGGTCGCTTTGGCGGAATGTGCTGCTAGGAGACAGGGCTGTAGTTGTGTCTAGGCTTATACTCAAGTCAATAAGTTTTCCCAGTTTTCGTAGGTAAAATTAGGTACCTCGGCTTATACTCGGGTCGGCTTATACTCGAGTATATACGGTACATATTCACATTACATAATTTTATTTTACAATACTGCTTTCTCCTATGCAAAATACCTGTTTCACAAGTTTAGTTCCCACCTCTGCATGACCCTCCTTCAATTGTCAGCCCATGCTCTTACTGTATACATCTGAGACCAACCCAAGACAATCAGAAATGATGCCTCCACCTACGATCTCCCTTGTCTCACAAAACAACTCAAGCTCTCCCTTGTTAACAAGGGGAAATAATCTTCTTTCCCTCTAAATCAAATCCCTTCACATTTTATCTATTTTGCTTCCCTCTGCCCAGTTTTCTCTCATATCTTCAATCACTCTCTCCATGTTTCCTTCTGATGTTAAACACATACTAGTCACACCTTCTCTAAAATCAAATATTGATTTTACTTCTCTACCCTTCCAGCTTCCTCATATATTCACCACCCTATTCGTCCAAAATGTTAGAACAGTTGCTGTTTGCAACTGTTTTCCAATCTTCTCTTGACTAAATCGTCACTTAACACATTTCAGTCTGTTTATTTACCAACTACATTCATATAAATCCATTTACCAAAGTCTTCAATGACTGACTGGCTGCTACATTTAAATAACAATTCTCTCTATTAATCATCTTCAACTTTTGTTCTGTCAAGCCAGTCTTTATCTCCAGGCAATCTTCCAATTGACCATTTGTTTCTTCAGTTACATTTACCTCCTCCCCTATTATCTCCTTAAATCATGTTTACAGGACTTCACCTGAGCAGCACCCTGTGAAATTCATTACCTTTAGGATCTAAAATTTGAGATTTTTGGCCCAATATATCATATAAAAGAATTAGCCAAATCTGAACCCATTGATTGCATATGCAAATAAACATTTTTTTTTTTTAAATTGCAGCATATAAGAAAAAAACTTGTGTTGTCCGGGGGGCTTATGTAACATGATATTTAGGGTTTGGATTTAGTTTGGCCAGTTACTAGGGGTAAAGCTCAATCTCATGAATCCAATATTTCTCTCACATAAACTTTTCCATATACCTATACAGCCGAAATGGCCTTGCAGTCTGGGCCCTCATTTTATCTACTGCATTGGTTTATCTGTATGCCAGTTGTGTATGAGCTGCAAAATATGCTGGGTAACATTTCATCACTTTTTTTTTCTTTTGGGTGTCTGACCTTCCCATGATGTTCAGTTCATTACTGGGTCATGTTATGCAGTGAGAATTTAGGATAAAGGTAATCATATCAAATGGACAGATTCATTGAGATAGTTTTGAACAGGTTGTCCTATAGTATTATGGAATAAACTTTATGTGTGCAACCATAACATTTTCTTTTCAACAGATGGCTATTGTATTATGTAAAACTTTAAACCGTTTTCATGTCCTTGATTTGTAAATGCTAAAAACCAAGGATAAACTTGATATTTTTTTTCATTTGTTTAAACCATCCAACAGAATAGTTTAATGTTGGGTATTTGTCTGAATTAACGGAGATTCTAAAATGTACTAAAATCTAAGTACAGTAGGTAATATTTGGGAATTAAGGAGGGTGGTTAGGGATTAGGTGAACATTTACTGTAAGCATTAAAGTGACACATCCAGGGGACTGTTTAAATTTACAGCTTGTTAGTGTTATTAACTTACACTCAATGGTAACAGAAAATGATGGAAAATATTGCAGAAATCAGAAATATGTATTCATCTGTTTTTATTGTCTCAGATTTATTTCAAAAACTTTACTGAAACATGTAAATGTCCTGAAATGAACTCCTATCTGTCTAATTTTCTACCCATGTTTTTTATGAAATTCTGGTATGTGTACATGCATATTATTGATATTGCTTCATATCATGATGTCTTAAGAGGCTGCTATGCCACTGTCACATATATTCTCACTTCACCTGAGTTGAGGGACATGACAGCTGCAGGAATGTTACAAAATAGCTACATTCTCCAATGACGGCTATAGTATGAACTAGAGTGTAAACTACCCTATTGATCATGCAATTTGTAGCTCTCTTGGTTATGTAAATCTCAATCCTCATGTACTGCATTCTGTAGTATAATCAGAGAGATGACATTACTTTTTTTATCATATAAGTTTTGTGATCCAATGTTCTTTACCCATTGTGGACTTACATGCAACTAAATATGGTAATGTACCAAAGCAGCTGTTGTAGGCTTACTTTTGGTAAATATGTGATAGTAAGATGCTGAAACCATTGATCAATCAATGGCTAACTAATGGTAGGACATGTTTATTATCAAACGGTAAAGGAAAGCTTTTCAGTCATATTGTACTATATATTCTGCTGTCCTTAACTTACAAACCTGAGGCCTGTAGCCACAGTTCTGGTCTTTGAGATCTGAAGACATGTATGTATTTAGTGAGTGACATTTCTAAGGTATTGTTAACCTGTCTCTGTTACTGAATGCTTATCAGACAGATGCAGCTGCTTTGATACATTGCACTTGGCTTCAAATGAGCATTTCTATAATACAAGTCCCCTTTAATGTTTATCAGCATTCTAAAATGCTAATCTTTATAACCAGTAACACATTTCCCTCAGCAAAACCCCAATTTTAAACTGAATAAGTAAAGTCAAGTTACATTAAAACAATCCTCATTTGAATCTTGACTCACGTGACTGTAACAGACAAGACCTTTTTTTTGTGGGTAACCCAAGATAGTGAACATGCAAACATTACTTTTATGCATTGTAAACTGTTTTGTAAATGTTGCCTGAATGTATCATCCTAGTTGTACCAGAAATAGATTAAACTCTTATGTCGTCTTAAGTGGCAAACAAGTGAGGAAAATCTTATGAGAATTTACATTTTTCTTTTGTTGGTTTAAAATTACAGCGCATTGCCTGCCTGCTGTTTTTCACATCGTGTTTTGGTGTGCAGTATTTCCTTTTTATTGAGACACATTTTTCAAGTGATTGTTGAAGCCCATTAAACTACTAGAGATGCTCAACGCTTTAAAGAAAAGAAAACTCACGGGGTTTAACTTCCCCCTTTTTTTTCCCTTTTATTGCCTGTAGCACAGAACAGAAAACAAAGGCTCATGTTTTATGCCTTTTGTTGAATGTTGCAGTTTGATAGTTTGTGTTACTTTGCAGTTAACTTTAACCCTTTGAGATCTATGTGGCAGTATAAGAGAGAGGCTGTTGCATACTAATGGTGCACTGCTGCCTGGGCACTAAATGTGTTTAAGATGTTTAATCTTTCTTTTTCTACATAGTTGACCAAGACATTATCTTGTAAAAGAATAATAAGAGAAAATGTTCCCTTTTTGCGCAGAACTGAAGGAGCAGGCGCTGCTCTCATGTAACGTTACCAATTGTCACTAGGCAAATATAAAGGATTTTGTTTTTGTTTTTTGAACCACTATAGAGCCAGTTCCCATTAAGATAAAGGCAGTGATGCAGATTAAGGAAGGCATCTTCACCCAACATCAATTTGTTAAACACTGCTGAGAAATAGATTATTTATTAGGATGTTTTCATTCCATTTAGGTCTCCTGAGTCACATAATAGATATAAATTATGTAACTCAAATGACCCAACGTGCCACCAGCTTCAGTAGTGGAAATAAGTTGTTAGTGAGAGGCAGCTCTTGCAGAGATAGTGGCCCTCAGTGATCAGTTCTTGGGGTGAATGTGCCTTTGCAGTTAGTAGCTATTGTGTAAATGGTAAAAAAAAAATATTTTACAAAATTAAGAATGATGGAAAGGTAGGGCAAAATGTAAAATACAGCAATTTAAGATTATTTGCATATTGAATAAAGCAGAAAATAGAAAGTTATTTTGCCATATAGAGATTATAGGTCTTATTTATGTACTGCTTGGGAAGGTGCTGTCCCAGAGTTTAGTGCCCATAGATGCAGGTTGTTCAAATGTTCCCAAAATCATTTGTGTTGCAATTAGAGGTCTGAAAGTGGACAATGAATGAACAAGTGCAGACAATGAATCTTGGTTTCGAGCATTTTTTGTGCTAATGAAACCCCAATAGTGTCTGTTTTGCTTCCTCTTTATCCTCCCTTTACCATAACCTACGAATGAATGGTATGGGAGTGAGTCAAAGGATTTATAGCATATAGGGACCAATATCAAGAATATGCAGCAAGGTGATTTCTTCTGTATTAGGTTCAATTAGGAAAGAACTTCCCAACTAAATAATATATCATGAAGGAGTGGTGGCCGTTTAAATTTATTATGACTAAAAAAAAAATCAACTGTTTAAAAAACTTAACCAATAGATTATGATTAGTCATACATGTCTGGAGGCTCAGCTTCACTTCCAGCCACATAAATGCTGCACTAAATTTGCTTTGTTTACTGTAGATTGTTCTGGTAGGGTCCCTATGACAATATAATCACATGTGTAGACCAGTGCAGTGCAATATCTTTGCTGTCATTTCTTTTTGCAAAATATGGGAAAGATTAGTATTTATGCAAGGTTATAATGGTGAGGTGGGCAAAAATGTACAAATAATTTACATTGGCAATAATATTTCTTAAAGACAAACATAGGGGGAAATAAAATAATGAAGAAATTTTAAATTTGGCCCTATAAGATACTGAAAAAAAGGATAAACAGGTTTACCCCTTTTTATAAAAAAAAAAGGAAAAAGGGGTTTGGCAAGGAGTAAGGATAGGTTACCTTTTTTTCAATTTGGCCTGTTTATGAGCCAAATAGCAGATGCACTGCACATGCTCCAGTCTCCACTCCCATCCATGCCACTAATGACAAAGCAAGCAGTTGAGCTGACGTGTCAACATTATTTTTAGCTTTAACTTGCTGTTTGCGTATGAGTTACAGGCACAGAAAATTATAAAAAGGCTCTGAGCTACCTTAAGAACAATATTTAATTTCAGTTTAATTTATAGATGGAGAAAGTAAACTCGGGCATCATGAGTTGTACAATGTAAGTTGTAAAAATGTTTTGACCACTTCCATTTTTCTGGCCCCACCCCCTAATTACCATGTTCATTTTACAAAATTTGGCAGGTTATGAAAGTTTGAACATATTTCAGTTTTTTTCCAGTTATTCCAGTTTTGTTAATGAAGGTGAATTGCCCTTTAAGCTTTGAGTCTAACTTTTTCCAAGGGTCCTTATTTTGAAATTGTTACAAAAGCAACAATTTACTTAACTTGGCTGTTCTGGGCTCTCTGACAAAAGCCAATTAAGTTAGAAACATTGTTTCTTTTTCTGGTGCAGAGAAAAACTGGACTTTCCAGTACAAATGAGGGACTGCAGGTTGAGCTGTCAAAAGGGGGACTGTCTCTCTAAAAATGGGACAGTTGGGAGTATGGAGTCTGGCAACTGTAGTGCAGCAACATCTGAGGACCCGAGTTTAAGAAATAATGGGCTAGATCAAACCAAAAATGTCCTAGGGTGCTCAACAATAATCAATTGCCAACTTCATAACCGGACTCACTTCTAAACGCAAGTGCATTCTCTGTATACACACAGAAGTCACATTTTTTTATCTACAATGCTGCATTGTTTTAGACTTCAAATATAACCATGGGTGATTGCAAAATATCAAGTGGTGACTTGTGCGCAATTCATCAATGTGTCTACAGTGGTAAATCATGCATACGTTGTGGTGCAGTATCTTCTTAGTCACCATGCATGCCAAATGACAATATCTTAGTTTCAACTGTTCTCTTTTCACTTTTGGGAATTGTTGGGATTTTGGCTACCCCTGCCAAAACAGCAAAGGTCGAACCCATTGTAAAGAGAGAGATGTCTCCACAGGTCTTTACCTCCTGCATTGTGCTTGCTATAGAGAGAGATCCTGTGATCCTTTGAGGCAACTGTCTAACTTACAAGGCATACTTATTGATCTTATTTTAAAGGTTCTATTCTACTATCATGCCAATGGTTATTGCAACTTGCCTAATCCATACATACTTAAGATATATTCCACAATACAGTATGTATTATTAGCTATCTAAGCGTGACGCAAATGATTTACATTACTATTATATAAATTAAGCTAAACGTGTTTGCATAGCACTTTCAGATTTTAATTGGTTGTAGCTATGACAAGTTTTGTGAGGTATTTATACTTTGATAGAAACAATATAAAAGGAATCATGAAGCTTGATGTATAAACAAATACTAGAGGGAGACTATTTTTCAGTTTAATTTTTTTATTAATCATTCAATTTGAGACCAAAAACAATATTTTAAAGTTTAGGAAAAGGAAAAACTCTTAAACCAAAAATGAAACTTTGACATACTGAAGAGTATGGGTTTAATAAGTTGATGCCCTGGAGGTTTATGATCATTCTTCATATATGTTGCTACAAAAAAGTTGCCACAACAAAAAAAAATTGCCCATAGACTTTAATGTGCTTCACGTACTTTATTTTCCATTTTGCACATTTTTCAGCAGCATCACTTCTTCTAACCTTTATGGTGTCTGCATGTCATTTGCTTCATCCAATTTTTCAGATAATGTCCAAAAGTGGGGGTCTCAAAATAAGTATTTTTCATGACTGCCCAGAAATAATCAATTAAAATGAAAAACATGGCTGACACACTTCTTGCTGTTTACAACAAACCAATTAACCTATTCCCAAATTAATGACATCTGGACCACATATTTGATATGAGTTTATTGTTAAAATGCCTTTCCTTGGCTGTTTTACTAGTTTAATTACATGAACAAACCCTTCGCTCTGTGAATGACTTCTATTAACATGAGCAATGATGCTTATCTCAAAAACCTGCCTAAAAACTTTTGTTGCACCTTTTATAGACTTGTTTCTGACACTAGCCCTCTGTAATGATTTTTTTATTGGAGTAAATTTAATATGTAATGAATATGTTGGGTTTCCAGCTAAATTGATATATATTAATTATAGCTTAGCTGGGAAAAAGGGAACTATTTTCAAAAAATTTAATTATTTGATTAAAATGGAGTCTATGGGAGATGACCTTCCCATAGTTTTGAGCTTTATTGATAATGCGTTTCTGCATAACTATTCCCATTCCTGCAGCAACAGCATTTAGTGTTCAAGTACTTTGAATGGTTAGAATTTTTCCACTTAGGGGGTATAGCGTAAGTGTAGTTTTCTCTTGATTTGATTTAGACAGCACCCGGGTCCATATTAAAAGATTCAATGTACAGTAGATTGTACTGAGGCACAGTGACTAGCTATGCTTATGATATGCCTAATGATTACGAATGTAATCTGTCAGATTTAGACAGGACAATGTATTACACCTAGTTCTTGAGAAATAAATGTTCTCATTTTGAATAGCTGTTGTTATATGTGCAAAATACGAAATTACTCAATGTTCTGGTTCTCCAATAAGGAGATATTTCATTTATGTTGTCTCCTTTTAGATTTGGTTTGCTTATAAACTGAACACGAATATTGCTACAACTTATCGCTGTTGCCATTAGAACTAAGTTTTCAGATGCCACTGTGTATTAAGTTGAAGACCTGGATTTGGAGAGAAACTGGAGAAAAATATGTTGTCTACAATTGGAAATCCATTTTTCATGCATTTAATTTTTCACTTCCCATTTTCTAAATTCTTAAATGTGCATTGGCACTAAAGCTAAATGTAAGTTTAGATCAGAAGACATTAATAAATAATAAGGAAACCTATTTTGTAGATTTAGTATGACAGATTCCTATAACCAAAAGTTATCACTAAATAAGATGCTAACATAATATAACTTTAAAATCATATGTAAAAAAATCTTCTGTAGAATCAAACAAAATCATTTGTATTTCTCATGGGAAAGATTAGCAATAAATTCTTGAGCACTGTAGTTGAAAACTTCAAGTTATAATTAATGGAAATCACATTTAAGTATGGCACTTTCTTGAGATTAACAGAAAACATGGGCTTTTTTTATTTTATATCAGTGTCTGTGTGCTATAACTCTGGGTAATGCCCATTTATTACTATGAGAAGCAATCTGCAATAATTTTCAGCTCATTGCTGGCATGGCTTTTCCAAAGAATATTCATAGAGACACAAAGTGGGCAAATTGCCATTTGCAACATTACTCATTAGCTACTCTGTGCAGATTCCACAGAGAGAAATAGTGATTGAAAATCTCAGAAAATCTCAGACTATTAACTGCATCTGGAGTAAGCTGCCAGTGATAGTTTCAGCTGCAGCTGGTCTTGTAAACAATGCCATAAAAAGCAATGGAACCTAAATTTCTTCATTAATTTTTTATCTTGGAGAAGCTAAAGAGATTACTTTAGTAAAAGTAGGTAAAGTTGCTGTACTGTGTTAGCCAGTAAAAATGTTACAGGGCAACCATTTTGAAATAAAAAATAACACAAGTGGTATAAAGGTGATACCTTTATTGGCTAACTAATATAATCATAGCAAGCTTTCAGAACATTTTAGTTCCTTTTTCAAGCTGATTACAATGAAGCTGTGGTGTTCTCAGCTCATAGGTTAAATGACCAACACAAAGCAATATCAATGTGTGTGTAAGGTGTCAGTCAGATCTGCAAGAGACAAGCAGATAAGGTACAAGATAATGTGGGTCAAAGAGGCTGAGTATACATTAGGGTTGAATTATTGGAGTGTAGAATCAAAGGAATTACATATGATCTCTTGGTCCATATCCAGACGTTTGTATTTCTGACCTGGTGCAGTCCTTTCTTAGTACACATAATTAGCAATAAATCCAAGGCCCAGGTTAAGTCCCCTCTCCAGAGAATTGAAAGTTTCCATTAATTTGTATTCCCACACTTTTCTATCATTATCTGTTTTAAAATCACCCTTAAGAACCAAAATTCTTAAATCCTTTATGGAGTGATAAGGGACATTGAAATTATTTCCTATTGGTGTGTCTAGTTTTTTTTTTTATTGGTTACAGTGAATCGGTGGTGTTTCTCTTTCTCAAACTTTGCTCAGAGTCCCCCTGTTTTGCATTTAGTGCATTGTATTAAGTACACCACATTGGAAGAAGAACAGTTGTAGTGACCATGAATGCTGTATTCCTTTAATGTGTCCGGAATTAGTATTTTGTCTGAAGTCAGGATGTATGGGCAGGTTTTACATTGTTTTTTGCCACTGGGGGTAAGTTCCATTTTTGGTGGGGTACAATAAGGTACTTCTTATTAATAGTGACTTTAGGTTGGGAGGCTGTCTGAATGCTAGCAGTGGTGGGTCTGGGAATATGCTTTTGAGTCTCTTGTCCTTATGAATTGTACTTTGTAGATCTCTGGCTATTTTTCTGAGGGTCCTTCGTTGTGGATTATATGTGACCACTTGGGTAACCTGATTTATTTCAGGTTTTTGTTTATACTGTAGAACGTGACTTCTGGGAATCCTGGTGGCTGCATGAATGTACTGATCTACAATCAGTAGCCCCTGTTGATGAAGTCTGCTTTGAGTGTTTTAAGGTGGTGGTTCCTTTCAGCAGTCTCTGAACAGATACGATTGAGTGATTAGTGTGGTCAGGGTGAAAGCTGTTATACATTAGATATGATGGTTTGTCCATTGGCTTTCGATGGTGGTTTGAATAGTATTTTCACTGATGTGAATGGTTGTGTCCAGAGAGTGGATGTGAGTGGGGGAGTAGCTCATTTTCAAATTTATAGTTGGATGAAAGTCTTGAAACTGTTTGTGAAACTGAATAAGTTCTTGTTCAGTATCTTTCCAGATTATAAATATGTCTATAGCGGAGGTATGTCAAAGGCTTGGTGTTGCAGGTGGAGAGGAAGTCCTCTTCTATTTTTGCCAAGAAGAGGATGGCATTTTGGGGCGCAAAGCGTGTACCCATACTGGTTCCCATCCATTACAGAAATACTTCCTTCCTGAAAAAAGAAGCGGTTGTGTGTTTAATGTAAACTCAATCAGTTGTACAACTGCTTGGGATGGTACTGTAGGTCATGCTTTTCCAGAAATGTTTTGCAGGCATCTATACCATCCTTGTGTGGAATATTTGTATATAATGATTACACATCCATTGTTTGCCAAAATGGTACCCTTTGGAAGTGATCATATGCCTGCAAGTTTATTTAGCAGATCAGTTGTATCTTGTAAATAGCTTGTTGTGCCCCTCCAGGCTTTAAGATTTGCTCTACCCATCCTGATATGTCATCTGTCAGAGTGCCAATCCCAGATACTATAGGTCATCCAGGGTTACCTTCTTTGTGGATTTTTCGGAAGCATATAGAAGGTGCCTCTTTTGGGATTCTCTGGTACCAAATTTATCCGATGTGATTTCCATTTCCGAGAATTCTATGAGGGTATAAATGTGCCTAGCCTGCAATTTTAACCTGTAGTAAGAAGTTATTGCTTCATTGCCATCTGTTTCCTTCAAAGCATCCCACAGAATGCAATGCCAAAAGAAGACCTAGTTGAATGCTATACCGTCAGGTGTCTGCCCCTTAAAGTAGGGTCATGCCAAGGAAAACTTCTTGGGATGTTGTTATAGCTTGTACAGGGTGAACTCTGTCAGCATAGGAATCTATCTCAACTAAGCACAGTACTGCTAACTGACGGTTAGTGGCCCTTTAAAGTGGAGCTGTCACCCAGACACAAAAAGCTGTATAATAAAAGTCCTTTTCAATTCAAACATGAAATTCAATTTCTATTTTTTATTAAAGCATTCATAGCTGTTGTAAGTTCATTTAAAAATCACTTTTTTACACAAATTGTTCCACGGCAATTTTTTCTGCAGTTTAGCGAAATAATTCGCACATGGCGAAATTCGGAATTTTGCTGTGAATCCATGGCTGACATAAATTTGCTCCGCACTATTTCTTACTTATAGATTAGTGGTTTCCAGTATAAAACTAAATAATGCCTGTTTGCTGATCAACCTTTTTAGGTTGAAGTATTTTGTTCACATTTTTTGTTTCTGTAGACCTTGCTTTTTTTACTGTCATGAATTCCAGTAGAATAAGTAGAATAATTCAAAAATTAAATTTTTAAATGTTTTGAAGATTTTTTTGTATTGTTAAAGGGGAAGTAAAGTCTAAAATAGAATAAGGCTAGAAATGCTGTATTTTGTATACTAAACATAAACATGAACTGACTGCACCACAAGCCTAATCAAACAAATGATTTATGCTTTCAAAGTTGGCCACAGGGGGTCACCATCTTGTAACTTTGTTATACATCTTTGCAAGACCAAGACTGTGCACATGCTCAGTGTGGTCTGGGCTGCTTAGGGATCGTCATAAATGATCAAAACAGCACAAGTCAAATAATATCTGCCAGAAGCCGATACAGCAAGACTGATTAATAATCAGAATATACAGACTGCACTGGGTCCTGTGTTGTCATGTAATCTAATGTGGATTTTATAGTTTTTGTATTGTTTAATATAAACTTTCTCCAACTCTGCAGAACCAGTGGCTGCAGCAAAATAAATCCTCCAAATAGAATCCCAGTTTATCTGTTTAAATCTGGCTCCATGATCTTTGTCCAGCTGGAGTTGGAAACAGTAAAGGGGATGTAAAGGCAAAAATAAAATCCAATACAAATCTCTACACAGTCGCCGACTGCTCTGCAGGGAAACAAACAAAGCTGCTTGAGTTCTGCATGGCTGGGAAGTAAGGCGGGGGCTCCTGCTGTTCATAAGTATGATTGTTTCCCTGCAGAGCAGTTAGGGACCGTCTGACAATTCCTATCCACAGCAGTAAATGAAGGGAGATTTACACTGCATACAGTCAGGTTTCTTATAAAAACAATACACATTTTTTAATTAAAGTATATTGGAGATAGGTTTATTTTTCATTAAAGAAAGTAAAAATGGGATTTTATTTTTTTGCTTTTACATGCCCTTTAAGAGCATATTCATTCTTTCTTTCAGTTAAAAAAATCGTGCTATTGCTCATTTGCTTTTGTTCTTATTTGTGAAATTCTGCTACATCCCCTTTAGAGTTCTAATAGGAATAATAGGAACAATTACATTTGCTTAAACAGATTTTGTATTTTATGGTCCTAAGGAATCTCAAACAAGCCATATTAATGTTTTGAATTAAGCCTTCCTAGTTAGTGAACAGAGTTTCTACTTCATTGTTTACACAATAACTGCTTATAGTAATAAGTAGACATAATCAAGGTGATTTGAACAGCTAAACTGTTGCCAAGCCATAAAGTTAAACAAAAATTTAAATTCATACATTTTTTGCTGTTTACTACTTTTCATATTTGAATTTTGCTATACATTGCATGCAAGAATGAATGATTCCTAAATTTCTCTTAAAAAAGAGCCAAAAGGCAAAGATAACATACTAGTATATTATAATGTACGTTGTTCTGAATTGTAACATTATCCATACCATTGACGCAGGCAGAACCTAGCCCTTTATGTTCTGTAATATTTTACCTTTATTCAGGTGTCCTCTACAATACTTTGAAAGTGTCACTGAAACTATATATTTATATATGTGTGTATAAAATGTATTTTTTTTTTTTGGGGGGGGGCGGCATGCCGCCCAGGCGCATTACAATTTAATTAGAAGCACTGGGGACGCACTGCTGTTTAAACAGCCAGCCAATGTATTCCCCAGTGCTGCACTGTCCGTTGACAATAGTTAATTTATTTCAGTGTTCCTAAACACATTTTACATTGATGTTTTGTAAATAAATTAACTATTTTCGGCGGAGTACGCACATCCCTTGGTCCTTGATATCATTTTTATTTATTTTTTAATAAATAATGTTCCCAGCAACAAATTTATAGAGGGAAATCACCTTTAATAGTAGATCATTACATTCTTTAGTGAAATCTACTGTGTTGGCTGCAAAGAATATTGTGGTCAGTTCTCCATTATAATTTGCCCCATCTGTTTTCACACAATGAACATAAAATTATGTTTTGTATCTTGACAATATACATGTATTGCTGGCAAACTAGTGTTGCCAGAATATACTGAATGGCTATATATTGTTTTGTGAAATTAAAAGTTGCTGTAACCTTTAAAATGTTACTATCATTCATTTTTATTTTTGATTTGCAGAACATTTTGGCCTTGAATCCCAGAACACCAACTCATGCCTCCTTGTATTCAACAACAGCCAAGAAGCAGTCTAAAAAGCTTTGGAAGCGGAACCCTGACAAAAGTTGCTCAGTGAGTATTTGTTTTTTTTTTGTTTAATTATTGAAATGATGCTCAAATAAAGTGAGGACTGTAAACTATGATCTGTGGCCATATCTTGGATACATGCTGTTCAAATTCCATCATCCATGCAGTGAAAGAGAAAACTATGCTGCTATGACATAAGAAACATTTTAATGGGTGAATGTATATCTGCTGCTGCCAATTGACTTAAAGTAAAATTGAACTTTGACTGGTCAGTGACCACTGACTGGTTAGTGGCCTCATTTAAAAAAATAATGTTTTGTCATTTCTATTTGTATTGGGTGTGGCCAATTTTTGCACAGCATGCAAAACATACACAGTGAGACCTTCCTTAGCTTGTGTGGTCTTTTCATTTGTCCATGAGATATCAGTGCACTTTGTCTTTAGCTTATATAGGTATGGGACCTGATATCCAGAATGCTGGGGACCAGAGGTTTGCCGGATAACAAATCTTTCTGTAATTTGGATCTCTATACCTTTTAGTCTGCTAGAAAATCATGTAAAAATGAAATAGTCCCAGTAGGCTGGTTTTGCTTCCAATAAGGATTAATTATATCTTAGTTGGGATCAAGTACAAGCTACTGCTTTATTATTATAGAGAAAATGGAAATCATTCTTAAAAATTCAGATTATTTAAATAAAATGGAGTCTATGGGAGATGGCCATCCCATAATTCGGAGCTTTCTGGATTATCGGTTTATCGGTTTCGGGATAATGGATCCCATACCTGTATTATACAAACAATATTATACAAGCAGACATGTACCATAATAGGTGTGAGAGATCAAGTTGAATCTGGCCCTAAGTAACTAAGAAGTAATTACAGTTATTCCACCGGAAGTTTTATTTGTAAATTATTTCACTTATTTTAATTTTGGCTGCAAACAATGCATTTTTTTTGTGAAAAAGAACAAATAAACATCTAATACAGTTTAATGGAAATTTAAAAAAATCAACAGTTGGCCTTGAAAGGGAGCTAACTGTTAGTAAAGAGCAAAAGCTGTGACACTTAGGGGCCCATTTATTAAACCTCAAATTTATCTGGTAGAGATTTTAATTGGGAAAACTCAAATTTATCGATAAAAAACATTTATTACATTTATTATACCCCAAATCTGCTAAAAATCCAAATACTCCATCTCAACCTGTCATATAGAAGTCAGTGGAATATGTCCCTGAAGTTGTTTCTTGACATTGTGAACTGAGCTGATGAAGTCTGGGTTTTTGTCCCATAATCCAATAGTCATGTTATCGAGTTCCATCATATGATTTTAAATTGACCCTTGATTTTGTCGCAAGGGTTTTTGCTCCAACTATTTTGATAACTATTATTAATAAATGAGTTCCAATTTGTGGATGGGAGTTTGGTCAACTTTGTTTTAATAAAAAACTCAAGATAAACTCGAGTTTTAGTAAATAATCCCCTTAATATTCTGTAATAGAAGCAAAAGAAGCAAAGCAGGAAGTAGAGACTTATAAAGGAGGAAATAGACGTGTGAACCAATGCATTTGAAGGAGCAAGTGCTAAACAGTGTAGTGTAGAAAGTGATTCTATTAGTGAGGAATGTAGACATTTATTGAACATGGAAAATATAGTCATGGTATCATATTTTGGGTTATTTCTTGTTTGAGTGTGCTATAGTAATGCTTCTTGGCCCAGTAAAAAGCATAATTAGATAGTGGAAACAACCAGCTAGGGCATAGTTATTTCTACAGGACAATTACAATCATATGTTTAACCAAAGGATGACGTTCTGTGTCACCACACTCGTATTGTAAGGGATTAAAGAAGTCAATGGAGGAGAAAAGAGCAGAGTTATACAAATTGACAAAAATCAGGATCAGCGGAAGATTTAAGAGAAAAGAGGTTTTAACTAAGAGCATTAGGTAGAACTAATAGGTCAAAAGTAGCAGTATTCAGAATGAACAGTTTGGGGAGGAATAGATAAAGGTGGTGGGTGTGAGAGAGTAAAGGTGGCAAGAAGATAATCTACAAAGTTTTCTGTAAAAATCTGATATTTGTTTATACAGTAGATAAAGGAAGTTTCTCTCCTTATGGTTGGCTTTTCTTGTTAAAAACAGCAAATTCAGTATAGAAAGTAATACATCAATGTGGTCACTGATGTGACATTTGAAATATCAACAGACTAATAACTGCAGGGCTGTAAGTGAAGTGACAGAAGTAACATGGTTTTAAATTCAGAGAGGATCATAACAGTAGATGTGACAGTGGAGATCTGTCCAAACATGCAGAGTTGGGGTGGAAGAAATAAACTGCAGGAACATCAATATAAGGGCACAAGAATAAGGATGTGGGGATATGTTTAAAAGAAGAAGAAAGCAATGTTGCTGATTCTGCACTTATTTGTCAGTAGGATCAATTCCTAAAAATTCCATCCAACATGTTGTTTTATCTGTATATTACATGTCAGATACATTTTCTGCAATATTTCTTTTTTAGACTTAATGCCAAGAAAATGGATATTGGTATTACTAAAAGGAAATATTAGAATACAGCTATATTCCACTGCTACCTTTTCATGTAAGACTTTGGAATTTATGTACACCCATAAAACTGCAATGAGGATAAAAAACTGTGACAAAATGTATTTCAGCGGGAGCACAATTGTTAACTTAAACATATTTCAGCTTGGCATTACTATTGTTTGATGATATTTTGTGCTATTATGAAGAAGTTTCATTAAGAAGCACACTGTGGTTCTCTATTCTATTGATGGAAAGCTCTGAGTACATCCCATTTAAGCAACATGGGGCTGTGTGTATTGCAATAAAGATGTTGCTATATAATGTTGTATTGTGTTTATAGGGTGTTTCTGTCTGTTATTACCTCTTTTTTTTTATTCTCTTGCAAAGAATTACGTGCATTGCCTTATTTTTAAGTCTGGTATACAAGATCCCATAAGTATATCTTTTGTAGCAATTGTTATGCTTGAACCAATTTTAGAGAAGGAAGAAATCCCTCATGAGATTAAATAAACATCAGTATTGCTGTGTACACCAGCCAGGGAACTTTCTATAGATGTGCCAATAGGTACAGTGAAAAGAGGAATACAAAACTTGTTATTTTTTTCTGGGTGTATGTGCCTCAGCAGCCTCAATATTCCATTAATTTATTATTTTTTAATTATTCCATTAACACCTTAGCACTGCAAAACAACTGCTGCACCTTTGTGCTGGCCTAGATTAGAAAGATTTTATTTAAAACCCTTTTCCCTTTGCTTTATCTGTTGTATTACAATTCCTGGTAAGCTAAGTTCAGCCTTTTTTGTCTGCAATCTAATTGCAAGAGAGTTGGGATAGTTGGCCTTATTTGTATCCTTATTTAGGAATTGTGTGTCCCTTTTCAAATTTTTGATTGATTAGTTAAAAATAAACCTTTTAAATGAACAACAGACATCCACTTAAATAAATGTGTTTTAAAGAATGCAACATTCTCTTAGCAGCCTGTCATGAATGACTGTTATTCATAAATGATCTGAAGAATCTCTGAGGGTTTAAAAACTGGATATATATATTTTCTTTGAAAGGCTTGCAGATAAATGTTTCAATTACGCATATTTTTCTCTTCACTTATTCAAAAATGTATTATAAATGGTGAATATTTTAGAATGACTAAAATGCAATTAAAATCTGAATTATTCTGCAGAGGATCTAACTGAAATTATGTTTCAGCATTTGTATATAGAAGGAAAACTACTTTTCATATTCTTACATACTGTAGCTCTATCAGAGAGAGTTCAACATACCATACATTTAATTAAAAAACCTTCAAGCTATTTAGAAAATCTATAATAATTAAAATGTATGTATGCTATTTCTTGTATTTAAATTAGATTTGTATAGCCGCTTTGTTCATTTAAATGTAAAAAAGCTACAGTATAGGAATACTGCAACTTGTATATTAGACATGCAAACAACTATTGTTACCATTTCTTATAGAGTAGGTTACAAATAAAGGTGGAAAACATATTCACAAGTGACATTTTACCAGAGGCAATCACTGTAATATGGGTTTCATGTCTGTTAGCTTCATTAAAATGAACACAAGGATTCCTTATTAGTTTTCTATTACATTTTTGCAATGCTGAGCCTATGCACATATGCAAGTTGTTCCATGATTGGTTGATACTTGGCTACAAACAAAGGGGCGTGTACGAGTATTGCTTGCAAATTGACAGTTTTAAAAGGGGACATATACTGTAGGATAAATTTTCACAATGCTTCAAACCATGTATAATAATGTAAAATAGAAGAGAGAGTTCTGCTACTAAAAGTACTAAATACTTTTCTGGGGGCAATGTGTATCAGCAGTTAGTGTAAATACCATAGTCATTTTCTACACAATACTATGTTGTATACAAAAAGCAATCAACATTTTTTTGATTTTCCTTTGTAACTCCCTGCAACTGTTATATGTTATACAATTCCAGAACATCAGCTGTATTGATTGCCTCACAACTCCCTGTACCTAAACATAAATTGTTCCGTAACAGCTGCATTTATACCTTGCAACTCTGTGTACCTGATCATAAACTGTTCCAGAGCAGCTGCATTTATTTCCTTGCAACTCCCTGCATTTAAACATACATTTTCCCAGAACAGCTGCTTCTATTCCCTTGCAACTCCCTGCACCTGATCATATATCACTATGCAGTAAAACAAACTTACAGCTGCTGTTATGGAATAGCATAACAGTAAATACTAATGTACACGGTTTGTATAACTTTTATAATGCAATAGAGGCAGAGAGTTGCATAGTGTATAACAATGTATTATGGACTATAGATTATGTCCAGTTTTGCTTGTACATGTGTGAATAACACATTTGCTGTGAAACACAGGAGAACACTGTTGTACTTTAATAAAAGAAAATATTACTATTACATTACTGTTACCGTTTGTATTCACTTCCATTTGTACTCACTCAAATCTATTGCTTTATGTTGAACATTTCAGGTATGTTATAAGTGAATGATCAGGCAGCAGCATAAGACAGCTATGTGCAGACTGGGACACACAGGACAGAGGGTGGGAGGGGAGGAGTTTGGCTGCTACAGATTTCTGCCTCTCAGTCACTGCTGTGACCACTTCCTGTGGGAGATTGAAGAGACACTCCCACTCTTGATTTCAGCCTAGCTTCTGACCTGTCAACATCTTTCTGATGTTGATATAATGTTTTAGGAGGTAAAATGCTTTCAAAACGTCTATCTTTTTGCATCATTGCATGTCGTGAGGAAGGATGAGTAATATATCTGGATATGAAGATTATATAAAACCTTTTATATAAAATGTCTTCTTTAAGAGCTTGTAAGGTGGATGAAAATGATGTCATGTGAACAGTACAGTGTATGCCGGTGTAAATGTGAAAATGCCTGTTATGTGTGTATATGAGTTTTTAATGTTAAAAATAGTAATGTTTTAAAAGTGTGTTTTACAAGGTTTTCCTTTATTTTTAATACTGGCGGTCCAATAGTTATTCACTGCACACCTGCCTACAAGTTTGTGCATTAAGCCTAAATATATAAAAAATTCGAAACAGGGAGAAGATCAAATATAAATAAATGTTTTATTTTGACCAATGATATTTTCAGATCTAGTTTAAAAGCAAAGGCATCTGTAGTCATATATCCAATCTAAATCAGCATAAAATCAATATGGAAAGAGAATATATAATGTTCAGTGGCCCAGTTTCCTAAAGTAGCAGCGCTAGCCACAGTGCACTGCTGACCCTTTCTAGGATTTGCAGAGCTTAGTCACATATTTAGAATCTGGAAATATCTGAGCACCCCAGTTGCATATCCGGTATAACCGATTGTATAGCATTAAAATCTTTATCATTTGAGACACTGTCTGCAAACTATCTAAAGTTATATACTACTTCTAAAGAGGTAAGATTTGCCTACACCTTTGGTTGACTTACAAGAGGTAAGATTTTCCCACACAATTTCAATTGACCGTCATTTTTCCTTTCTTTTTTTTAGTTTAATTATTTGCCTTCTAACTCTTTCCAGCATTCAAATGGGGGTCATTGACCCCATTGAAAAAAACGAATGCTTTGTAAGGCTACAAAATTATTGTTATTGTTTCTTTTTAATAGTCCTCTTTCTATTCAGACCCTGTTCTATTCATATTCCAGTCTCTTATTCAAATCAACGCAGTGGCGGAACTACCGGGGGGCAGGGGGTGCGAGCCCTCAGGGCCCCCCTGCAGTCCGTGTGCCACTGAGAAATGCGGGCTAATGCGGCGGTACGGAGGGGGGCGTCACACACCAGGGCCTGCCCCCCTCAACGAACGCTACTGAATCAACGCATGGTTGCTAGGGTAATTTGGACCCTAGCCACCACATTGCTGAAATTGCAAACTAGAGACCTGCTAAATAACCCAAAAACTACAAATAATAAAAAAGAAAACCAATTACAAATTGTCTCAGAATATCTTCATCATGCTAAAAGTTAACTTAAAGGTGAACAACCCCTTTAACAGAGTTGAAAATGTGCTAAAAGGGCAACTACAGTACACTGGTAAAAGGAACGGAACATTAAATATGTTTCACTGTATGGGCAGTGAGACTGTAAAATAACAGCCCTTAATGCTTTAAGAAGGAACTTGATGCCTTCTTGGACAGGCAAAAAACCCTGGACTTTATTTTTGTACATTCATACACTGACCTGTTATAGGTAGGATTGTAACAGTTTATTTGGGACTAGATATGTGACCAGTAAATATGTTTTGCCAGAAAACAAGTGAAGTTGTCTGATGCACAATTTCACAATTCTCTTCATCAAAAAAAAAATGTAAACCGAAGTATAACAAAATGAAAATGTAAGGCAGAACTATCTGTGATGAGCTGACTTGTAGGAGGTACTTGTACTTGCTGTGTTTTGGGTTATTACTTTCTCACAGTCTTACAAATACTTGCTTTATACATCCGTTTATACATTTCCACATGCACTCCATCTGTGTGACTTTTCCTTGCCAACTTTAAAAAACAAAACAATCGGTTTAGCAAGACCAGTACCTTTTCCATGTTAGCGTGGGCCTTCTTTTAGCAGCAAACTACCTGCTGTTTGCTAAGCTAATACATGAAGTTAGAATTTAAAAAAAAAAAAAAAAATAGATATAGTTGAGGTGCAGCAATGACATTTCTGTTCAGAGTTAAATTATCTGGGCCAGATTTGTTGTGTAGCTGGATAGGTAGAATGGAACATATGGCTCTCCCACTTACCATATTTTCCTAGTCCTAATATTACACACTTTCTCTGGGCCTCTGCTACCCACTTAGGGAAACGGCATTCAAAAATGTAGGACTAATGTATTCTACATCCACAGCAAAATCAGACTTTTTTTTATTTTTATTTTTTTACATAAACTTTTAAAGGGCTTTACTTGACAACTCTATCATTTTCCATTTTCAACTGTTCTGTTACCGCTTAAAAAAAGTAATATCAAACGATAAAGAGACACGCATATACCTATACCATCTGTGCATGTGATTACAGAAGCAGATGGGACTAATTCAATTTTTTACTTTTCTCCCAAACACAGGTATTTTGGCCATATTAATTAATATTTTTTATATTTCATTTCAAGGCTATACATTTTTATATAACTCCTGCTAAAGAATTACAAATTGTTAAACATTTTATTGCTGCATCCAATAAATGATTCATCCATTTGCACTCGTGATAGAGGAAACCATGGCACATTATGCCAAAGAAAGATGAAGGACATTGAATTCATTCAGTAACAAAACTGAAGTATGTCATAAGGCTGCAGACATGAAACATGACCTTGAGTGGCCTAGCTTCTGTGTATGTGATTTCATTCTTCAAGAAATATCAACTAATTTGTAAACATAAGAGTTTATAGCAAAATCTCACTTTTTTATTTTCCTGCTAAGTTTTAAGTTCATAATATAAACATTTTTATTGTAGTGTGGTAAACTAATGAGTTGTATATGACTAGCAACAACATTTGTGTATTTAATTGAAAGAATGTTTTTATGATAAATCCTACTGTTGGCAAAAGTTGTTATAATTTCTCTTTGGTTGTTTGTGCAAATCATATGTGTTCTTTGATGGGTCTGAATAAGTGCAAATATAAGTGTTTTATACAAAATTCTCTATGGCCCTGGAAATTATTGTGTGGCTGGACTCAATTTTTTATTACTTGATAATACCTTGATTGAACTTACAAGATGAAAGTATTGAGAGCTTTGTCAATAAATGCTTTCTCTAGGTAAATGGCTTTGTATTTACAATACAGATCCCCATGATAAGTATTATGCAGTAAGACTAATACAGGAGTATGTTCATAGGTTAAAGATAATATTGTTCAGGGAATCCCTTATAAAGGTAATTTTATTTCCCTGCATTGGGTTGCCAACCACTTTACTTTTCTTAGGGCCATGGCTGACAAGGAGATTTGTTGGGCTCCATAAAAATGCATAACTACAGGTGGCAAATCTCCCGAAAAGGCTTTTCTGCCCACAATAATTTAAAATACTGTTGGTAAAGCCTATGCATTTCAAAGCCGCTGGAAGTTTCATAGTGAGGCAACATCAGTCAACTTTGGAAGAAAAATGAACCTCCAGCGATTTTAATTATTGCCAGTAGAGAAGCATTTTCTGGAGATTTATCACCAGTGATTAAAATGCACAACTGCGGACAACAAATCACCCTGTTTACCATCACCCTTACTGTAAATGTCAATGCAAAAAATAAATAAATATTACAGTCCCTATGTTTGTCAGTCAAGATCCTTAAGCAAGTCAAGTTTTGTTAAAAAAAAAAAAACTTTAAAGGGTTCCTTTTCCTAGAACACCGAGAGGCACGTTTATCAAAGGTTGAATTTCGAATTCATGTGAGTTTTTAAAACTCCCCTAAACTCCCATAAATTCAACCAATCTAAATTTATTAAAAAAAAAATCAAAATTTTAAAACTTTGATGAATTAAATAGACCCAAAAACTCGAATCAAATTTGATTCGAATTTAAAAAAACTCAATTCGTGTTTTTTCTCTAAAAAAATAATTGAATGTCAGAAAGGCTGCAAACAACTCTAAATTGATTCCTGGACCTCTCCCATTGACTCAAACAGTAATTTGGCAGGTTTTAGGTGGCGATAAGTCAAATTCTTAAAGGGCCAGAGTATGATTCTGAAAAATAAAATTTGACATTTTTAAAAAAACTCAAATTGACTTTGAATAACTCCAAATTTGAATTTTAAAGTTTTGACAATAAAAAAATTTGAAAATTTGACCCTTGATAAATCTGCCCGACTGTATAATGTTAGAGCCCACAAGCCATTTAACCCACTGAAAAATGTTTACCAAAGAATGAAGTCACCCAAACATTATGTGGTTGTCAGGGTGACTGATCATGGTACCAATTTTTTATTGCTGATAATGTGCAGTAAATACTATATAATAAAAAAGACATATGCATCTTCACATAGTAATGCAAATCTTCCAAACTTTTTCCCTTAAGCCAATGTTCTACAAATCAGAATGTGTCTTTAACCGTATACACCCTGTAATGTCACTCCCCTAGGTTCTATTTTAGCTTAAATATTTTATACCTGGATGTAACAGTTCATAGTGTGTAGGTATGTAGTAAATCACATATCCAAACTAGTTTACCCTGTATCCTTTCTCTTAGCAATACTGAGGGAATACAAGATTGAGGGAATACAAAGCTATCCATCAATCTGTGAATTTCCCTTTGGTATGAAATAATGAGGGAGTTTATAGTTGCATCGCAATGGGATGTATTATCTTGTTTGGGTAGTTGTGGATGGAATATAAGAAAAGTTGTAAACAGAAAAAGAAAGTTACATGAGTAAAAAAATAAATAATACAAATCACAATATAATATTCTATACCAGAATATTATTGCATTGCAAATTCTTATTGCATATAAAAAAAATTTCCAACCTGCTTCAAAATGGCTTGTTCTTTTGCAACAAATATTATGGCACACATCAAGAGCACCCTCCCCCGCTCACTGGACTCACTACAATTTGCATATCGCCCAAACAGGGCAACTGAGGATGCCATATCTTCTGTACTCCACCTCTCACTAACTCATCTAGACAAGAAAGACAGTTATGTGAGACTGCTGTTTATAGACTTTAGCTCAGCATTCAATACCATCATCACTCAAAAGCTGAGTGGGAAACTAAGTGAGCTAGGATTGAGTACCTCTTTGTGCAATTGGATCTTGGACTTTCTGTCAGAGAGGCCTCAGTCTGTTCGTATCGGCAACAACGTTTCCAGCATCATCAGATTGAGCACAGGAGCTCCTCAAGGATGTGTTCTCAGCCCGTTGTTGTACTCATTGCTGACACATGACTGCATAGCTAGACACAGCTCAAACCACATCATCAAGTTCGCCGATGACACAACTGTGGTGGGGCTCATCAGCCACAACGACGAGTCGGTGTACAGAGATGAGGTTCAGCAGCTGGCAGTCTGGTGCAATGAGAACAACCTGTCACCGAATGTGGATAAAACGAAAGAGATGATCGTCGACTTCAGGAGAACTCGCCCTGCTCATACACCACTCAACATCGAAGGCTCCACAGTAGAGACAGTAAAGAACAGCAAATTCCTTGGAGTCCACATCTCTGATGACCTCACCTGGACCACCAACACCGCCTCCATCACCAAAAAGTCTCAGCAGCGTCTTCACTTCCTAAGACGACTGAAACGGGCCAGCCTTCCCCCTCCCACCCTCACAGTGTTCTACAGGGGCACCATAAAGAGTGTCCTGACGAGCTGCATCTCCATCTGGTACAGTAGTGCAGCTGGCAACATCATTGGAGCAGCTCTTCCATCACTGCAGGACATCTTCCACAAGCACTGTGCAAGAAAGGCCTCCTGCATTGCACTGGACTCCACAAACCCCTCAAATGGACAGTTCACGCTGCCCCTATCTGGCAGACGCATTCGCAGCATTAAAGCCCGAACAACCAGGCTGCGTGAAAGCTTTTTTCCGCAAGCTATCAGACTCCTCAACTCACTGCCTGCCATCCCACTACATTCCAGACACACCTGAACTGTGAACTTAACTTTGTGAACTGTTAATTTATTTGCATAATTTTAAATGTTTACACATGCATATATCCAATTTCTGCCAATATATTGCACATTTCATGTTTACATATTTATTGTGTATTTTTAAGTGCCTTTTTGAGATATGTACTAGCTGGAGCCACGTAGTCTTGTCTCACTGTGTATTCGTATACTGCTGAGATGACAAAGTTTACTTTGACTTGACTTTGACTTTTTATGACTTTCTCCGTAAAAACACTTCTTACATTTTCATTGGAGGACAGGGTGCTAAATACCTTTGCAAGTTCACAGAACTTGTTAAACTTGCACAAATGTTCATACAGATAAATCAATGCCGTCTGGTGCACAATGGTAGAGGTTCGGCAACCTCAAAATCAAATCCAGAAGTCAAGCAATCCAGAGGCACACAGAACTGATGCAAGCAAGGAACACCTTGCACGTTTATTACGGTATAGCAGTGCAACGTTTCGGGGTCTGGACCCTTTATCAAGCATGACATTTCCCATATGAGATCCGTGTTATAAATACAATCTCAACTGAGTTCATATAAGATAGGGGAGGTATTTGAGGACATTCTAGACAAATAGCAGGGGACCTTTTTACCAATAAAGTGGATCACAGTACCAGAGGCCACCCCTTCAGACTAGAAGAAAAGAACTTTCATTTGAAGCGACGTAGGGGGTTCTTCACAGTCAGGACAGTGAGGTTGTGGAATGCACTGCTGGGTGATGTTGTGATGGCTGATTCAGTTAATGCCTTTAAGAATGGCTTGGATGGTTTTTTGGACAGACAGAATATCAAAGGCTACTGTGATACTAAACTCTATAGTTAGTATAGGTATGGGTATATAGAATTTATGTGAAAGTAGGGAGGGGTGTGTGTATGGATGCTGGGTTTTCATTTGGAGGGGTTGGACTTGATGGACTTTTTTCAACCCGATTTAACTATGTAACTAGATTATTCTACTAGTATTCCCCTTGAGACATAAGTAATGTATGGCCACAACCTTGAGTGACTAGACCCCAGCGAAGTCCACTTTTGGAGTACGAAAAGTAAGAAATACCAAAACAAAAGCTTGATTCTTATGCCCGCTTGTTTTTAACAGAAACATTTAGGTGTCATAATAGTCTTATCTTCCTTCAAGGAAATATAGTGGGCATTTCCTGTGACCAAATAGTTTGAAAAGTACTAGAACTATTGTTGTAGTCAAAGTACATTCATACGCCCATTTGTGGACTTTAATCCTTTAAGTGGTAGCAGAATTTCTCATTTCATTTGCACTCGCAAAACGTGCCAGACGTTTTTGGAACATTTGGTGCTCACTCAATTTAAAGGCATTTTCTGAGGGGAAACCTTTAGCTTACCTAGGAAAGCTATGCATAGGTTTTTTTTGGGAGAACCTAAGTTTTCTATACAGTATCTGCCTTGTGTGTTTCTATCTCTGCAAAAAGATTTATAGCTCTAAATACAAAAAAGAAAATTTGCTATTTTTCATAATATATGAATTTATTCCAGAAACATATATTATTACACACAAAAATTCAACTGATTTGGAAAGCCTCATGTCTCCCAAACGTGCCAATACCAGATATGTATAGTTTAAGGTAGATTTATGACTTCTGTACAACAAAAACTCCCAGGAGTAAATTACCGAATTTTGAATGCACAAACACAGAAATCGCCATACTTAGATTCAAAGCCAAAAAACCCTGAAACCGTAAGTTTACCTTAGAAAAATACACATTCTGCTGCTTCCAGAGAACTGTCTCTCTACTCCTACCACACATCAAAGCTTGTCTAAACATAGCGTTTTTATAAAACTTTACTAATTCTGAAAAATCTGAATTACTTTGCAGCTCCCCATCTCCCATACGGTATTAGGTACCAAGAAAAACCATCCTAAATATGATTGCCAGAGTCCTCCAAACTGTTTAAAAACCCATAAATGAAGTTACTGCATTAACATTTCATGGCATATATTTCTACCACCACTACCACTACCTGATTTATGTGTGGTAAAAGTAGCCAATAAGTAAGTTGGTCCAAGAAAACCACATATTTTCAGAAAATACACAATCTGCTGAATACAAAATGGTTACATGTCTTTATACAGCAAAGCACCAAGCAGCAAAGCTATGCTAACATTTTTGTTTTTTGTGTAATTTCTGAAAATTGTTAAAACAGCTGAAAGAAGACAAAGCTATTGATTGGGCCACATATCATTGCCTCTACCCTGGGGAAAGCCCTCCATGTAAATATGGACTCCCTAAGATATACAATGGAAGGGCCCCTCTCAGACCTATTGTCAGCAGCATTAACTCTGTGACCTACAACGTGGCAAAATACCCAGCCAACATTCTAGCCCCATTGGTTGGAAATACAGAGCATCACATACAGAACTCCCAGGATTTTACTGACAAAATCCAAGGGTTAGCACTGGACACCAAAGAAACCATGACATCATATGATGTTTCTTCTCTCTTTACGTGCATTCCTATCACAGAGACAGTTAAAACAGTGAGAAAACTAAAAGATAACACCCTTGACAGAACGAATCTTACACAGAGCAAGTATGATACTTACTGGACCTATGCCTAAGTATCACATATTTCAAGTACAAGGATAAGTTCTACAGGCAGAAGCATGGCTGCGCCATGGGATCACCAATTTCGCCCATTGTGGCAAACCTGTACATGGAGGAAGTGAAAAGAAAGGCCCTGGATAGCTTCAATGGAATCACTCCCAGTCATTGGTTCCGTTACGTGGATGATACATGGGTTAAAATACACACACAGGAGGTACAGACTTTCACTGAACACATCAACACAGTGGACAGAGAGGGTGAAAGATGGAAATAGAGGTCTATAGGAAACCTACCCACACAGACCAGTACCTGCTGTTTGACTCCCACCATCCACTAGATCAGAAACTGGGGGTCATCAAAACTTTACATCACAGAGCAGACAAGATCCTCACCAGCACAGAGGCTAAGTTGAAAGAGATGAAACATCTCAGAGGGACCCTGTGGGTATCCAGATTGGGCTTTTGTGAAAACCGGTGGAAATATAAGCAATAACACCAAGACTACCGGTGAAGGCTGAAAACAGGACAGGAGAAAGAACTTGGTCCTCCCATGTAGCTGGGGTGTCGGAAAAGCTTAGAAGGATTTTTAATAAACACCATCATCTGCTTTAAACCAAGCAACACACTGAGGCAGCAACTAGTTCACCCAAAAGACCCCAACCCAAAGCACAAGAAGAGTAACATTGTGTATGCAGTGCAGTGCAGTGAGGAATGCTCTAGTCTAATTCAGCGTATGGTGCAGCACAGAAGAGCCAGCTTCTCTGGTCAATCAAAAAGAAAAAGGACACACGTTTGAAGTCTGCCAAGTCCAGATTCTATACCGGGATTTCGTGAAAAATTTGGTCGAATATCGAGCCAAATGCAAATTAGGGGTGGGACGGGGAAAACATTTTTTATTGCTTGTTTTGTGACAAATAGTCACGCAATTTCCTTCCCCACCCCTAATTTGCATATGCAAATTAGGATTTGGATTCAGTTCAGCCTGGCAGAAGGATTTGGCCAAATTCCAATCCTGTTTAAATAGGCCAAATCCTGGATTCGGTATATTCCTAATGTAAAAACTGAAAAACCAAGTCGGAATAGAGGCCAGGGTTGCGACATCTATTGTCTGGCGCATATAATGCTGTTTTTAGCACCTCTCCCTGGAAGGTTTAATAACGAATCAAAGCTCTAATTTTGCTAATACAATCAACACCGAATTTAATGACATCATTGTGGAGTATGAGAAACATATTATGCTGATTGGAGCAACATTCCAGAGGATTTATATTATCGAAGGAAAATTTACAAGTTATTCTGAATTGAGAAAGCCAGTTGGGATGACTGGTGAAAGGAAAAAACACAGCAAGTCCATTGATTTGACTTATTTCTATAGATATACCTTGACCTGGATGAATGAGAATCTTAACAAACATATGCATTTTTATGTATGACACTCTAGCTACTACAATATAAGCACCTGGTATGTGTATTATGTGCCATAAGACCCCCCTCAACAGTATGGAGACACTAGAAAATCATATATTTTACCAAAGTACACATTCTGAAAAATCTAAAATGGGTTAAATTGTCTTTCTACTGCAAACTACCAGACTGCAAAGCTAAGCAAAACATAATGCTTTTAATGAAATGTCTGAAAAGCCTCACAAAGCTTACATTTTACCCCATTATATACCCCACATTTCATAATGTACCAGCATAAAGAATCCTAAATATGAACGCCAGGGGTCTACTGAACAGATTGATGCCCAACATGCATACATTTACCAAACTATGTAACATACAGAGAGGCCCAAATGGATTTAGAGCAGTTAATATTTCCATGAATATAACCAAGTAACCAACAACAATGAGGAATACAATAAAATCGCTAAAATTCAATAAAAACACTAAAATCAATTATTTTTATGTAGTCAACAGTCATAAATACAGTTTTAATATTTTGGCTTGGACAAATACGTTTTATGGACAGAAACAAGCAAACAAAACCTATACAGCACTGAAAATACAATAAAATGGCTAAAAATACAACAAAATCAATGAAAATTGTACAGTATATAATCACCAAAATAACATACAAAAGGTATTGCGCAGTGCGATTAGCGAATACACTATTCAATTTCAACATTTGATGCAGTAAGAACAATTAAAAAAGCTAGAAAATTGTGTGTGTATACTGAGCTAATCGTATGTTGTGTGCTTGTGTGTGTGCAAGTATGTGTGTGTTCTGAATGTGTGAAACCCCCTGATCCCCCAAAAATGTATGAGAGTGTATTTGTGTGTGTGTGTGTGTTACACTAACCTGGCTGAAGTCCACTGAAGAGGGTCCCACGACGATCAGGAGTTCATCCTGGTGCCGGATCCGGTAATGGGGGCAGCGCCACATTTCTCTCCTTTGCGCCCCGAGGTCTCTGCATCCTAGCGCCTGATATTGGCGAGCACCATTTCCCCTCTCCATGCAAGTGCACATTATAGCGCTGGGGAACGTTGCGTTCCCCATACACTTTAGGATACTGCTGGGCAGCATGCCGCCCCTAAAATTTTGCCGCCCTAGGCCCGGGTCTTTGTGGCCTCGCCAAAAATGTGGCCCTGAAGGGGGGGCTTGTGGGGGGGTGCAGGAAGTAGCTGCAGCAGCAGGCACATGGTCAGTGTGTGGCTACTGCTGCCTATGGGGCGATGGAGTGGCTTTAGTAGTGTGAAATACTGCAGAACATAGAGTCTACGTTCTGTGGCATTTCAGACCCTTTATCCACAGAACATATATTATACGTTTTTTGCCATTTAAAGGAATTGTTCAGTGTAAAAATGCGAACGGGTGATAAGATAGCCTGTGCAAAATAGAAAATGTTTTCAGTATAGTTAGAAATGTTATCTACTGTATAAAGGCTGGAATGACCTGATGTCTAGCATAATTGTCAGAACACTACTTTGCAGCTCTTATTGGTTCCCAGGCAGTAACCAATCAGTGACTTGAGGGGAGGGCATTTGGGTTATAACATTTGCTTTTGAATCTGATCTGCATGCTAGGATGTCCTATGTTAAGAGTCCCAGAGTTCCAGAGCTGCAATGCAAAACGTTGGGTTCTGGCTATTGTGTTAGACATCCAGTTACTCCAGCCATTATAGATTTTATTTTTAAGACGAACTCAGGGTCGGACTGGGGGGTCCGGGGCCCACCGGGACTGGTGTCCAGGGCCCCCATCTGGCCCCGCTACCTACTTGTTCGGCGAATCCCTGCTCGGCGCATCGCGCATGCGCAAACGGCGCGCATGCGCAAACGGAAACGGCGCTCGGCGCGCATGCGCAAACGGCGCTACTATGCGCCGAATTTTTTTTTATTATTTTTAAAAAACAGTTTGGGAGAGGGGGACTGGCCCGGCGGGGCCCACTAGGGTCGGGGCCCACCGGGTATTTTCCCGGTATCCCGCCGGGCCAGTCCGACACTGGACGAACTATATTAGAAACTTTTTGTTTTGCACAGCCGATCTATTTATCCAGCATTTATGTTTACAATGACTGTTCCTTTAAGAGTCTGGCCACACCGGCAGATTTGGGGAGATTAGTCGCCAGGTGACAAATCTCCTCTTCTTCGCGGCGACTAATCTCCCCGATCTGCCTTCCGCCGGCTAAAATGAAAATCATCTGGGGCAGGCACTCGGAGCACTTTGTTTTCCGAAATCGTCCATAATTGCCTCACGAGGAAACTTTGGGCGACTTCGGAAAACGAAGCACTCAGAGTGCCTTCCCCCAGACGATTTTTATTTTAGCTGAAGGAAGGCAGATCTGGGAGATTAGACGCAGTGAAGAAGTGGAGATTTGTCGCCTGGCAACTAATCTCCCCGAATCTGCCCCTGTGGCCAGACCCTAAAAAAATGTGCTAATATATGTTATCACCTGGTTATTTATTTTAAGAAGCACTGGACTGTGTCCCATTGTACCCCTATTCTGTTTGCTCTAGACTGTTGTTCATCACTAATCTAGTTTGCTGTCTGTAGGTCAAACAGTGTAAACATCTCGCAGCTTAAAAGCAAAAAAATGTACAGAACTAATGCAGTAGAGCAATTCACCATCACTCTTTAGTATTAATCTGTACAGAGTGCTATTTTCTAAGTTTTCCATTTTAAAAGGCTCTGGACAGAAGTGGTATGAGTTGCATATTTATCTTAACACTAGCTTAGCACGGATTGGTATTAACATGTACCTGACCTAAGTAATTCGCTATTTTATGTTAGGTTAAACAGATATGTAGTTAAAGACAGCAGGCATTTTCATGGATCCCAGAATCATCATCATTGGTGGATGTGGACATTAAGAGGGTTATTTATCCGAGTTTATTTCATTAGTTTCTGAAATATAATCCTACCAAATCTGCACAGGTTTTTTCCTCTTATTTATTAATACATTTTTCCGAAAATTTCCAGTTCGGTGAAAAAACTCGAAAAATCTTAATTGTCTGAGAATTCGAATTGTACAAATTTTTTGGATTTTATGCACGAAAAATCTGACCTTTGTACAGATTTTTGCCCGAAATCCACAAAATCTTTGGATTTTTGCGCAAAACCCAGTGCATCTTAGGATATCTTCAGGATTTTTACCATTGACTTACTGTATATACAACCTCAGCAGGTCTGGAAAAAAAATTTCCACTAAAAATTTGAATTTTATAGTAAAAAAAACCTCATTTGTTAGGTTTTTGTTGGCATTTGGACTTTAATAAATAACCCCCTTAATCATGGTCTGACAAACCTATATTTTAGCAGATGAAACTTTACTCCATCTACACATGACCGTTCAACCTTTTACATAAAACGGATCACCTGGATATACAGTTCCAGATTGTAACTGAATTGTAAGTACCTCTACAGTTAAATTAAGTTTTCCCAGTTTAAGGTATAATGTAGCCCAGTGACAGGATCATTGTGATCCAGTCTAAAGTAGAGGGACAGTTTGCACTAAAACCAATCATTTATTGTATGGGCCAAAAATGTGATCAAAAAATATTTACAGTATGTAATATGTCAGCTGCTAGCTGCTATTCTAAGACTCATGCCTATGGGGGATGTTGGCTATATTTTTAGCCAGGACTAACCAATTAACTCATCACAGTCACTCAGACTTGTCACTTCAGGGCATGTATGAATGGATGATCCAAGTTAATCACATTCACTCCCCACCTTACTGGCTTGTATATTAACATTTTTTTTAAGTTTTTTCTTGATTTGTTTACCACCCCCCAGAAAAAGATTTTTTTTCTTGCATTATACTAATCTCTACAACAATTTATTCATCAGAATATTGTCCCATCCCAATCCAGGTTTACACCACTTTATTGAAACTGAATACCCTGTATACCCTGTGGAAAATTAGAAGTGATTTAATAATTTGAAAAATGATTTAGGAAAAAGTCCTCAAGACGCAAAGTTGTATTTGAATACATTTTTTTTTTTTTTTTTAGTCCCAAACTCAAATGTCCATAGAAACAATTACACACGTGGAAAATGCAATTTTTTTTTAAAATTCACACCCAAAAAGCTATCCCTTTAATTTCATAACTGTACTCAAAACAAAATGTACTCTCCCATTATTAAATGTAATGCATTTATCACTTTCCATGCCACATACAGTGTACTTAACTTAAGAAAAATTGTGATGGTAAAGGTAATCTCAGCAATAGCATACTAAAAGAAGCCGCACACTATTGGACAGAGTTATCAAAGTGTGAAATTAGAGTTCACAGTAAACGGTAAAATTCCACTGCTTTCTATTCATTCTTATAGGTTTTTTAGAGGCATATTTATCAAATGAACTTCAACTTTTACCCATTCACACGGGTGTAACTACAGAGGAAGCAGACCTTGTGGCTGCAGGGGGGGCCCCACAAGGTATAGGGGCCCCATGACCCCCTAATTCATATACAATTTCAATAAATATTGGTAAAACAGGTCAATCTGTGGGGCCCAGTAATATCTAGTTAAGCCACTGCCCATTCATAAATATGCTTCTAAAAATCAGTGCCAGTGACCGAATTTTACTGTGATCAGCTCTATTTTCACACTTTGATAAATCTACCCCTAAGTCTAACATGACATGTCCTCTGTTGAAGCACTTACTGCTAATTTCTTTACTGTCTTCTTAAAGGAGAAGGAAATGTTAAAACTAAGTAGGCCTTATCAGAAAGGTCCATCTATATATACCAGTAAACCCCCAAAGTAATGTTGCTCTGAGTCCCCTGTCAAAAGAAACACTGCATGTCTTTCCTTCTATTGTATACACATGGGCTTCTGTATCAGACTTCCTGCCTTCAGCTTAAACATCATTGCCCTGGGCAAGAGCATGCTCAGTTTGCTCCTCTACTCCCACCCCTCCCTCTCTCTCTACTGTAATCTGAGCCCAGAGCAGGGAGAGACTCAGGCAGGAAGTGATGTCACACCACATTCATACTGCAGCTCCTATTCTAAACAAACAGAGTTTTTAGAGCTTTTTACTCAGGTATGGTAAAACATTCTACAGAATAAATATAGCATTCTAGCTTGCACTATTGCAGCTAATCTATTGGCAATAAAATGCCTCCGTAGCTTTCCTTCTCCTTTAAGCAGTGTAACATTGTACAGGTATGGGATCTGTTATCAAGAAAGCTCGAATTACAGAAAGGCCATCTCCCATAGACTCAATTTAATCCAAATAATCCAAACGTTTAAAAATTATTTCCTTTTTCTCTGTAATAATAAAACAGTAGCTTGTACTTGATCCCAACTAATATATAATTAATTCCTATTGAAAGCAGTACCAGCCTACAGTGCCGGGCCAAGTCAGCCGGGCGCATAAGGCAACCCAGCCGACTAAATCGCCCCTTCTGAAGTGCGCGCACTAGGGAGCTGAAACGCGCAAGTCGAGCATGCGCAGAAGAGATCACGCGTCCAGGAAGTGCAGATTGCTCTCACAGGCAGGGAAAGAAGCGTCTGAACTGGGGGTAAGGTGGCAAAAGAGGTACGGTGCCTGGCGCCCCTCCACATTTGCACCTTAGGCACGTGCCTTTTCTGCCTACACCCTAGTTCCAGCCTATTGGGTTTTATTTAATGTTTACATGATTTTCTAGTAGACTTAAGGTAGGTATGTAGATCCAAATTATGAAAAGATCCATTATCGAAAAAAAAAACCCAGGTCCCAAGCATTCTGGATAACATGTCCTATACCTGGGTTTGGGTTTTTGGGTTTTTATTGGCAATATGAGAAAATTAAGCCTCATATGCAATGCCAAGTGTCTGCTAGAGTGGTTGGAAATGTGTCTTCTGGAGTGACATGGCATTTCACCGTCTGTCAGAATGCACAAAACATGGTTTGTACAAAATGGGTTTGCTGAGAGGGTGTGGAAAAAATGTGACTGGGTGACCCAATCTAACTGAACTGAGCTAAAAATTTAATTCCGAGGGCTGTTTTGGCACAAAAAAGTTTTGTGATTGCGACATTTTATTACATGTTCACAAAAGCCATTTGTGAGAAAGTCATTGTCTGAAATCAGTCAAAAAGGATGCACTATTACATCCCTCCAATAGTATTAATGGCACCAGAGTACCAAGTTTTATTAATACTCTTGGTTTTGGAACAGGCAGGTATTGTTATACTTTTGGCCATATAATGTTTATAAGGAAAAGGGAATATCTTGCAATTAAATACATGTTAGTATTTTTACTTTTATACAGACTTCACCAAACCACTTAAAATATTATGGTTTAGTTATTTAAAGACTACCTTTCTGAAAAAGTGCTATACTTTGATAGGCGTCACATTTCTGATTATCTCTGTCTCGTGCCTTTACATCGTACATCTCCTTAGGGACTACCCCCATATATCCAGTAACTTCTTTTATATAATTATAATTGGATAGGAATAAGCTCAATTTGCTACTTAATTAGAGGCAGGATAATTACAACAACCCAATGGATTCTAAACAGAGCAATATGACTCTACTTTTTATTAGACGCGAACACACACAGAAACCAGATGTCCTTTTGAAGCCAAACAAGTAGCAGATAAAAAGTATTGCATCTGTACAAGAGATTGTCACTTTAATTGTAGGCAGTTTTTTTTTTCTTGTCTTCTTCCCCCTTGATATTTAATTTCCGCCCTAATCCATCATTCTAGCCATTTGTGCCTTAGATATGCTACTCCGTTTTTTTTCTTCACAATCTTCTGAACTGTTCACCATTTTTTTGGAAGATTGTGACTGTAATTCCCAGTTAAGTGAATGCAGCATGAATGTGAATGTGCAGTGTGTAGAATCTGAAGAGATAGAAGCAGCGTGCAGGTGGGTCTCTGCATTAGTAATTATATAATGTGTGAAGTGTGCCAAATGTACAGCAATTATAGAAGACTGTGCATTCCTTTGTTTGGCAATTCTGCGTAAATTTGATACACAGAAAGGCTGTGAAACACATTTCTAATGAAATCAATGAAATTACTATTCAGCATTGCTCACGTGTGTTTATTCCTGAGGGCTTTTTTTCAAGATCAGCAAGCTCTTCTGTGATACAGAGGCTTTTTCTTCTGCTAACAGCAGGCTAGCAGAACAAGAACATTTTCAAACTGATATGAAATGGAATGATTCCAGGGGCTTAAGAAAGGTACTGGCTTCTTCAGTCCAGATTATAAACCATACAGTTCTGTGACTGGTACGTCAGCACAATATATTGTCTGATATGGATCAATGAAATTATACTGATATACACTATATAAAAAAATTATTGCTGTATAACAGACTAGTGGACTAACCGACTAATGTTCAATTAAGACGCTTGTTTCTTTGTTAGAGGAACTCATTCTGACTGACTATTAGGGCTTTCAGACACGAGACACACAGCTCCAATGCCACAATTCATTTTTTTTAAAATCCCTGTCTACTTTGGAGAAAACTGAAAAGTATTATTTGTCATGCTGTAATTAACATCAAAGAAACACAAACACAACTGTATCCTTTCTGCTGCCCATTTTCAATTCACCACATTGACTACCTACCCTCATTACTGGAGCAGTAAATCACAAACTGGTATAAATGAACATTTACTTGGGCAATCCTTTGTTAAATGTATTATTTATAATTGTTCACTTACACAATATACAAGAACATGAAAAAGAGATGGGATCACATATATAACATATGTTACGTTAATAAATGTCGGGTAATGGTTTGTCATTAACTTCATTGTTGTGCATTGCTGCAAAATACAGTAGGGTCCGTAAATATTTGGACAGACAACTTTTTTTCTAATTTTCATTCTGTACATTTTAAATGAAACAACTCAGATGCAGTTGAACTGCAGACTTTCAGCTTTAATTCAGTGAGTTGAACAAAAATATGAGGAAATATGAGGAAATGAGGAACTAAAGCCTTTTTTTAAAATAACCACTTCATTTCAGGGGTTCAAAAGTAATTGGACAATTGAGTCAAAGGCTATTTCATGGGCAGGTGTGAATAATTCCTTTGTTATGTCTATCAATGAACAGATAAAAGTCCTGGAGTTGATTTGAGGGGGGTGCTTGTATGTGGAAGATTTTGCTGTGAACAGACAACATGCGGTCAAAGGAACTCTCCATGCAGGTGAAACAAACCATCCTTAAGCTGCAAAAACAGAAAAAAAAACATCCAAGTAATTGCTACAATATTAGGAGTGGCAAAATCTACAGTTTGGTACATCCTGATAGACAAAGAAAGCACTGGTGAACTCAGCAACACAAAAAGACCTGGACGTCCATGGAAGACAACAGTGGTGGATGATGCAGAATCATTTCCATGGTGAAGAGAAACCCCTTCACAACAAGTGAACAACACTCTCCAGGAGGTAGGTGTATCAATATTCAAGTCTACCATAAAGAGAAGACTGCATGAAAGTAAATACAGAGAGTGCACTGCAAGGTGCAAGCCACTCATAAGCATCAAGAATAGAAAGGCTAGATTGGACTTTGCTAAAAAAAAAAGCCAGCACAGTTCTGGAAAAACATTCTTTGGATAGATGAAAAAAAAGATCAACCTCTACCAGAATGATGGCAAGAAAAAAGTATGGAGAAGGCGTGGAACAGCTCATGGCAGTGTGATGGTTTGGGTGTGCATGGCTGCCAGTGGCACTGGGACACTAGTGTTTATCCATGATGTGACACAGGACAGAAGCAGACAAATGATTTCTGAGGTGTTCAGAGACATAGTCTGCTAAAATCCAGCTAAATGCAGTCAAATTGCGTTTTTATAATACAGATGGACAATGACCCAAAACATAAAGCCAAAGCAACCCAGGAGTTTATTAAACCAAAGAAGTGGAATATTCTTGAATGGCCAAGTCAGTCACCTGATCTGAACCCAATTGAGCAAGCATTTCACTTGTTGTTTCAGACAGAAAGGCCCACAAACAAACAGCAACTGAAAGCCGCTGCAGTAAAGGCCTGGCAGAGCATTAAAAAGGAGGAAACCCAGAATCTGGTGATGTCCATGAGTTCAAGACTTCAGGCTGTCATTGCCAGCAAAGAGTTTCCAACCAAGTATTAGAAATGAACATTTTATTTTCAGTTTTTAATTTGTCCAATTACTTTTGAGCCCCTGAAAAAAGGCTTTAGTTCCTCACATTTTTGTGCAATCTTTTTGTTCAACCTACTGAATTAAAGCTGAAAGTCTGCAGTTCAACTGCATCTGAGTTGTTTCATTAAAAATTCATTGTGGTAATGTACAGAACCAAAATTATTTTTAAAAAAATGTCGGTCCAAATATTTATGGACCTAACTGTATATTGCCACTTTATAGATGTGTGCTATTATGATTAATAATAATTAATTGTAATACCATATTAAGTTTGTGCTGCTTCATCAATCTAGATAGAATCTGCTTTAAGTGTATAATCATTTAGAATCATGAGAGCACCTTAATTTAAAATGAGTAAATTAAAAAGTGAGTACTGTTTGAGGAAATGACAGCCCGAATTTCCAATACAATGGAACAACATAAGTATAAAGAATACAATATGTGGGAAAACTGGGAATACTACATGATTTCCACCATATGTGCAACTTGAGATACTTGAGGGACTTGCCACTGGGGAGCCCACGCGTTACCTCCAATTAAACCATACCACCGTCCAGGGCTGCCATTCAAAATCACGGAGCCCCGTACAACAATATTTTCGGGGCCCCCCGGGCCCGGGCCCCACCCACCCTTTTTTTTTTTAAAAAGCATTGGTGCCAGGGCCCCCCTTACAAGTAAAAAAAAATTGGGGCCCCAAAAAATATTTTTAAAAAAAAGGCATTGGTGCCAGGGCCCCCCTTACAAGTTAAAAAACAACTGGGGCCCAAATTTTTTTTTTAAAAAAACATTGGTGGCAGGGCCCCCCTTAAAAAATTGGGGCCCCAAAAAATATTTTTAAAAAAAATATTGGCACCAGGCCCCCCCCTTACAAGTTAAAAAAAAAAAATTGGGGACCCAAAAAATATTAAAAAAAAAAAAAAACATTGGTGGCAGGGGCCTGTAGAATATTAAAACAATACTTTGGTGGCCAGGGGATTATAATAAAAAAACACAAATTGGTGTTCAGTAAAATTGAACTCTTAGCTTCAGGACTTCAACTTCGCTTCCTTTTGTGACTTTGGGTCTTTTCGCCGCTTCAGGACTTCAATTCTGGCTGTTTTCGTGACTTCGGGTCTTTTCGCTGCTTCAGGACTTCAATTCCGGCTGTTTTCATGACTTCGGGCCTTTTTCGACCCCTTCAGGACTTCAATTCCGGCTGTTTTCGTGACTTCGGGTCTTTTCGCTGCTTCAGGACTTCAATTTCTGCTGTTTTCGTGACTTCGGGTCTTTTCGCTGCTTTGGGACTTCGGCTATTTTCGGGACTTCGGCTATTTTCGTGGTTTCGGGAGTTCGGCTTTTCGGCACTTCCGCATTTTCGGCTGCCTGCAAGATCTTCGGCGCTGGCAAGGGGGCCCGGCTCTTTCTAAACTGCAGCACTGCCAGGCCCCCCTTCATGCCCGGAACACTTGTCCCCCCCTGATGGCGGCCGTGCCACCTTCTATATCACCATGATTGGAATTATATATTTCTCCTCTCCTGGGTATTAAGGTCACTCTTTTGTTTGTTTTATCTCATTTTTACTCTGCTTATGATTTGGTTATTTGTGTCTATCATTAATAACAATATTGTACAAATAATGCAAAGAAACACTTCATGCTGTAAATGTACTTTATTGCAAAAAGCAATAAAATACAAGTTACAAAAAAGGCAAGTACTGAACATTTCATCTGTAAATAAAGCCAGACCAGTTAAAGGGGTACTGTCATGAGTAAAAAATTTTTTTCAAAACGCATCAATATAGGGCTGCTCCAGCAGAATTCTGCACTGAAATCCATTTCTCAAAAGAGTAAACAGATTATTTTTTTTTTATATTTGACTTTGAAATCTGACATGGGGCTAGACATATTGTCGGTTTCTCAGCTGCCCCAGTCATGCAATGCATTGTTATAGTTGAGTAGGAGAAAAAACAGCCTGCCAGAAATCTGTTCCATCCAAAAATGCTGTCTCTTTCTGAAAGCACGGGACCAGGCAAAATGACCTGAGATGGCTGCCTACACACCAATATTATAACTAAAAAAATACACTTGCTGGTTCAGGAATGAAATTTTACATTGTAGAGTGAGTTATTTGCAGTGTAAACAGTGTAATTTAGAAATGTGTAGGGGTGATTTGAGGGATGAGAAGCACCATGCTTCTGTAAAGCTTTCTTTATATGGTCAGAGAGTGAGAGATCATGATCATTAGAATTATTTGGAAATAGAGTAATATTCAAGACAACTTTAGAGGAACAGCTATGATTGAATAATATAGTGATCACCATAGTCTAGGTAGACGTGACAATGCCACTAACCAGGGTATAGGAACCAGTACACAAATCTTATAGTAGCTAAATAGATTTTGGCATTTAGGGTGTAGCAAAAGTTGCCCTGGTTTGCTTTACTGAAATATTCAAAACTGTCAGTAGACTGTTTTTCTCACACCAAATGCATTGGAGTAAGCTACAAATGGAATTGAGTCAATGGACATTTTTCCCTCTTGTTTTTTTCCAGCGCAAAAAAAAAAAACACATTTTCCTGCCAAAACGAAATGCACTATGAAATTCTAAAGCAGTTTGTAAAAAAGATTTGGCCTCAAAACCACACATTCTGCCACAAATCTTTATCAAGCTAACTACACTTGATGTAAAAAGGAACCAGCAGCACAACGACTAGAAGTGAAGCAAAATAATCCCTTGTTTATTTAGCCCATGTACATACACCTTCACAGGTATATGGATATGCACCAATGGACTGAAATATGGATTTTCACAGAGATTTTCCCATTATCTTTATTTTTTGTATTTGTTCTAATTACCATGTTTATTCACTGTGATGTCACTGAGTGGGATGAGTTATAGGCCACTCCTTATGTGCACCTTATAAAACATTGACTTTACTTGCAGTCACTAGGCTTGATAAAGTGCAGTCTGAAACATTGCTCTTATCTTGTATGTAAATGAGCTAAATAAACAAGGAATTCATTCACTTCAAGTCGGTGTGCTGCTGGTTCATGTTTCATTGGATACAGGACCTGTTGGCTAGGAGAAGTTCATCCAGATTAAGCACCTGACAACTATATTGGGTGCACATTAGAAGGGTGAGCACTCCAAATTGGATAAATTACACTTGATGTAGTGACTGTTGTCTGCCATTAATCAGGTGCAATTTTTTTGCACCTACAAAATCATAGGAAGTTGAAAGGTATAGAAGCATATTCTCCATGTCCCACCTGCATGACACTCCTTTTGTACAAGCATTTTGCATGTATCACGTGTATCTTTCATTTACAAACTAGTATAACATTTTGCTGCCAAATTGTTAGGTGCAAATTTTTAAGTGGAGTTCTAGATACAATTGATACCTTGTGGCAAATTTCACAAATATTTTTAACTTTGCTCCAGTAGAAAATCAGTTTCTCTGATCCGGGAAATAACTCCTAAAGTCAATAGCTCCAAGACTGACCTGGAGCAGCCTCATTATCTCTTTACAAAATGTTGGTTACCTACAAAATACATCTGTACAGCACAGGCTTTAGCCCATTTACTGTGTAAAATGAAATTCGCCAAAAAATGGTGTAAAATGGCAAATTTATGAAGGTGTGTGTAATTTTATGTCATGCGAATGCCAGATATGTCCTTTTACATCGCTTCCAGTGGAAATTATTCTGAGAAAAATGCTTAAAAATATTACGCTGTTTTTTACATGCCAAAGTCTGGAAGTTTGTGGTGTACTATCCTGCTGATGTTTATACAGCATAATAAATATGCCCCTAGCAATAACAAACCTGACATACAGGGACATAGCTATGTGGGTAGAAAGTGCCAATTTGGTAAAGAAAGCAATTACTGTATTTGTTTCACATTATGGTGCACTGAGCCCTGCACCAAAGTTTCAGTGGGCTCATGCTCCTCTAGTAGGTATTGGCTTTACAAGTATAACATTTTCATGAAAATGGTATGTTTTGAAGTACAGAAGAAAACTAAGTGTATTAGTACTGATTAGAAACAGTGAGTGTTCCATTATAATAATCAGCCAGATTAATTGCCTATATTCAATTCTGTTTTGGAGCATTCATTCATTTATTATTATCTATGTATTTTTTTAATGCAGATTTAAAGATATGACCATTAAGAATGATTGTTTAGCTTTGTGAGTTCATGCAGTGCCAAGCATTATTACAAAGTACCAACAGTGTTTTAAAATTCGGCTTCTTACATCTAATTTCACGATGACTGTTTCATGTTTATGCTTGAATAAACTAACTATTTTATGTATTTGTCAATTACCAAGCAAACTGCAATATGCAACCAATTGTTTTTATTTTATTTGAAAGATTTCAGCACCATGGATGTTATGGTTTTTCTATGATTGGGAGCCTGGACAATGCTGCACACAATTGCTGCCCATCTCATTATATACATTTTGTTCTTTCTTTTGTTCTGTTGCTGAAAGAATATAGGGGGACATTATATGTATAAAATAAGAAACCTGAATAAGCTTTTGATGTCATTAAAATGGGCTATACGTGAACATATACGGTTTGGATTCAAGTAATTTTGTAACTTGAGTCTTCTATGTCTTTGCTCTTCTTGGCACCTTGGAGCAGCATCGACATTTCTAGAAAAGCCCAACGTTTTCTCACTTTCTCACAGGTTAATGATTTAGATCTCACTGTCCAGTTTTAGAGGTTTGTGAGGTTTTTTATACGTCGAATGCACTCAAATGAATAATTCAAATGTTTTCCTGTTTAAGAAAAAGCTCCAATAGAAAAATCTCAAACCAGTGAATTTGGTTTGAGACTTCTGAAGGCTACATACATCTTCAAATGGCTGAAGGGACCTCTGCCATTGACTTTACATGATCTCAACAAGTTATAGCTTGAGTACATTCGAATTCAAGCTATTCCAAGAATCGGGAAAATCAGGAAAAATTTTAGTTTTTTTGTTTTTAAAGAAACAATTTAGGTTATTTTAAACCAAAAATTTTAGTTTTGACTGAAAAATACCCTCAAAAACTAAATTTTTTGGGGGTTAAACACAACTCAACTTATAATTAATCTGGCCCTATATGTTTACATGATATTCTAGTAGACTTAACATTTTAATATCCCAATTACGGAAAGATCCATTATTCGGATACCCCAGGTCCCAAGCATTCTGGATAACTGGTCCCATACCTGTATTAATACATTTTAAAACATTTACAAAAAATCATACTGTAATAGTTGTAATCAAGAATGGTTATTGGTCTATGAATTATCAACTTTCTGTAGGCACTGTGGAGTTGGAGCTCAAGTAAAAAGCTGAGTTAAAACCGGCTAAAAGTTAAATGGTTTTTAATACCACTTTTTACTTAAACATTTCTCTTCCTTATCTTGTCCCACTGACTTATCTGCAGCATGGTGAAAGTATCACTTTTAGAGTTACCCAGAATATACACCTTTATGCATTTCCTTCCTTAATAACTTTGTGTTATTTTCACTCAACTACTCAAGTGTCTCTTCTGAGCCCCGGAAACTCACTAGATCTGTGGTGTAAAGTAATTATGTAAATGTCTGGAGTAACTGAAAATACATTCCTTTATAAATATCACAACTTATTTTGTGATGGATTCTGCCTTCTGACTTCAGAAATGGTGACTGACAGTGGGAGGTTGATTAAACTTCACTGCACTTACCTGCTCTAGATGTTCAATAATTATTTATTCCAATATTTTCATTACTTATAGAGGGGGCTCTGTTGAGGCTATGAATATATCTGTAGCCAGTAATTAGGACTTTTGTCAGGCAGCGGTTACCATAGTAACTTGGTCACACTGCTGTGTGAGAAAATAATCCTCAAACCAATCATCTACCTACAAAAAAACATGTAAGACAGGGTCGCAAATAGTTTAGTCATACATAATAAGCAGATTTCTTACAGCTTAATTCAAATATAGAAACAAAGAAAACCTGTGGCATTTTTTGCACAGAATTTTACAGTTCCTACATGTATATTGGTGAACAAATGTGAAATCACCCCAGATACTCTAAGGGGCTGATTCACCATGGGTCGAATATTGAGGGTTAATTAACCTTCGATATTCGACTAGGAATTGAAATCCTTCGACTTCGAATATCGAAGTTGAAGGATTTAGCGCAAATTCTGCGATCGTACAATCGAAGGATTATTCCTTCGATCGAACGATTAAATCCTTCGAATCGAACGATTCGAAGGATTTAAATCCAATGATCGAAGGAATATCCTTCGATCAAAAAAACTTAGGCAAGCCTATGGGGACCTTCCCCATAGGTTAACATTGACTTCGGTAGCTTTTATCTGCCGAACTAGGGGGTTGAAGTTTTTTTTAAAGAGACAGTACTTCGACTATCGAATGGTCGAATAGTCGAACGATTTTTACTTCGAATCCTTCGATTCGTGGTCGAAGTAGCCCATTCAATGGTCGAAATAGCCCAAAAAATACTTCGAAATTCGAAGTTTTTTTACTTCGAATCCTTCACTCGAATTTAGTGAATCGGCCCCTAAATGTGACCAATGGAGAGAGTTGGGGTCCACTAAATATGAACAGGAGGTTGCTGGGAATCCTATCTGTTTTATGCCTTATCATCCTGAGTCTGTTGAGTAGATTCGCTCATGAGGGTGTTGACAGGAGGAGATTCAGGTCACATTTAAACACGTTTATCTGGAGTGATTTCACATTTGTACACCAATATACTCGCAGAGTGGGTTGTGTGTGCTTTACAAAAGAAATCTTCACAGGGACTTACTACATTATATGCTTTATCTTGTGCGCTTCATTGTAGTTCAACTATAATCCTAGAGTCCTCAATTTTTGGCCACTTTACATTTTTTATGAATTGTTACAATAAATATATTTACTAATAAATACTAAAAAAAATGGAGTAGAGAACCTAGGGGCAGATTTATTAAGGTTCAAGTTTTGTTTTCCACAAAATTTTTTCGTTTTCAAGGTTATTTTTGATTCAATGAAATCCTTTGAACCATTTAAAGATGTTAATAGCCTTCATGACTTCATGAGGTTTTTTTTCCGTTAGTTTTTTCTTAAATTAGAAAACATTCGAGCTGTGAGTTTATTCGAGGTGTAAAAAAGCTCACATAACTCTAAAATTTGACCTTTGATAAATAACCCCCTAAAGTAAATTCAACCAGGATGAACAAATTTGGTGATATTAGTGCCAGGACTAGGGAAAGTGGAAAGTGAAAATGTCAAAGTTTAGGAAATATAGTGAAAATTCCAACCAATCAGCAATTAGTTTTAAATGATCTATTACAAACTTAAAAATTAAAGCAAAGATCTAAAGGGTTACTATTAGCAACCAATAACTGTAAATAACATATAGAGCGGTGGATTAACCTACAAAAAAAATCTCAAGGTGATGGTATCTTCGTATTCCTCTGAAAAGTGTGGTTAATGGAACATTAATCACAACCAAACTTTATGAAAAAAATAAATGTGTTCACAGAATGCATTTTGACCACTTTGTTATACTTCCCAAGTAGCCGTAATTCCTTACACAATACTAGTAAGGACACCCAGCATATTTATACCTATCTGAGGAATAAGAGTACTGATCAACAGCATCTTAAACACATTTGGGCCTGTGTAATAACATTTTAGATGTTTCCCACAATTGGAGAAACAGATGCCAAATTTTTTATCCAACTAAAATTTTTCATATTTATAAATTAAAAATGTCAAATTCAGCAGCTATTTTTTGGTAAGCTTCTATATTAGTCAATTGTGGTGTATTTTCAATATTCAAGTTAGTTTTTTTTTCAAGAAGTTCAATTTGTAAAAATGGAAGGAACAATGCTCTTATTAACTTCAATTGTTTTTCAATTAAAAGTAATGTGATTGTTTTTGCAATTCAAGCTTCTTGCAAGGAAGAAATGCTAATTAATTGAATCAAAATTTTCTTAATGATCAAATTTAGAAAAAACTCAAGCTTAAAAAATAATATATTTGCATCCCTATGACGAAAGTGTCCATAGAATCCAGTGTATAATTGGCACAATATTAGAAGTGATGCAAAAAAAACTTGTGCAAGCCATATTTTCTTCTGTTTATCTTCATAATTATTAAAAAAAAAAAAAGTCAAGAAAAACCCAATGTGAATAGATCTGAAGAGGAAATAACATTGCTGAAATGATTGCATAAAATAATAGCGGATTACAGGTATATCAGAATATGTGTTTAAAATAGTATCTTTCCATTAGGCACATACTTGTTTCACATTCCATAACTATAGGGCTAAATAAACCTTAAGATAGTGTTTGCTTTTTCTCCAGGGCCCTAGTATACAGTAAAATATTATTCACATTATTAGTCAAATCAAGGCATTTTCTCCAGATATAAAAAGATGTTCGTGCTCTAGTGAATGTCTTCCTTTCAGGATGCCTTGGGTAAAATATAATAAGAACACATTGCGGGAAGCGTGTGGTTTCTTGATTCCCTTGCTCAGTTGAAATAACACTCTTCCATTCAATCTTTTGTAGTGGGTGGTGATGTGCTCTCTCCATCTTAGCGACACAAGATTTGGAACAAGCTAATAACATATATTTTTAGTTTGCTGGAACAGAGCCAACATAAAAATCACACTAGAAGGGAATTGAAAATATTAAATTCATGTTTTTTTTATCAGGACCTTTGCCATTTTGAAATGATTCATCAAGTATTTCACAAACGGTGTATCAAAGCTTTTTATTCCACCTTTCTTAAAATAAAGCAGCTTTGAGAGTGAGGTTGAGGAGAAACAGAATGAATTCTTCAGAATTTTGGGCAATTGTTTATTAATCTGTTTTTAATCATTTTTGTTTGGCATGTAATTCAGTTTAATTAGATTCTGGTCTGTTGTTTCAAGATTCCATTAACTGGTGGCTTACATGCCAGCTGCTAGATCAACCGCCACAGTCTAAATGAAATTCACATATGAGTATTTGGATGGTTTACAATTTTACCCTTGCTAATATTGAATACGATTTTTTCCATTACAGTTTTGACTCTGAACTTGGAAAATTCATCCTGAATTGTGCACAAATGACTCTCCTGAAGACCGTTAAGTCACAGCCTTTGGACTGTGTCTTATTATTGTCTATAAATCAAACAATGTACTTTGTGTATTCCCTTAATAATTATCCCTATGAAAATATATTGCCATCTAAAAGCATTTTTTGTTCTATAAACCCAGAATATATTTAGTAATGGGAACTTTAAGGATAACTGGAAATGTTTGCAAGATAGTCAATATTACAGATTGTTTGGTAGTGTTCATGTTATTTTAATAAGTCTCATTGAGTTACAAACATTTTTGAGGATCTTAACTGACATACTACCCCATAAACCATTACAATGTTTTCTTTTTACAAGTATGTACTGTGTGTGTAATCTTGGTAACCCACTGGCCATAATACTGGTGAATATAGTTGCTTTTTTCCTTTAGTACTCATTGCATTGATTGTTCAATTCAGCATCCACTACACTCCAGTGTTTGCTTGATGGCTGGTCTGCAAGGTTGAATACAATATATCACATTCAAAAAACAACTGAAGTGTGAGTCAGGTGTCCTGATAGCCAGAACACCTGTCCTACAACTCCCAGCAACCCAGTTCAGACCGCCATCAACAGTGCTAGTGATAGGTTAACACCAGTTCCCCATAGCTTAAAACATAACTTTTAATAACTTAATAGTTAAAAACCACACACACCCTTAGTGTGCCAAGCTTCCCACGACCAAACAAACCCACTGCGTTAACTACATCGGTGCTGGACAGTGTCCTTAAAAAACATTAAATAAAATTGCCCAGGTGGACGAGTGGATGGTCTCGTGCCAACTTGCAGCGTGACCAATTACACCAAAGTGTTCCTAAAAGGAAAGTCTACCCCATTCAGGACAGTAACCCCTCCCTTCCATTTTTCCAAGAGTACCTGCCTATCTACGTAGGGAGCGGTCAGAGCTACTCTCACCACCGTCCACCTATGCTGCCCTACGCGTTTCACCGACTCAGCGGCTTCTTCAGGGGCATTGCATTGTACAAAGTGTTCCAATTTAAAGAAGGACTTCAGCTGTATAAAGAAAGTGTTAGTGCTAGGGGAGAAAATAGTCAACCCCAGCAACTGGCAGGCTGCTTTAACAAAAAATGCCATTGCTGCATGGTGTCACAGGAAGTGATGTCATTGCATAAGGCCCACCACCAGAAGTGGCATCATTGTGCATTTGTACTCTTCTGAAGCCTCTGAATGCTCACTGTACATGTATGACCTCACTGACTGCTTACTGTACATACACACATTGCTTACTGTACATGCACACATTGAATTCAACAGATAAACTGGAAAACCTAGGGGGACGAGGGCCAAAAGCTTTTAAGAAAGTGCTGCAATTTATGTTACATGGTAATGCCTTACCAGACATGTAGGCAAGCTAAAAAATTAAAGTTTAAGGTAATGCAGTGAGCACATTGTGATTTAGATAAGAAAATACAAGGAGTAGGTGTCAACTATATAACAAGGCAAAGAAAATCTAAATGTATACTTTTTCTTTTTAATAAATAGTATTGGTTGACACTTGGACCAGGTGGTCCCAAGGGATTTCGTTTTAGACACACACACGCACTCACACACACAGACACACACACACGCACGCACACATATGCACTCCACTTAAGTGGAGTGTAAGTCAAAAAGTAAAAACTTGCACAACCAGGGATTGTATGCATAATGTTCAATGTTTCCGTCACAAATCAGCACCTTCCAAAGGAATAGGAAAAAACAGAGCCATCACCAACAAACACACATATATACTCCAAGCTGCCAAATGGTTGCTAGACAACAGAGTATACAGGCAGCACATGCATTATAACTGTATAGTTACAGAAAGCTGTAATCTATCGCTGGTATGGGTCAATTAACTTTCATGGAGGAGCAGCGATAACAAAAAAGCAAAGGGAAAGCACATACAGAGGAAATAGAGTGACTGGTATAGGTCACAATCTTCTTAGCAGGTTATGTAGTTTACACCACCCCTCTATTTCATCTGTAAGGCCAGATAAGATTTGGTAGCCAATTTCAGAATGCTTGTGCCTTCACTTGTGTCAAGACAAAAGCAATTTTAAATTGGCCCCTAAATGTAAAAAAAAAAAAAGCATTACTATGCATTTAGATTTTTAAAAAGTTGTATTTAGTATATTCCACAGGAGGATAGAAATGGATGCATATTCTATTTTAGTCATATCATTCCTTTTAGCTTTTCTATTTTATTTCACGTTTTGTGTGTCTCTACTCCCTATTTTTTGCACAACCTTCTTTTTTACTTTCTCTCTCAAGTTGTTCCACTGTTAACAATCTCAAAATTGCAGTTTCTACATACTCAACTTTATCCCCCCATGTCTCTTACCACCATTCCTAAGATATTTTACCACCATTCCTAAGATATTTCACCATTCCACCTTTTTCCCCAACCCAACTCCTGGCCTTACCTTCCACTCTTATATTGTTTTACCCTTATTTACCCATCACCCCTTTGTTATGTTGTCCACATTTATCTCTTCTTATTTGGTTTATATTATTTTGTTTTGTTCCCCCTCTGCGCTCTTTAGTCACATACTTTCTCTTTATATCTTTTTTTCATAATGTGATATCTTTCTTTCCTTGCAGATATGGAACTAGGTGGGGGCGGGCCGTGCAGCCAGGCCCCGCCCCCCACCCTCTTCCATGCGCCGCTGCAGTGGGCGAGTGACTGGTGGGGGTGCGCGCGCCGGCCCAATTGCACCCCCTGCTCCCCCGGTAGTAACTCCACTGTTTCCTTGACTTTTCTGCTACCTGAATCCATTTATTTTCATACCACATTTTCATACTTTATACTTTTTGCCCTTCAACTTTCTCCATGTCTACATATATATGGGCCAGTATGCTTCTACTGGTCCACCATAGAGAGTTACTGCAAATGCATAACATAACATAAAAAAAATTACTATATATATCTATATCTATATCTATATATATATATATATATATATATATATATATATATATATATATATATATATATACACAGTTCCAAAGGTGCACACCGTTTACTTCGGTACATACCTGGGTGCCTGCCAAGTTAGGTAAGTACAAATATATATATATATATATATATATATATATATATATATATATATATATATATATATATAATGGAAGCTATTAGGTGCACTCACAGAAAGTGTATTTATTGAATTTTCACAAAATCGCCCACATCTATGCATTTCGGTTCTTCTTGAACCGTCGTCAGGATATGCTCTGGAGTCGTCATAAATTGAAATGAGCACCAATCAGTAAAAAGTGTTAATTAGAAACTGTGAACATATTTGCATATTTATGCACATTTGGACTACCTATTTTTACAAGAAGGTTCTTTTGACATTGGCAGCTCTCCTCTTGATGAGAATTTTTGAATAAGCATGGGGTAAACTGATGATAGTTGATATTAATTAATTACCAAGAACTGAGAAGTACCCTAATAGCTGGTGATGAGATGGACCATTTAAAAAAAAAAAAGAATATGGAGATTATATGCCAAACTAGCAATGATGTTTGATCTATAGTAACATGTGTGATGACTGGTCATCGGTTAAGTTCTCACATACATTGCTATTAGAGACTAAAGCTCTCACTTATAAAATTATAATGC